>NW_006159481.1:1111826-1115835 GCF_000334495.1 Tupaia belangeri chinensis | reverse complement strand
TTCCTCCTTTGACCCCAGCTTGGTTGCCTGGGACTTTCAGGAAAACTCACTCCTGTCCCCACCCTAAACCCTGATCGAGCGGTCCAGCAGGACCAGACACCATGCGTACTGAGCGGGCAGGCCTGACCCGACACAAACTCACCGCAACTCTTCCTCCTTGGACACCAGGTTGGTGGCCTGGCACTTTATGGTGAACCCCCACCCCTCCCACCTGAAACCCGGATCGAGCCGGCCTGCAGTTCCGGACACCAGGCGGACTGAGACAGCAGGCCCGACCCTACCTAAACTCCATGCATCCCCACCGCTCTTTCTCCTGTGACCCCAGGTTGTTTAGCTGGGACTTTAAGGTGAACCCACACCCCTCGCCAACTGAAACCCGGATTGAGCCGGCCAGCAGTTCCGGACACCAGGCGGGCAGAGGCAGCAGGCCCAACCCTACCGAAACTCCACGCATCCCCACCACTCTTCCTCCTTGGATCCCAGGTTGTTTGCCTGGGACTTTAAAGTGAACCCCTACCCCTCCTAACCCCAAATCTGGATCAAGCAGGCCAGCAGTACCGGACACCATGCGTACTGAGGCAGCAGGCCCGACCCACCGAACCGCCACGCATCCCCACCAATTTTCCTCCTTGGACCCCAGGTTTGTTGTCTGGAACTCTAAGGCAGACCTCCACCCTTCCCCACCTGAAATCCGGATCGAGCTGGCCAGCAGTTCTGGACACCAGGCAGACTGAGGCAGTAGGCCCGACACTACCTAAATTCCACTCATGCCCTTGGCTCTTCCTCCTTGGACCCCAGCTTGGTTGCCTGAGACTTTAAGGTGAACCCACACCTTTCCCCACCCGAAACCCAGATCGAGCCATCCAGCAGTTCTGGACACCGGGCGGACTGCGGCAGCAAGCCCGACTCTACCAAAACTCCACGCATCCCCACCTTTAAGGTGAACCCACACCTTTCCCCACCCGAAACCCAGATCGAGCCATCCAGCAGTTCTGGACACCGGGCGGACTGCGGCAGCAAGCCCGACTCTACCAAAACTCCACGCATCCCCACCTTTAAGGTGAACCCACACCTTTCCCCACCCGAAACCCAGATCGAGCCATCCAGCAGTTCTGGACACCGGGCGGACTGCGGCAGCAAGCCCGACTCTACCAAAACTCCACGCATCCCCACCTTTAAGGTGAACCCACACCTTTCCCCACCCGAAACCCAGATCGAGCCATCCAGCAGTTCTGGACACCGGGCGGACTGCGGCAGCAAGCCCGACTCTACCAAAACTCCACGCATCCCCACCTTTAAGGTGAACCCACACCTTTCCCCACCCGAAACCCAGATCGAGCCATCCAGCAGTTCTGGACACCGGGCGGACTGCGGCAGCAAGCCCGACTCTACCAAAACTCCACGCATCCCCACCTTTAAGGTGAACCCACACCTTTCCCCACCCGAAACCCAGATCGAGCCATCCAGCAGTTCTGGACACCGGGCGGACTGCGGCAGCAAGCCCGACTCTACCAAAACTCCACGCATCCCCACCTTTAAGGTGAACCCACACCTTTCCCCACCCGAAACCCAGATCGAGCCATCCAGCAGTTCTGGACACCGGGCGGACTGCGGCAGCAAGCCCGACTCTACCAAAACTCCACGCATCCCCACCTTTAAGGTGAACCCACACCTTTCCCCACCCGAAACCCAGATCGAGCCATCCAGCAGTTCTGGACACCGGGCGGACTGCGGCAGCAAGCCCGACTCTACCAAAACTCCACGCATCCCCACCTTTAAGGTGAACCCACACCTTTCCCCACCCGAAACCCAGATCGAGCCATCCAGCAGTTCTGGACACCGGGCGGACTGCGGCAGCAAGCCCGACTCTACCAAAACTCCACGCATCCCCACCTTTAAGGTGAACCCACACCTTTCCCCACCCGAAACCCAGATCGAGCCATCCAGCAGTTCTGGACACCGGGCGGACTGCGGCAGCAAGCCCGACTCTACCAAAACTCCACGCATCCCCACCTTTAAGGTGAACCCACACCTTTCCCCACCCGAAACCCAGATCGAGCCATCCAGCAGTTCTGGACACCGGGCGGACTGCGGCAGCAAGCCCGACTCTACCAAAACTCCACGCATCCCCACCTTTAAGGTGAACCCACACCTTTCCCCACCCGAAACCCAGATCGAGCCATCCAGCAGTTCTGGACACCGGGCGGACTGCGGCAGCAAGCCCGACTCTACCAAAACTCCACGCATCCCCACCTTTAAGGTGAACCCACACCTTTCCCCACCCGAAACCCAGATCGAGCCATCCAGCAGTTCTGGACACCGGGCGGACTGCGGCAGCAAGCCCGACTCTACCAAAACTCCACGCATCCCCACCTTTAAGGTGAACCCACACCTTTCCCCACCCGAAACCCAGATCGAGCCATCCAGCAGTTCTGGACACCGGGCGGACTGCGGCAGCAAGCCCGACTCTACCAAAACTCCACGCATCCCCACCTTTAAGGTGAACCCACACCTTTCCCCACCCGAAACCCAGATCGAGCCATCCAGCAGTTCTGGACACCAGGCAGACTGAGGCAGTAGGCCCGACACTACCTAAATTCCACTCATGCCCTTGGCTCTTCCTCCTTGGACCCCAGGTTGGTTGCCTGGGATTTTAAAGCAAACCCCAAACCCTCCTCACCCGAAATCAGAATCGAGCTGGCCAGCAGTACCGGACACCATGTGTACTGAGGCAGCAGGCCCGACCCACCGAACCTCCCCGCATTCCCACCGCTCCTCCTCCTTGGACCCCCGGTTTGGTGCCTGACTCTAAGGCAAACCTCTACCCTTCCCCACCCGAAATCCGGATCGAACCGGCCAGCAGTTCCGGACACCAGGCAGACTGAGGCAGTAGGCCCGACACTACCTAAATTCCACGAATCCCCTCGGCTCTTCCTCCTTGGACCCCAGGTTGGTTGCCTGAGACTTTAAGGTGAACCCACACCCTTCCCAACCCGAAACCCAGATCGAGCCGTCCAGCAGATCCTGACACCAGACGGACATAGGCAACAGGCCCGACCCTACCGAAACTCCACGCATCCACACCACTCTTCCTCCTTGGAACCCAGCTTGGTTGCCTGAGACTTTAAGGAAAACCCACACCCGTCCCCACCCTAAACCCAGATAGAGCCGTCCAGCAGTACCGGACACCAGGCGGACTGAGGCTTCAGGCCCGACCCTACTGCAACTCCACACATCCCCACCATCCTTCCTCCTTGGACCCCAGGTTGGTTGCCTGGGACTTTGAGGCGAACCCACACCCCTCCCCACCCGAAACCCAGACGGAGCCGGCCAGCAGTTCCGGACACCAGGCGGACTGAGGCTTCAGGCCCGACCCTACTGCAACTCCACACATCCCCACCATCCTTCCTCCTTGGACCCCAGGTTGGTTGCCTGGGACTTTGAGGCGAACCCACACCCCTCCCCACCCGAAACCCAGACGGAGCCGGCCAGCAGTTCCGGACACCAGGAGAAGCACCAGGCCCAACCCCATCGAAACTCTACGCATCCCCACTGCTCTTTCTCCTTGGACCCCAGGTTGGTTGCCTGGGACTTTAAAACGAACCCCCACCAATCCCCACCCGAAACCCGGATCGAGCCGGCCAGCAATTCCGGACACCAGGCGGACTGAGGCAGCAGGTCCAACCCTACCAAAACTCCATGCATCCCCACCCCTCTTCCTCCTTGAACCCCAGGTTGGTTGCCTGGGACTTTAAAACGAACCCCCACCAATCCCCACCCGAAACCCGGATCGAGCCGGCCAGCAATTCCGGACACCAGGCGGACTGAGGCAGCAGGTCCAACCCTACCAAAACTCCATGCATCCCCACCCCTCTTCCTCCTTGAACCCCAGGTTGGTTGCCTGGGAATTTAAGGCGAACCCCCAACCATCCCCACCCAAAACCCGGATCGAGCCGGCCAGCAGTTACGGACACCAGGCGGACTGAGGCTGCAGGGCACAGCCGACCGG
>NW_006159481.1:1110614-1111809 GCF_000334495.1 Tupaia belangeri chinensis | reverse complement strand
AAACTCGACTCATCTTCAACGCTCGTCCTCCTTGGACACCAGATTGGTTTTTGGGACTTTAAGGTGAACATACGCCCCTCCCCACCCAAAAAACGGATTGAGCAGGCCGGCAGTTACGGACACCAGACGATCTGAGGCAGCAGGCCCGATCATACTGAAACTCCATGCATCCACACTGCTCTTCCTCCTTTGACCCCAGCTTGGATGCCTGGAACTTTAAGGCAAAACCCTACCCGTCCCTACCCAAAACCCGGATCGAGCCGGCCAGAAGACCCAGACACCAGGAAGACTGAGGCAGCAGGCCTGACCCTACTGAAACTCCACGCATCTGCAGCGCTCTTCCTCCTTGGACCCCAGGTTTGATGCCTGGAACTTTAAGGTGAACCCACACCCCTGCCCACCCAAAACCCGGATCGAGCCGGCCAGCAGTTCTGGACACCAGGCGGACTGAGGCAGAAGGCCCGACCCTATCGAAACTCCACGCATCTTTAACGATCTTCCTCCTTGGACCCCAGGTTGGTTGTCTGGGACTTTAAGGCGAACCCACAACCCACCCCACACGAATCCCGGATCGAGCTGGCCAGCAGTTCTGGACACCAGGCGGACTGAGGCAGAAGGCCCGACCCTATCGAAACTCCACGCATCTTTAACGATCTTCCTCCTTGGACCCCAGGTTGATTGCCTGTGACTTTAAGGTGAACTGACACCCTTCCCCACCCGAAACCCCAATAGAGATGGCCAGCATTTCCAGACACAAGGCAGACTGAGGCAGCAGGCCTAACCCTAGCAAAACTCCATGCAACCTACCACTCTTCCTCCTTGGACCCCATGTAGGTTGCCTGGGACTTTCAGGTGAACCCACACATCTCCCCACCCAAAACCCGGATAGATCCGGCCAGTAGTTCCAGACACCTTTCGGACTGAGGCAGCAGTCCCGATCGTACCGAAACTGCATGCATCCCCACTGCTCTTCCTCTTAGGACCCCAGGTTGGTTGCCTGAGACTTTAAGGCGAAATCCCACCCCTCCCCACCCGAAACCCGGATTGAACCGGCCAGCAGTTCCAGACAGCAGGTGGACTGATGCAGCAGGCCGGACCCTACGGAAACTCCACGCATCCCCACCGTTCTTCCACCTTGGACCCCAGGTTGGTTGCCTGGGACTTTAAGGCGAACCCACACCCCATCCCACCAGAA
>NW_006159481.1:1107387-1110518 GCF_000334495.1 Tupaia belangeri chinensis | reverse complement strand
CTCTTCCTCCTTGGACCCCAGGTTGGTTGCCTGGGACTTTAAGTTAAACCCACAACCCACACCAAATGAAAGCGAGATCGAGCCGGCCAGCAGTTCTGGACACTAGGTGGACTGAGGCAGCAGACCCGACCCTATCGAAACTCCACGCATCCCCAGTGCTCTTCCTCCTTTGACCCCAGGTTTGATGCCTGGGACTTTAAGGCGAAACCTCACACTTGCCCACCCGAAACCGGGATCTAGCCGGCCGGCACTTACGGACAACAGGCGGACTGAGGCAGCAGGCCCGAACCACCGAAACTCCACGCATGCCCACCACTCTTCCGCCTTAGACCCCAGGTTGGGTTCCTGGGCCTTTAAGGCAAACCCACACTCCTCCCCACCCGAAACCTGGATAGAGCCGGCCACCAGTTCCAGACCCAGGCGGACTGAGGCAGTAGGCCCGACCCTACTGAAACTCCACGTATCCCCACCCCTCTTGGACCCCAGGTTGGGACTTTAAGGTGAACCCCCAACCCCTCGCCACCCGAAAACCGGATCGATCTGGACTGCCGTTCCGGACACCAGGCAGACTGAATTATCCGGCCAGAACCTACCGAAACTCCACTCATCCCCAGTGCTCTTGCTCCTTGGACCCCAGGTTTTTTGCCTCGGACTTTAAGGCGAACCCACACCCTCCCCACTCGAAACCTGGATCGCGCCGGCCAGCAGTTCTGGACATCATGCGAACTGAGGCCACAGGCTCGACCCACCGAAACTCCATGCATCCCCACTGCTCTTCCTTCTTGAACCCCAGGTTTGTTGCCGGGGACTCTAAGGTGAACCCCCACCTCTCCCTACCCGTCATCCGGATCGAGCCGGCCAGCAGTTCCGGACACCAGGCAGAGTGAGGCAGTTGGCCCGACACTACCGAAACTACACGCATCCCTACGGCTCTTCCTCCTTGGACCCCCGTTTGTTTGCCTGGGACTTTAAGGTGTACCCACACCATTCGCCACCCGAAACCCGGATACAGCCTGCCAGAAGATCCGGACACCAGGCGGACTGAGGGAGCAGGCCCTACACTACCGATACTCCAAGCATCTCCACTGCTCTTCCTCCTTGGACCCCAGGTTGGTTGTCTGGGACTTTAAGGCAAACCCCCACCCCTCACCACCCAGAAACCGGATCGAGCCGGACTGCTGTTCCGGACACCAGGCAGACTGAGGTAGCAGGCCCGCTCCTACTGAAACTCCACTCATCCCCAGCGCTCTTGCTCCTTGGACCCCAGGTTGGTTGTCTGGGACTTTAAGGCAAACCCCCACCCCTCACCACCCAGAAACCGGATCGAGCCGGACTGCTGTTCCGGACACCAGGCAGACTGAGGTAGCAGGCCCGCTCCTACTGAAACTCCACTCATCCCCAGCGCTCTTGCTCCTTGGACCCCAGGTTGGTTGTCTGGGACTTTAAGGCAAACCCCCACCCCTCACCACCCAGAAACCGGATCGAGCCGGACTGCTGTTCCGGACACCAGGCAGACTGAGGTAGCAGGCCCGCTCCTACTGAAACTCCACTCATCCCCAGCGCTCTTGCTCCTTGGACCCCAGGTTGGTTGTCTGGGACTTTAAGGCAAACCCCCACCCCTCACCACCCAGAAACCGGATCGAGCCGGACTGCTGTTCCGGACACCAGGCAGACTGAGGTAGCAGGCCCGCTCCTACTGAAACTCCACTCATCCCCAGCGCTCTTGCTCCTTGGACCCCAGGTTGGTTGCCTGGGACTTTAAGGCGAACCCACACCCGTCCCCACTCAAAACCCGGATCGCGCCTGCCCCCTGTTCCGGACACCAGGCAGACTGAGGTAGCAGGCCCGCTCCTACTGAAACTCCACTCATCCCCAGCGCTCTTGCTCCTTGGACCCCAGGTTGGTTGCCTGGGACTTTAAGGCGATCCCTCACCCCTCCCCACCTGAAATCTGGATCGAGCCTGGCAGCATTTCTGCAAACCAGGCGGACTGAGGCAGCTGGCCCGACCCTAATGAAACTCCACGCATCCCAACCGCTCTCCTCCTTGGACCCCAGGTTGGTTGCCTGGGACTTTATGGTGAACCCACAACCCACCCCAAACGAAAGCCGGATTGAGCTGGCCATCAGTTCCGGACACCAGGCGGACCGAGGCAGCAGGCCCGACACTACCGAAACTCCATGCATCCCCAGCGCTCTTCCTCCTTGGACCCCAGCTTGGTTGCCTGAGACTTTAAGGTGAACCCACACCCCTCCCCACCTGAAACCTGGATTAAGCCGGCCAGCTGTTACGGACACCAGGCGGACTGAGGCAGCAGGCCCAACCCACTGGAACTCCATGCATGCCCACTGCTCTTCCTCCTTGGACCCCAGGTTGGTTAGCTGGGACTTTAAGGTGAACCCACACCCCTCACCAACTAAAACCCGGATAGAGCCAGCCACCAGTTCCGGACACCAGTTGGACTGAGGCAGCAGTCCCGACCCTACAGAAACCCCATGCAGCACCACTGCTCTTGCTCCTTGGACCCCAGGTTGGTTAGCTGGGACTTTAAGGTGAACCCACACCCCTCACCAACTAAAACCCGGATAGAGCCAGCCACCAGTTCCGGACACCAGTTGGACTGAGGCAGCAGTCCCGACCCTACAGAAACCCCATGCAGCACCACTGCTCTTGCTCCTTGGACCCCAGGTTGGTTGCCTGGTACTTTAAAGCGAACCCCTACCCCTCCCCACCCGAAACCCAGATCGAGCCGGCCAGCAGTTCCGGACACCTTGTGAACTGAGGCAGCATGCCCAACCCGCCGAAACTCCACGCATCCCCACTGCTCTTCCTTCTTGAACCCCAGGTTTGTTGCCTGGGACTCTAAGGTAAACCCCCAGCCCTCCCTACCCAAAATCCAGATCGAGCCGGCCAGCAATTCCGGACACCAGGCAGACTGAGACAGTTGGACAGACACTACCGAAACTCCATGCATCTCCACTGCTCTTCCTCCTTGGACCCCATTTTGGTTGCCTGGGACTTTAAGGCGAACCCCCACCCCTTCCCACCCCAAATCCGATCGAGCCGGCTTGCCGTTCCGGACACCAGGCAGACTGAGGCAGCAGGCCCCACCCCACCGAACCTCCACGCACC
>NW_006159481.1:1080027-1099618 GCF_000334495.1 Tupaia belangeri chinensis | reverse complement strand
TGGAATGGGGGAGGTGAAGAGAAGAGGATAGAGCAAGATAGTAAGTGAACAATAGAGAGACAGGACATTAGTGAGAAACAGATATGCCTTATTAACTGTTGATGATGACATGTATAGTATTCTCAACTGGATTGGTCTGAGAAGTACTTCACGATGGGCATAGTATTTTTACAAGCAAATTGAGAAATAGCTATTGACTGTTTTTAAAGATAATTAGAATAATAATAATACTGATTGGGGAAAACATAGAAAAGATACTGAATTTCTTGAAGCAGGGAGATTAATGTCTCTGTATTGACTGACATACATGGCATTCCCTTTTGAAAAAGCAATGTAATACACTGTAAAGTTATATGTAATCCAATGTAATATAAAGAAGATTATGATGATAATAAAAAATTAAATTAAATTAAATTTTAAAAAGAGAAAAAAAGACACAAACACTATTCAATTTCTCTTTAAAACATAAGAAAATAACCTTCTATTGGACACTATTTTTTTTTGTCTCTGCTTTTACTTCTGTATATCCCATTGAGTGAGGGATGTGATCCAAAAATGCCCTGTGTGATCACAGGGTACATTCTTTTGTAGAGCAGGGATTGATTCCTGACCACAAATATCTGTGGATCAGCTAGACCTGTAGGCTTTCAATCATATTGAATATATGAAGAATGAAATAATATAAAAGCATTCTATTTATATAGTTGTAAAAGTTATACATTAACACTTTTTACCCCAATGGAAAGCTATACATTCTTTAAATCTACCTTTTCCTGGATTGAATGGCAGACACAGTATATTGTGTATCTGTGAAATACAGTGTTCATTCAGTTGTTTGAAATATATGTATGTATGTGTGTATATACATACATATATTTATACACACACATATATTACATATGCACACACTATGTATACGTACTATATATTATACCATATATTATGACCATATATTATGGTAATTTTAACCATATATTATACATATTATGTATATATGTATTATATATGTACATGAGTTTATATATAATATGTACAATCTGTACAAATTAATACAATAGATACTGAGATATAAAAGATAAATGATATTTATAAACACACAAGAATACATCTAACTATTTAAATTAAGGAAGAATATAATTAAATGAGAAAGCAGGGGAACCAGCAATTAGCGTAATGGCTATGTCGCTGGACTCCCATATAGTCGACTGCAGTTCGCATCTCGGACCTGGTGGCTTAAAATTCACGCTGGGAGCGTGTGTGTGCATGCCCAAGATCCCGG
Source organism: Tupaia belangeri chinensis (assembly GCF_000334495.1). Classification (NCBI taxonomy): domain Eukaryota; kingdom Metazoa; phylum Chordata; class Mammalia; order Scandentia; family Tupaiidae; genus Tupaia; species Tupaia belangeri. The sequence goes on along the minus strand of NW_006159481.1, from coordinate 1,098,339 downwards.
GAGGAGAATGGAGGAGAAGGGATTGCGGCATGACCATCCCCCCTGGGGGGGGGTGATTTCTCACTTGCTGTCTCTATGTCTTTCTCTGTCTGGCAAGTGCACGCGCCCAATAGCGAAAACCTCTCCAAAAAAAAAAAAAAAAAGCAGTAAGCTAATATAAAGTTATACTAAAATCCTAGTAATTACAAATATTCATAAAGAAAAATTAGGCCATTTGCTTTTATTTTTTGTTTACTTTTACTTTAAATTTTTGTACATTGAATTACCTTTTCTAGTTTACAAAGTGAATATTTAACTATGTGAACATTTCTCTCTAGTCCAGTGGATTAAACTATAAAATATCTTCAACAGATATTACCATATGTATTTGTCCCATTCATGATTTGTCTCCCTATTTTTTTTTTTTTATGATTTGTCTCCCTATTTTTCTTCTAAATGTCCTTCCTCAGGCCTGCTCTTCCACACATACTGTATCTGGCATTTATTCCCATTTATTGCATTTGTATATACTTTAGTCAATCAGTTTCAGTCATAGAGTGTGGACACCCGGTATATATTAAGTGAGGACATAAAATGTGTCTCCTTCATATCCTGGCTTGCCTCATTCAACAGGGTTGGTTGTTTTGGAAGGCTGAACAGTATTTTACAGAGTATATATGCCATAGTTTTTCAATACATTCATCTGTTTGAGGGTATTTGGGTTGGTTTCATGACTTAGCAATTGTGAAGAGTGCTGCATAAACATCAATATGCAAGTATTTTTCTAACTAAGAATTCTGTCATTTTAGTAGATATCAAGGAGTGGGATTACTGGGTCATATGGTAGCTCTATTTATAGATTTTTGAAGAATCTCCAAATTGTTCTCCACAGTGGTTGGACGAATTTACATTCCCATCTGCAGTGTAAGAGAGATACCCTTTCACCACACCCCACCAACACTTATGCTTTTTTTTTTTTTAAATCTTCAACATTCTGGCTGTGGTTAGGTGATATCTCATTATTGTTTTGCTCTGCATTTCCCTTACGATGAGAAATATTTAGTAATTTTTCATACGCCTTTTGGCTATTCATATGTCATCTTTAGAGAATGTTTTTTTCAACTCCTTCTGCCATCTTTTAATAGGGTTGATTATCTTTATTCCAAACAGCTGCTAGAGTTCCTTGTGTATTCTGGTTATCAATTCCATATCTAGTTCCTTGTGTATTCTGGTTATCAATCCCATATCTGATGCATAATTTAGAAAAATATTTTCTCATTCTCAGGGCTGTAGATTCACACTAATTACTGTGTTTTTTGCCATGCAGAAGCTTCTTAGTCTGACGTAATCCCACTTGTCTATTTTGGGGATAATTGACTGTGCCTTGGGGGTCTTATTTAAAAACATCTATCCGTGCCCCAATGTCTCCCAGAGTTTCCCCAGTGATATCTAAAGGCAGTTTTATAGTTTTAGATCTTTGATCCACCTTGACTTAATGTTTAGTCAGAGTTGAGAGGTAGGGGTTCAGATTCATCTTTCTGCAGGTGAAAATCCAGTTTTCCAGCGCCATTTGCTGAAAAGGATTCACTCTTCCCACTGGATTCACTGGTACCTCTTGTCAAAAATCAGTTGACTGGGGACCAGCAGTTAGCATGATGGCTGTGTCACTGGACTCCCACATAGTCGACAGCGGTTTGAGTCCCAGTCCCTGTGGCTTAAACTCATGCTGGGCATGTGTGCATGCATGCCCAAGATCCCGAGAGGAGAATGGAGGAGAAGGGATTGTGGCATGGCCATCGCCCCAGGGGGTGATTTCTTGCTTTCTATCTCTCTGTCTCTCTATGTCAGGTGAGCACACGTGCCCTATAACAAAAATCTCTCAAAAAAAAATCAATTGATTGTATGTTTGGGAATTTATTTCTGGGAACTCTATTCTGTTCCATTGGTCCACATGTTTGTTTCTGTGCCAGTACTATACTGTTTTGATTACCACAGCTTTGCAGTATATTTTTGGGTCAGAAAGTGAGATGAGCCCACTCCACCCTTCTTGCGTAGAATTGCTTTGGCAATACGAGGTCTTTTATGATTCCACATGAATTTTATGATTTCCTTTTCAATATCTGTGAAGAATGTGTCTAGTACTTTCATTGGCATTGCATTAATATGTATATTAATTTGGGTAGAATTGTCATTTTGATTATATTAATTCTTTTAATCCAGGAACAAGAAATGTCCTTCTACTTTTTTGTGTCATTAACAATTTATTTTTTTAGCTTCTCTTATTTTCTTTTTGGAGGTTTTTTACTTGTTCGGTTAGATTTATTCCTCAGTATCTTACACTTTTTGTGGCTATGGTAAATGGAATAACTTTTTTCAGTTCTATCTCAGTCTGCCTGTTGTTTGTATATAAAAATGCTATAGATTTCTGTGTATTGATTTTGTATCCTGCAACTTTACTGTATTTGTGTATTACTTCCAGAAATTTCTATGTATATATCTATATATCTTCTATGTATATAATCATGTTATCTGCAAATACAGAGAGTTTCATTTTCTCTGTCCATATTTGGATGCCTTTATATTTTTCCTTTTTTTTATTTCACTGGTGAGAACTTTCAGCACTATATTGAGAAGGAGTGCAGAAAGTACACATCTTTGTCTTGTATCGTTTTTAGTCGGAAAGCTTTAAGCTTTTCTCCATTCAGGATGATGTTCGTTATAGTTTTTCATACATAGCTTTTATTGTGATGAGAAATGGCCCTTCTATGCCAATTTTATTGAGAGTTCTGATCCTGATCATCAAGTAATGTTGTATCTTATCAAATGCTTTTTCTGCATCAATTGATATGACCATATGGTTTTTATTTTTATTCCTGTCAATATGGTATATTACATTTATGGTTTTGCATATTTTGAACAAATCTTGTATTCCTGGAATAAAACCTACCTGATCATGATCTTTTTTATGAGTTCTTAGATACGATTTGCTAGTATCTTGTTGAGAATCTTTGCGTCTATATTCATCAGAGATATTGGTCTATAGTTTTTCTTCCTGGTCCTGTCCTTATCTGTCTTAAGAATAAGGGTGATAGAGGCTTCATAAAATGGGTTAGGGAGAGTTTCACCCTTTTGGATCTTTAGAAATAACTTGAGCAGAATGGGGTGTTAACTCTTATTGGAAAGTTTTTTTTTTTTTTTATTTCAGAGCTATAGCCATCTGGGACAGACCTTTTCTTTGTTTGAAGGTTATTACTGATTCAATCACCTGGCTTGTTATGGTCCTATTCAGACTTTCTATATCCTCCTGGCTCAATCTTGGTAGATCACATGTGTCCAGGAATTTGTCCATCTCATCCAGATTGACTTGTTTATTGGCATTTAGATGTTGATAGTATCCTCCAATGATGTTTTGTATTTCTATTTTGTCTGTTGTTATATTGCCTGCTTCATTGCAGATTTGATTTACCTGGTTTCTACCTTTCTTCTTCTTAATAAGCTTTGCTACTGGTGTATTAATTTTATCAATCTTTTCAAAGAACCAGCTTTTACTTTCATTTATTTTCTGTATAGTTTTTTTCTTTTCTATTTCATTTATTCGTGTTCATACCTCTATTATTTCCTTTATCCTGGAGATTTTTGGATTTCTTTGTGTTGCTTTTCCAATTCTTTTTTTTTTTTTAATTTTTTTATTATCATCATAATCTTCTTTATATTACACTGGATTACATACAACTTTACAGTGTATTACATTGGTTTTTCAAAAGGGAATGCCATGCATGTCAGTCAGTACAGAAACATTAATCTCTCCACTTCAACATTCAATATCTTTTCTATGTTTTCCCCAATCATTATTAAATTTTTTAAAACAGTCAATCACTATTTCTCATTTTGCTTGTAAAAATACTTTGCCCATCATGAAATACTTCTCACCCACCGTTCTTCCTCCTTTGACCCCAGGTTGGTTGCTTGGGACTTTAAGGTGAACCTCCACCCCACCCCACTCCACCTGCAATCTGGATTGAGTCAGCCAGCAGTTCTAGACACCAGGCTTTTCCAATTCTTTAAGGCATGATATTAGCTCATCCATTTGCCTTCTTTCTGTCTTCCTCTTATGTGCATTAATTGCTATGAACTTCCCTCTTATGACTGCTTTAGCAGTGTCTCGAAGATTATAGAAACTCATGTCTTCATTGTCATTCGCTTTCATGAGTCTTTTCATTTCACTCTTAATTTCTTCAGTAGTTGTGGAGTTGTTCAGGAGTAGGTTATTTCGTTTCCATGTATGTGAGTATTTTTGAGGCTATCTCTTGAAATTAAACTCAAGTTTAATTCCATCATGGTCAGAGAAGTTGCTGGATATAGTTTCTATACCTTTTAATCTGTATAGGCTTGCTTTGTGCCCTATGACATGGTCAATCTTAAAGTACATTTCATGTGAGGGTGAGAAAAAAAAGTATCTCGTCATTTTTGCATGGAAAGTTCTATACATGTCTGTTAAGTCCATTTGATTTATGGTATTATTTAGATCCTTTATCTCTTCATCTACTTTTTGTCTAGATGATCTATACAGAGGGGATAGTGCACTGTTACTGTATTGTAGTCTATCATCCCTTTTAGATATTACAGTCCTTCCTTCACATATTTGGGTGCTATTGTATTAGGCTCACAGACATTTATAAGCGTTATATCTTCTTTATTTATTGATCATTTTACTACAATATAGTGTCCTTCTTTGTGTCTTCAAACAATTTTGTTTTAAAGCCTATTTTGTCAGACATTAGCCTCAAGACTCCAGCACTTTTTTGGTTCCCATTTGAATAAAAAAACTTTTTCCAGTCTTTTAATTTCAGTCTACGTGTGTCATTATCCTTGAAGTGGATTTCCTGTAGGCAACATATAGAGAATTTCTTTTTTATTTTTTACTGTCAGTCTGTTTTTCTTGATTTGAAAATTTAAACCATTCACATTCAATGTTATTTTTGATGTTACTGGATTTCTTCCAATGTTTAAGTTGGCCATTGTCTTACTTTGTTTCTGTCTGATAATTCTTTAGTTTTTCGGGAATAGTACTTTCTTCAGAGTTTCTTGGAGAGCTGGTCTGGTGTTGGAAAATTTGTTCAGATTTTGTTTGTCTCAGAAGATTTTAATCTTTTTTCCCCATATAAAGTATAATCTTATAGGATATAATAATCTTAGTTGAAATTGTTTCTCTCTTAACACTTTCAATAAATCTTCCCATTCTTTCCTGCTTACATTGTTTCCATTTAGAGATCTGGTGTTAGCCTGATGGGATGACCTTTGTAAGTCACTTGTCGTTTCTCTATTATCAGTTTTAGTGTAATGTCTTCCTCTGTGGTCTTGGATAGTCTAGCTAAGATGTGCCTTGGAGAAGATGTCCAGGTGTTGATTCTACTAGGAATCCTTTCTATTTCTTGTGTTTGGATGCTTGAGTGCCTCTCTAGACTTTGGGAATTTTCTTCCAGGATTTTATAGAATAGATTTTTCCATGCCCTTATTAATTTCTTTATCTTCTGGGCTGCAAATTATTCTATTTGGGTGTCTTATGGAATCTAGTATTTTTTGTATATTACCCTCATTTTTTTTGCTATTTTCTCTGTCCTCTTGGTGTTTTTTTATAGGTCCAAAGTTTTATCTTCTACATTGGTGGTTCAATCGTTAGCATGGTCTAATCCACTTTTAATACTTTCAAGAGAATTTTTGACTTCCTCTATTAGACTTCACCTCTAATACCTTCATCTGATTGTTTCTCAGAGTGGCTATTTCTTCTTTCACATCATGGAAGGACTTTCTATTCTCCTGTAGTTCATTGTCCCTTTTGTGTTACAACTCATAAAATTTGTTCACCAAACATGTTCTAAATTCTTTCTGTGACATTTTGATAACAACTTCAGATTTTAGTAGACATGGAGGGGAGTTACTCTGTTCCTTCAATGGATACTTATTTCTTGGTTTATTCAGACCTGAGGCTCTTCTACTTCTAGTCATTGGAAGATGTATTCAGTTTTGAATACCACTTAGGAGATCCTTTCTTCAACTAGAAACAAGTATGTTTTTCTTTTCCTGTGATATGAAGTGTACAGAAGCCCCTCTTTTGTTGTTTTTGGCAATGTGGTTTCAAGAGATGTACTATATTCAGGTATCTGAAGAGTAGTATCTCCTTATTCACAGGTGGTTCAGTAAAGAGAAATAACAAGTGCATTTTACACTACTAGGGAATTTGCAAACTGTGATTCTGTATCTGTCTAAACCCTCTGGCTGGGTAGAGGATGAGGAAGAGAGGATAAAGTAAGAGGAAATAAAAGAGTATAAAGAAGAATAAAGAAAAAGTCATCCACCAGGGGCCTAGAGATAAAACTGGATGTCTCCTGCAGAGTAAGGGCCATTCTGTGGGACAGGGAAGAGCAGAGTATCAACAAAACCACACACACACACACACACACACACACACACACACACACAAAAGGGCTAAGAAAAAATAAAATAAAACCCTGCCTACTTCATTAGTGGTGAGGTTCTGGTCTAAGGAACCTGGCAGTGGGACAGGGAGAAGTTGTGCCTCTGCCTCAGTTTCCCTTGCAGGTCAGAAGCTTAGAGATGAAACTATATGTCTCCTGTAGAGCAAGGGTCACACTCTCCAGGGGGTGGGATCCTGGTCTTGGAAGCCTGGAAATGGGGTGGGGGCAGTGATGCCCCTGCCTCAGTTACCCTTGAAGGCATGGGGTCTAGAGATGTAAGTGGATGTCTCCTGATGAGAAAGGGCCACTCCCTCAAGGGGTTGGGGTCCTGGTCATGGGATCCTGGAAGTGGGATGGGGGTAGTGGTGTACTTGCCTTAGTTTCCTGTGCTGGTTCGGAGCCTAGAGATGGAACTGAATGCTTCATGCAAAGAAAGGGACACTCTCTGGGGGATAGGGTCCAGTTACTGGGAACTGAGAAGGGGTCAGGGAGCAGTGGTGCCCCTTTATACATATCCCTTGTTGGCCAGGAGCCTAGAGATGGAACTGGATGTCTCCTTCAGAGCAAGGGTCACATTTTCTGGGGGGCAGGGGTCCTAGTCTTAGGAGCTAGAAAGTGGGGAGGGAGGCAGTGGTCACACTGCATCAATTTCCCTTGCTAACCAAGGGCCTAGAGGTGAAACTTGATGTCTCCTGCAGAGCAAGGGCCACTCTGTGGAACAGGGTAGAGTAGAGTATTAATAAAACCAAAAGGAAGAGCAAATAAACAAATAAAAATAAAAACTGCCTAATCTCTGGAAGATAGGGTCCTGGTATTGGGAGCATGGAAGTGGGACTGGGAAGAGTGGTGCCCCTGCCTCAGTTTCTCTTGCTGGCCAGAGGCCTAATGTTGGAACTAGATGTCTCATTCAGAGTAGGAGCCACTCTCTCTGGCAAGTAGGGTCCTGGTCTTGGGAGCCTGGAAGTGGGGCAGGGGTCAGTGGTGCCCCTGTCACAGTTTACCTGGCCAGCCAGGTGTCCAGAGATGAAACTGGATATCTTCAGGAGAGCAACTTTCACCCCATGAGACAGGGGAGAGCAGGGTCTTAAAAAAAAGTAGAAAAGAAAAGAAAAAAAAAGAGCAAAGAGAAAAATAAAATAAAACCCTGCCTACCTTTCTAGAGGTGGGGTCCTGGTCTTGGCAGCCTGGAAGTGGGGCAGAGGATAGTGGTGACACTGCCTCAGTCTCCCTTGTTTGCAATGAGCGTAGAGATGGAATTGGATGTCTCCTACAGAGCAAGGACCACTGTGCAGGACAGGGGAGAACAGAGTTTAAAGAAACAAAAGGAAGATTGAAATAAAAAATAAAACAGTGTCTACTTCTCTGGGAGATGGGGTTCTGATCTTGAGACCCTGGAAGTGGGGTGGGGAGCAGTGGTGCCAGAGCCTCAGTTTCTGTTGCTGGCCAGAGGCCTGGAAATAGGACTGGATTTCTCCTGTAGAGCAAGGGCCACTCTCTCTGGGGGATGGGATTCTGGTCTTGGGAGACAGGACAAGTGGGGTGGGGGGCAGTAGTGCTCCTGCATCAGTTTCCCTAGCCTGCATGAATAATAGAGAAGGAAATAGATGTCTTCTATAGAGCAAAGGCCACTCTCTCTGCAGATGTAGTGACCTGAACCTGAGAGTCTGGAAGTGGGGCAGAGGGCACTGGTGCCCCTGACTTCATTTCCCCAGCTGGCCAGGAGCCTAGAGATGGAACTGGATGAAACTTCTCAGCCAGGGTCTGGAGAGTGGGGTCCTGGTCTTGGAAGTCTGAAAGTGAGGCAGGGGCAGAGGTACCATTGCCTCAATTTCCCTTGCTGGCCAGGAGCCTAGTGATGAAACTGGATGTTCCCTGCAGAGCAAGGGACACTCTCTCTGGAAGGTGGGGTCTTTTTGGGAGGCTGGAAGTGGAGTAGAAGGAAGTGTTTTCTCTGCTTTAGTTTCCCTTGATGGCCATGAGCCTAGAAATGTAACTGTATGTCTCATGCAGAACAAAGAATACTCTGCAGGACAGAGGAGAGCAGCATGTTAACAAAATGAATATTATCAAAACAAAAAGGAGCCTAGAAGTGGAGCTAGGGACAGTGGCGCTCCTGCCTCAGCCCCTTCGGGTCAGGAGCGTAGAGGTGGAAGTGGACGTCTCCTGCTTAGCAAGAGCCACTCTTCTGGGGGGTTGAGGTGGTTCCTGGTCTAAGAAGACTGAAAGTGAGGCTTTGGGCAGTGGTAACTGTGCCTCAGTTTCCCTTGCTGATCAGAAGCCAAGAGATGGAAAATGGATGTCTCCTGCTGAGTGAGGGCCACTCAATTTGGGGAGTGGGGTATATGTCCTGGGAGCCAGGAAATGGGATGGGGTGAAGTAGTTCCCCTCCTCAGTTTCCCATGCTGTGCAGGAGCCTAGAGATGGTACTAGATGTCTGCTGCAGAATAAGGACCACTCTGTGGGACAGGGGAGAGAAGGGAATTAACTAAAGAAAAAGCAAGTGCAAAGGAAAAAAAAAAAAAAAAGAAACCCTGCCTAACTTTCTAGGGGTGGTATACTGGTCTTGGAAGTCTGGAATTGGGTTGTGGAGGAGTGGAGGGTTTGTCTTAGCTTCCCGTGCTGGCCAGGAACATAAAGATGAAATTGTATGTCTCTTGCAGAGCAAAGGCCACACTCTCTTGAGAGGGCATCCTGGTCTTAGGAGACTGGAATTGGCTCTGGGGGCAGTGGTTCCCCTGTCTCAATTTCTCTTGCTTGCCAGGGGCCTAGAGTTGGAACTGGATGTCTCCTGTAGAGCAATGGCCACACTCTCTCGGGGGGTGGGTTCCTGGACTTGGGAGGAAGTGGGGAAGAAGGAAGTGGTGACAATGCCTCAGTTTCCCTTGCTGACCAAGACCTAGAGATGGAACTGGATGTCTCCTGCAGAGAAAGGGCCACTCTGTGGGAATAGGAAGAACAGAGTATGAACAAAACAAAAAGAAATAATAAACAAACAAAAATAAATAAAACCTGCCTACCTCTCTGGAAGGTGGGATCCTGGTACTGGGAGTTTGGAAGTGGGACTGGATCACTGATGCTCCTGCCTCAGTTTCCCTTGCTAGCCAGAAGACTAGTGTTGGAACTGGTGTTGGAACTGGTCACTCTCTCTGAGGAGCTGGGGCCTAGTCTTGGGAGCCTGGAAGTGAAGTGGAGGTCAGTGGTGCTCCTCTTTAAGTTTCCCTTGCCAGCCAGGATCCTAGAGATGGAACTGGATGTCTCCAGGAGAGCAAGTTTCACCCTGTGAGACGGGAGAGCAGGGTGTTAACAACAACAACAACAAAAAAGACAGTGCAAAGAAAAAATAGAATAAAACCCTGTTTATCTCTCTAGGGCTAGGGTTCGGGGCAGTAGTGCCCCTGCCTCAGTTTTTCTTGGTGACCAAGGGCCTGGAGATGGAACTGGATGTCTCCAGCAGAGCAAGGGCCACTCTGTGGGATCGGGGAGAGCAGAATAATAACAAAACAAAAAGTAAAAGCAATGAAAAAAAATAAATTCCTGCCTACCTCTCTGGGATGTGGGGTCCTGGTCTTGGGAGTCTGGATGTGAGGGCGGGGCAATGGTGCTCCTGCCTGAATTTCCCTTGAAGGCCAAAGGCCTAGAGATTTAACTGGATATCTTCGGTAGGGCAAAGGCCACTCTCTCTGAGAGATGAGATCCTGGTTTTAGGAGCCTGGAAGTGGGGTTGAGAAAAGTGCTGCCCCTGCCTCAGTTTTCCTTTCTGACCAGGTGCCTAGATATGAATCTGGATGTATCCTGCTTAGCAATGGCCACTCCCCTGAGGGGTTGGGTCCCTGTCTTGGAAGCCTGAAAGTGAGGCAGGAGGTAGTGGTACCACTGCCTCAGTTTCCCTTGCTGGCCAGGGCCTAGAGATGGAAAATAAGGTGCAGAGCAAGGGACACTCTCTCTGGGATGGGGACCTACTCTTGGGAGCCTGGAATTGGTGCTGGGGGATGTGGTTCCCCTTCCTAAGTTTCCCTGACTGGACAGGAGCCTAGAGATAGAACTGGATGTCTCCTGAAGAGCAAGGGCCACTTTCTCTGGGGAGTGGGGTCGTGGTCTTGAGAGTATGGAAGTGGGGCAGAGGTCACTGTTGCCCCAGTCTAAGTTTCTCTTGCTGGCCTGTTGTGTAGAAATGGTACTGGATATAGCCTGAAGAGCAAAGGCCACTCTGAGACAGGGGAGAGCAGAGTATTAATGAAACAAAAAGGAAGAGAAAAGAAAAAATTAAATAAAACCCTGCCTACCACTCTTAGGGGTGGGGTCTTGGTCTTGGAAGCCTGGAAGTAGGGCTGAGGGCATTGATTACCATGCCTCAGTTTCTCTTACTGGCCAGAGGTCTAGAAATGGAACTGGATGTCTCCTGCTTAGCTAGGGCCACTCCTCTGGGAGGGGTGAAGTCCTGGTATTAAAAGCCTAAAAATGAGGCAGAGACAGAGTTGCAACTGCCTGATTTCCCTTGCTTGCCAGGAGCCTCGTGATGGAACAGGATGCTCTCTGAAGAGCTAGGTTCTTCTCTCTGGAAGGTGGTATCCTCTTCTTGGGAGACTGGAAGTGGAGTGGGGGAAAGTGTTTCCTTTGCTTTAGTTTCCCATGTTGGCCAGGATCCCAGTGAGAGAACTGGATGTGTCCTGCAGAACAAGGGTCACTCTATGTGACAGGGGAGAGCAGGTTATTAACAAAAGAAAAAGGAAGAGCAAAGAAGCAAAACCCTGCCTAACTTTCTGGGTGTGGGGGGGAGTCCTGTTTTGTCTGGGAAGCCTGGAAATGAGGCAGGGGGCAGTGGAGCACATGCCTCAGTTTCCCTAGCAATCCAGGGGCCTGGAGTTAGAATTGGATGTCTCATGCAGAGCAATGGCCACTCTGTCTGTGGGGAGAAGTCCTGGTCATGGGAGCCTGGAAGCGTGACAGGCGGCAGTGGTGCCTCAGCCTCAGTTTTCCTTGCTGGCTATGAGCATAGAGGTGGAAATGAATGTCTCCTGTAAAGCATGGGTCACTCTGTGGGACATGTGAGAGCTGGGTATTAACAAAACCAAAAGGAAGAGCAAAAAATAAAAATAAAATAAAATAAAATAAAATCCTTCCTATCTCTCTAAGGGAGGGTTCCTATTCTTGTAGGCCTGGAATTGGGGCAGGGGGCAGTGGTCACCCTGCCCTAGTTTTCCTTGCTGGCCAGGAGCCTAGAGATGGAACTGTATGTCGCCTGCTGAGCAAGGGCCACTCTGTGGGACAGGTGAGAGCAGAGCTGTTATTTATTTATTTATTTATTTATTTATTTATTTATTTATTTGGAGAGGTTTTTGCTATAGGGCATGTGTGCTCGCCAGACAGTCAGAGACAGAGAGATAGAAAGCGAGAAATCACCCCCCAGGGGGGATGGTCATGCTGCAATCCCTTCTCCTCCATTCTCCTCTCAGGATCTTGAGCATGCACACACACACGCCCAGAGTGTTTTAAGCCGATGTGTCCAGGGCAAGAACCGTGGTTGACTATATGGGAGTCCAGAGACATAGCCATTACGTTAATTGATGGTCCCAGTGAGAGCAGAGTTTTGACAAAACAAAAAGGAAAAGCAAAGAAAAAAAATATAAAACCCTGCCTACCTCTCTGAAAGGTGGGGTCCTGTTCTTCGGAGCCTTGAATTTGGCTGGGGGGCTGTGGTGCCCCTTCCTCTGTTTCCCTTGCTAGTCAGAGGCCTAGAGATGGAACTGGATGTCTCCTGTAGAGTAGGGACCACACTCTCTGGGGAGTGGGAACCTGGCCTTGGAGTCTGGAAGTGGGGTGGAGGGTAGTGTTGCCCCTGCCTCAGTTCCCTTTGCTAGTCAGGAGCCTATAGATGGAACTATATGTCTCTGGCACAGCAAGGGCCACTCCCTCTAGAGCATGAGGTCTTAGTCTTGGGAGCCCAGAAATGGGTCAGGGGGCATTGGTGCCACTTTCTTAGTTTCCCTGGCTGGCCAAGGGCCTAGAGATGGAACTGGGTGTCTCCTGCAGAATAAGGACCACTCTCTCTTGTAGGTGGGGTTTTGGTCTTGGGAGCCTTAAAATGGGGCTGGGGCAGAGATTTCCCTGCCTCAGATGACCTTGCTAGCCTGGGAACTAGAGATGGAACTGGATTTATCCTGCAGTGCAAGGGCCACTCTCTTTGGGGGGTGGGGTCCTGGTCTTGGGAGCCTGGAAGTAGGGCAGCAGGCAGTGGTTCTTCTGCCTCTGTTTCCCTTGCTCACCTGGGGCCAGAGATGGAACAGGATGTCTTCTGCTTATGAAGGGACACACTGTTTGAGGGTTGTGGTTCTGGTCTTGGGAACCTGGAAGTGGGCTGGGGGGCAGTGGTGCCCCTACCTCAGTTTCTCTTTCTGGGCAGGGGCCTTGAGAGGGAACTAGATGTCTCCTGCAGAGCAAGGGCCAGTTTGTGGGACAGGGGAGACCAGGGTATGAACAAAACAAAAAGGAAGGTCAAAAAGAAAATGTGGTAAAACCCTGTCTACCTCTCTGGGGGATGAAGTCCTGGTGTTGGGAGCCTGGATGTGGGGCAGAGTAAGTTGTTCTCCTGCCTTCACTTCTCTTGCCGGCCAGGAACCTAGAGATGGAACCGGATATCTGCTGAAGGGCAAGGGCCACTCTCTCTTGGGGGTGTGGTCCTGATCCAAAGAGCCTGGAACTGGGTTGGGGGGAATTGGTAGCCCTGCCTCAGTTTCCCTTGCCTGCCAAGAACATAGAAATAGAACTGGATGTCTCTTATAGGGTAAAAGCCACTTTCTCTGGGAGGTGGGGTCCTGGTCTTGGGAGCCATGAAGTGGGGTGGGTAGCAGTGGTGCCCCTTTCTCAGGTCAGCTGGTAGTGTCCTGGTCTTGGGAGCCTGGAATTGGATGGGGGACAGGGGTGCCCCTGCCTCAGTTTCTTTTGTTGGCCAGGAACCTAGAGATGAAACTGGATATCTCCTGCAGAGCTCAGGCCACTCTCTCTGGGGGGTGGCATGCTGGTCTTGGGAACCTTGAAGTGAGGAGAGGCACAGTGGTGACCTTGCCACAGTTTCCCTTGCTGACCAGGAGCCTAGTGATCAAACTCAATGTCTCCTGCAGAGCAAGGACCACTTTCTCTAGGGAATCGGATTCTGTTCTTGGCAGGCTGGAAGTGTGGGTGGGTGGCTGTTGTACCCCTGTCTCAGTTTTCCTTGCCCACCAGGGGACTAGCGATGGAACTGGATGTCTTCTGCAGACTATAGGCCAATCTATCTGGAGGAAGGTGTCCTGGTCTTGGGAGCCTGGAAAAGGGGCAGGTGGCAATGGTGCCCCTGCCTCAGTTTCGCTTGCTGACCAGGAGACAACAGATGGAACTCGATGTCTTCTGCAGAGCAAGGGCCACTGTGTGGGACAGAGGAATGCAGGGTAGTAACAAAACAAAAACGGAAAGCAAAAAAAAAAATAAAAATTATATAAATAAAACCCTGCCTATTGCTCTGGGGTAGGGTCCTGGTCTTGGGAGCCTAGAACTGGGTCGGAGGCCAGTGTTGCCCCTGCCTCAGTTTCCCTTGCTGACTAAGGACCTAGAGATAGAACTGTATGTCTCCTGCAGAGCAAAGGCCACACTCTCCGGGGTGTGGGGTCTGGTCTTGGGAGATTGGAAGTTGGGCAGGGGGGACAGTGATGCCCCTGCCTCAGTTTTCCTTGTTGGTGGGTTGCCAAGGTATGGAACTGGATGACTTTTGCAGAGCGAGGGTCTCTCTATGGGACAGGGGAGAGCATGGTATTAAGAAAAAAAAAAAAAAAGCAAAAAAGAAATAAAACCCAGCCTAACTTTGTGGGAATGGTGTCCTTGTCTTGGGAGCCTGGAAGTGGGGCGGAGAACAGTGAAGCTCTTGCCTCAGTTTTCCTTGCTGGCCAGTGTCCTTGAGATGAAATTGTATGTCTCTTGCTATATGCAAGGGCCACTCGCTCTGGGGGGTAAGGTCCTGGTCTGCTGAGCCTGAAGTGGGTGGAGGGCTGTGGTGCCCCTATCTCAGCTTTTTTAATTTGCCAGCAGCCTAGAGATGGAACTGTATGTCTCCTGCAGAACAAAGGCCACTCTGTTGGACAGGGATGAGCAGAGTATTAAGAAATAAAAAGCAAAACAAAACAAAAACAAAAACAAACAAACAAAAAAACCTGACTATCTCTCAGAGGGGTGAGGTCTAGGTCTTGGGAGCCTGGAAATGTGCTGCAGGGCTATGGTGTCCCTGCCCCAATTTCCTAGGTTTGCCAGTGGACAACAGATGGAATTTTATGTCTGCTTTCTGAGCAATGGCCACTCTCCCTAGCGGGTAGGTTTCTGGCCTTGGGAGTGTTGAAGTGGGGAGGAGGGCATAGATGACTTGCCACAGTTTCCATTGCTGGCCAGGAGTCTGGAGATGTTACTAGAAGTCCTCTGCATTGCAAGGGCAACTCATTTAGGTGGGTGGGATCCTGATGTTGGGAGCCCAGAGTTGGAGCTGGAGGCTATGGTACCTCAGCCTCAGTTGCAATAGCATGTCAGGGGCCTACAGATGGAATTGGATATCTCCTGCAGAGCAAGGACCACACAATCTGCAGGGCAGGATCCTGGTCTTGGTAGCCTGAAAGTGGGGCAGGGGGCAGTGGTTCCCCTGCCTCAGTTTCCTTTGCTGTCCAGGAATCTAGAGTTATAACTGGATGTCTCTTGCAGAGCAAGGGCCATTGTGTGGGACAGGGGAGAGCAAGGCATTAACAAAACAAAAAGGAAGAGCAAAAACAAAACCTAAAACTCTGCTTATTGCTTTGGGTATGGGGTCCTTGTCTTGGAAGCATGGAATTGGGGCAAGGGCCAGTGGTGCCCCTGCCTCAGTTTCTTTTACTGGCCAGGGCCCTAGAATTGGAAATGGATGTCTCTTGCACAGCAAGGGCCACTCTCTCTGATTGGTGGTTCCTGGTCTTGGGAGACTCGAAGTGGAGAGGGAGTCAGTGTTGCCCTTGCCAAAGTTACACCTGATGGCCAGTGGCCTAGAGATGAAACTGGATGTCTCCTGTTTAGCAAGGGCCACTCTCTCAGTGGAGTGGGGACCTGGTCTCAGGAACCTGGAAGTAAGGCAGGGTCAGTGATGGCCCTGCCTCAGTTTCACTTACTGGCCAGGAGCCTAGATAGAACTGGATTTATCATGCAGAGCAAGGGAAATTCCCTCTGGCATGTGGGGTCCTAATCTTGGCAACCTGGAAGTGTGGCAGGGGGGCAGTGGTGCCACTTCCTTAGTTTCCCTTGCTGGCCAGAGACTTAGAGATATAAATGAACATCTCCTGCAGTGCAAGGACCACTCTGTGGGACAGGGAAAAGCAGAGTATTACCAAAATGAAAAGAAAGAGTAAAGAAAAAGGAATAAAACCCTGCCTACCTCTCTTGCTCCTGCAGAGCAAGGGACACTATGCGGGACAGGGGAGAGCAGGGTATTATCAAAACAAAAAAGAAGAGCGAAATAAATAAATAAATAAATAAATAAATAAATAAAAATCTACCTATTGTTCTCGGGGTGCGGTCCTTGTCTTTGAAGCCTGGAATAGGGGCAGGGGCCAATGGAACTCAGTTTTCCTGGCTGACCGGTTGGGGTCCTAGGGAGCATGGCAATGGGACAGGAAGCAGTGGAGCCCATACCTCAGTTTCCCTTGTCTGCCTGGGACCAAGAGATGGAAAAGGATGCCTACTGAAGAGCAAGGGCCACTCTCTCTGAAATGTGGGATCCAGGCCTTGGAGCCAGGAAGTGGGGCGAGGGCAGTGGCACTCCTGCCTCAGTTTCCCTTGCTGGCCAGAGGCCTAGAGATGGAACTGAATGACATGGGAAAATAGGGTATTAACGAAACAAAAAGGAAAAAAAATGAAAAAAAAATAAAATAAAATCCTCCCTACCCGTCTCAGGGTGGGGTCCTGTTCTTGGGAGCCTGGAAATGATACTGGGGACAGAGGTACCCCTACCTGTTTTCCCTTGTTTTCCTGGGAGCCTAGAGATGGAACTGGATGTCTCACGCAGAGCAAGGGCCACAAGGGAGGTGGGGTCCTGGTCTTAGAGAGTACAAGTAGGGTGGGTGGTAATGGTGCCCCTGCCTCAATTTCTCTTGCCTCCCAGAGGCGTAAAGATAGAACTGGATGTTTCCTGCAGAGCAAGAGCCACTCTCCCTGGGGGAACAGGCCCCGTTCTTGGGAGTCTGGAAATGGGACTCCCTGCCCCACTAGAAAAGGACCCTGCCTGCTAGGGTCCTAGAGAAAGAACTAGATGCCTCCTACTGATCAAGGACCACTCTCTATGGTGGGTGAGGTTCTCATCTTGGGAGCCTGAAAGTAAGACAGGAGGCTGTGGTACTCCTGCCTGTTTCTCTTGCTGGACAGGAGCCTAGAGATTGAAGTGGATGGCTCCTGAAGAGGAATGGCCACTCTGTGGAACAGGAGAGAGTATTAACAAAATAAAATGCAGAGTAAAGAAAAAAATAAAACCTTGCCTACTGATCTGGGGTGTGGTGTCCTGGTCTTGAGAGCCTTGAGCTGTGGCGTTTGGCAGTGGTGCCCATGCCTCAGTTTCCCTTGCTGGCTAAAGGCCTAAAGATGGAAATTAATTTCTCCTGCAGAGTAAGGGCCACTCTCTCTGGGGGATGAGGTCCTGTTCTTGGGAGCCTGGAAATTGGGCAGCAGGCAAAAGTGTCCCTGCCTCAGATTCTGTTGCTGGCCAGGATTCTAGAGATGGAACTGGATATTTCCTGTAGAGCAAGGACCACACAATTTAGAGGGCAGTGTCCTGGTCTTGAGAGCCTGGAAGTGGGGTAGGGGGTAGTGGTGCTCCTGTCTCAGTTGCTTTAGCTGTCCAGGGGTCTAGAGATAAAACTTGATGTCTCCTGCAGAGCAAAGGACACTATGCGGGACAGGGGAGAGCAGGGTATTATCAAAACAAAAAAGAGCAGCGAAATAAATAAATAAATAAATAAATAAATAAATAAATAAATAAATAAATAATAAAAATCTACCTATTGTTCTCGGGGTGGGGTCCTTGTCTTTGAAGCCTGGAATAGGGGCAGGGGCCAATGGAACTCAGTTTTCCTGACTGACCGTTGGCCTAGATTTGGAACTGAATGTCTCCTGCTGAGCAAGGGCTACAAACTCTGGGGGAGTGGAGTGCTGGTCTTGGGACCCTAGAAGTGGGGCTGGGGGCAGTATTGCCCTTATTTCAGTTTCACTTGCATGCCAGGGGCCTAGAGATAGAACTGTATGTCTTCTGCAGAGCAAAGGCCACTCTGTGGGACAGGGGAGAGCAGAGTATTAAGAAAATAAACAAACAGAAAAAAAAAGAAAAAAGAAAAAGAAAAATCCTACCTACCTCTCAGGGGTGTAGGGGTCCAGGTCTTGGGAACCTGGAAGTGGGGTAGGGGGCAGTGGTGCCTTAGTTTCCCTGGCTTGCCAATGGCCTACAGATGACTGGATGTCTCCTGCTGAGCAAAAGCAACACTGTCTGGGGGGTGTGATGCTAGGTTGGGAGCCTTGAAGTGGGGAGAGCAATAGAGGTGACCCTGCCACAATTTCCCATGCTGGCAAGGAGCCTAGAGATTTAACTGGATGTCCCTGAATTATAAGTGCCACTCCCTCTGATGGGTGGCATCCTAATTTTGGGAGCCTGGAAGTGGGGCGAGGGATGGTAGTACTCCTGCCTCAGTTTCCCTTCCCTTCCAGGAGCCTAGAGATGGAACTGGATATCTCCTGCAGAGCAAGGGCCACACTATCTAGAGGGCAGCATCCTGGTCTGAGGAGCCAGGAAGTGAGGCAGGGAGCATTGGTGCCCTTGCCTCATTTTTTTTTT
>NW_006159481.1:1046608-1067760 GCF_000334495.1 Tupaia belangeri chinensis | reverse complement strand
CAGGGGTGCCCCTGCCTCAGTTTCTTTTGTTGGCCAGGAACCTAGAGATGAAACTGGATATCTCCTGCAGAGCTCAGGCCACTCTCTCTGGGGGGTGGCATGCTGGTCTTGGGAACCTTGAAGTGAGGAGAGGCACAGTGGTGACCTTGCCACAGTTTCCCTTGCTGACCAGGAGCCTAGTGATCAAACTCAATGTCTCCTGCAGAGCAAGGACCACTTTCTCTAGGGAATCGGATTCTGTTCTTGGCAGGCTGGAAGTGTGGGTGGGTGGCTGTTGTACCCCTGTCTCAGTTTTCCTTGCCCACCAGGGGACTAGCGATGGAACTGGATGTCTTCTGCAGACTATAGGCCAATCTATCTGGAGGAAGGTGTCCTGGTCTTGGGAGCCTGGAAAAGGGGCAGGTGGCAATGGTGCCCCTGCCTCAGTTTCGCTTGCTGACCAGGAGACAACAGATGGAACTCGATGTCTTCTGCAGAGCAAGGGCCACTGTGTGGGACAGAGGAATGCAGGGTAGTAACAAAACAAAAACGGAAAGCAAAAAAAAAAATAAAAATTATATAAATAAAACCCTGCCTATTGCTCTGGGGTAGGGTCCTGGTCTTGGGAGCCTAGAACTGGGTCGGAGGCCAGTGTTGCCCCTGCCTCAGTTTCCCTTGCTGACTAAGGACCTAGAGATAGAACTGTATGTCTCCTGCAGAGCAAAGGCCACACTCTCCGGGGTGTGGGGTCTGGTCTTGGGAGATTGGAAGTTGGGCAGGGGGGACAGTGATGCCCCTGCCTCAGTTTTCCTTGTTGGTGGGTTGCCAAGGTATGGAACTGGATGACTTTTGCAGAGCGAGGGTCTCTCTATGGGACAGGGGAGAGCATGGTATTAAGAAAAAAAAAAAAAAAGCAAAAAAGAAATAAAACCCAGCCTAACTTTGTGGGAATGGTGTCCTTGTCTTGGGAGCCTGGAAGTGGGGCGGAGAACAGTGAAGCTCTTGCCTCAGTTTTCCTTGCTGGCCAGTGTCCTTGAGATGAAATTGTATGTCTCTTGCTATATGCAAGGGCCACTCTCTCTGGGGGGTAAGGTCCTGGTCTTGTGAGCCTGAAGTGGGTGGAGGGCTGTGGTGCCCCTATCTCAGCTTTTTTAATTTGCCAGCAGCCTAGAGATGGAACTGTATGTCTCCTGCAGAACAAAGGCCACTCTGTTGGACAGGGATGAGCAGAGTATTAAGAAATAAAAAGCAAAACAAAACAAAAACAAAAACAAACAAACAAAAAAACCTGACTATCTCTCAGAGGGGTGAGGTCTAGGTCTTGGGAGCCTGGAAATGTGCTGCAGGGCTATGGTGTCCCTGCCCCAATTTCCTAGGTTTGCCAGTGGACAACAGATGGAATTTTATGTCTGCTTTCTGAGCAATGGCCACTCTCCCTAGCGGGTAGGTTTCTGGCCTTGGGAGTGTTGAAGTGGGGAGGAGGGCATAGATGACTTGCCACAGTTTCCATTGCTGGCCAGGAGTCTGGAGATGTTACTAGAAGTCCTCTGCATTGCAAGGGCAACTCATTTAGGTGGGTGGGATCCTGATGTTGGGAGCCCAGAGTTGGAGCTGGAGGCTATGGTACCTCAGCCTCAGTTGCAATAGCATGTCAGGGGCCTACAGATGGAATTGGATATCTCCTGCAGAGCAAGGACCACACAATCTGCAGGGCAGGATCCTGGTCTTGGTAGCCTGAAAGTGGGGCAGGGGGCAGTGGTTCCCCTGCCTCAGTTTCCTTTGCTGTCCAGGAATCTAGAGTTATAACTGGATGTCTCTTGCAGAGCAAGGGCCATTGTGTGGGACAGGGGAGAGCAAGGCATTAACAAAACAAAAAGGAAGAGCAAAAACAAAACCTAAAACTCTGCTTATTGCTTTGGGTATGGGGTCCTTGTCTTGGAAGCATGGAATTGGGGCAAGGGCCAGTGGTGCCCCTGCCTCAGTTTCTTTTACTGGCCAGGGCCCTAGAATTGGAAATGGATGTCTCTTGCACAGCAAGGGCCACTCTCTCTGATTGGTGGTTCCTGGTCTTGGGAGACTCGAAGTGGAGAGGGAGTCAGTGTTGCCCTTGCCAAAGTTACACCTGATGGCCAGTGGCCTAGAGATGAAACTGGATGTCTCCTGTTTAGCAAGGGCCACTCTCTCAGTGGAGTGGGGACCTGGTCTCAGGAACCTGGAAGTAAGGCAGGGTCAGTGATGGCCCTGCCTCAGTTTCACTTACTGGCCAGGAGCCTAGATAGAACTGGATTTATCATGCAGAGCAAGGGAAATTCCCTCTGGCATGTGGGGTCCTAATCTTGGCAACCTGGAAGTGTGGCAGGGGGGCAGTGGTGCCACTTCCTTAGTTTCCCTTGCTGGCCAGAGACTTAGAGATATAAATGAACATCTCCTGCAGTGCAAGGACCACTCTGTGGGACAGGGAAAAGCAGAGTATTACCAAAATGAAAAGAAAGAGTAAAGAAAAAGGAATAAAACCCTGCCTACCTCTCTTGCTCCTGCAGAGCAAGGGACACTATGCGGGACAGGGGAGAGCAGGGTATTATCAAAACAAAAAAGAAGAGCGAAATAAATAAATAAATAAATAAATAAATAAATAAAAATCTACCTATTGTTCTCGGGGTGCGGTCCTTGTCTTTGAAGCCTGGAATAGGGGCAGGGGCCAATGGAACTCAGTTTTCCTGGCTGACCGGTTGGGGTCCTAGGGAGCATGGCAATGGGACAGGAAGCAGTGGAGCCCATACCTCAGTTTCCCTTGTCTGCCTGGGACCAAGAGATGGAAAAGGATGCCTACTGAAGAGCAAGGGCCACTCTCTCTGAAATGTGGGATCCAGGCCTTGGAGCCAGGAAGTGGGGCGAGGGCAGTGGCACTCCTGCCTCAGTTTCCCTTGCTGGCCAGAGGCCTAGAGATGGAACTGAATGACATGGGAAAATAGGGTATTAACGAAACAAAAAGGAAAAAAAATGAAAAAAAAATAAAATAAAATCCTCCCTACCCGTCTCAGGGTGGGGTCCTGTTCTTGGGAGCCTGGAAATGATACTGGGGACAGAGGTACCCCTACCTGTTTTCCCTTGTTTTCCTGGGAGCCTAGAGATGGAACTGGATGTCTCACGCAGAGCAAGGGCCACAAGGGAGGTGGGGTCCTGGTCTTAGAGAGTACAAGTAGGGTGGGTGGTAATGGTGCCCCTGCCTCAATTTCTCTTGCCTCCCAGAGGCGTAAAGATAGAACTGGATGTTTCCTGCAGAGCAAGAGCCACTCTCCCTGGGGGAACAGGCCCCGTTCTTGGGAGTCTGGAAATGGGACTCCCTGCCCCACTAGAAAAGGACCCTGCCTGCTAGGGTCCTAGAGAAAGAACTAGATGCCTCCTACTGATCAAGGACCACTCTCTATGGTGGGTGAGGTTCTCATCTTGGGAGCCTGAAAGTAAGACAGGAGGCTGTGGTACTCCTGCCTGTTTCTCTTGCTGGACAGGAGCCTAGAGATTGAAGTGGATGGCTCCTGAAGAGGAAAGGCCACTCTGTGGAACAGGAGAGAGTATTAACAAAATAAAATGCAGAGTAAAGAAAAAAATAAAACCTTGCCTACTGATCTGGGGTGTGGTGTCCTGGTCTTGAGAGCCTTGAGCTGTGGCGTTTGGCAGTGGTGCCCATGCCTCAGTTTCCCTTGCTGGCTAAAGGCCTAAAGATGGAAATTAATTTCTCCTGCAGAGTAAGGGCCACTCTCTCTGGGGGATGAGGTCCTGTTCTTGGGAGCCTGGAAATTGGGCAGCAGGCAAAAGTGTCCCTGCCTCAGATTCTGTTGCTGGCCAGGATTCTAGAGATGGAACTGGATATTTCCTGTAGAGCAAGGACCACACAATTTAGAGGGCAGTGTCCTGGTCTTGAGAGCCTGGAAGTGGGGTAGGGGGTAGTGGTGCTCCTGTCTCAGTTGCTTTAGCTGTCCAGGGGTCTAGAGATAAAACTTGATGTCTCCTGCAGAGCAAAGGACACTATGCGGGACAGGGGAGAGCAGGGTATTATCAAAACAAAAAAGAGCAGCGAAATAAATAAATAAATAAATAAATAAATAAATAAATAAATAAATAAATAATAAAAATCTACCTATTGTTCTCGGGGTGGGGTCCTTGTCTTTGAAGCCTGGAATAGGGGCAGGGGCCAATGGAACTCAGTTTTCCTGACTGACCGTTGGCCTAGATTTGGAACTGAATGTCTCCTGCTGAGCAAGGGCTACAAACTCTGGGGGAGTGGAGTGCTGGTCTTGGGACCCTAGAAGTGGGGCTGGGGGCAGTATTGCCCTTATTTCAGTTTCACTTGCATGCCAGGGGCCTAGAGATAGAACTGTATGTCTTCTGCAGAGCAAAGGCCACTCTGTGGGACAGGGGAGAGCAGAGTATTAAGAAAATAAACAAACAGAAAAAAAAAGAAAAAAGAAAAAGAAAAATCCTACCTACCTCTCAGGAGTGTAGGGGTCCAGGTCTTGGGAACCTGGAAGTGGGGTAGGGGGCAGTGGTGCCTTAGTTTCCCTGGCTTGCCAATGGCCTACAGATGACTGGATGTCTCCTGCTGAGCAAAAGCAACACTGTCTGGGGGGTGTGATGCTAGGTTGGGAGCCTTGAAGTGGGGAGAGCAATAGAGGTGACCCTGCCACAATTTCCCATGCTGGCAAGGAGCCTAGAGATTTAACTGGATGTCCCTGAATTATAAGTGCCACTCCCTCTGATGGGTGGCATCCTAATTTTGGGAGCCTGGAAGTGGGGCGAGGGATGGTAGTACTCCTGCCTCAGTTTCCCTTCCCTTCCAGGAGCCTAGAGATGGAACTGGATATCTCCTGCAGAGCAAGGGCCACACTATCTAGAGGGCAGCATCCTGGTCTGAGGAGCCAGGAAGTGAGGCAGGGAGCATTGGTGCCCTTGCCTCATTTTTTTTTTTGCTGTCCAGAGGCCTAGAGATGGAACTAGATGTCTTCTGAAGAGCAAAGGCCACTGTGTAATTCAGGGAAGATCACAGTATTACAAAACAAAAAGGAAGAACAAAAATAAATAAATAAATAAAACTGCCTATTGCTCTGTTGGTGGTGTCCTGGTCTTCAGAGCCTGGAATTGGGGTAGGGGCCAGTGTTGCCCCTGCCTTAATTATTGCTGATGGCCAGTATCCTAGAGATGGAACTGCATGTCTCTTGCAGAGCAAGGGCCTATCTCTCTGAGGGCTGGGGTCCTGTTCTTGGGAATTTGGAAGTGGGGCAGGGGCTCTGGTCCCCTGTCTCAGTTTCCCTAGCCTGCCATGGGCCTAGAGATGGAACTAGAGCAGAGAAAGGGCCACTCTTTCTGGGTGGTGGAGTCCTCATCTTGGGAGCCAGGAAGTGGGGCAGGGAACAGTGGTGCTCCTGCTTGAATTTTCCATGCTGCCAAGGGCCTAAAGATGGAATTGGATGTCTCTTGCCAAGCAAAGGCCACTCACTCTATGGAACAGGGGAGAGCAGGGTATTAGCTAAACAAAAAGGAAGAGCAAAGAAAAAATAAATAAAACCCTGACTATATCTTTGTGGGGTGGGATTCTTGTCTTGGGAGCCTGGAATGAGTGGAGGCAGTTGTGACCCTGCCTGTGTTTCCCTTGCTGGCCTAAAGATAGAACTGTATGTCTCTTGCAGAGCTATGGCCACTCGTGGGACAGTGGAGAGCACTTTATTAACAAAACAAAAAGTAAGAGAAAAAAAAAATCAAAACACTGCCTACTGCTACTGGGTGTAGTGTCCTGATCTTGGGAGTCCTGTAGTGAGGTGGATAGCAGTAGTAGCCAGACTTCAGTTTCCCTTGTTTGCCAGGAGCCTAGATATGAAAATAGATTTCTTTCGCAGAGCAAAGGTCACTCTGTGGAACAGGAGAGAGCAGGGTATTAACAAAACAAAAAGGAAAAACAAAGAAAAAAAGGAAAAAAACCCTTTCTACCAATCAGCATTAAGGAGTCCTGGTCTTAGGAGCCTGGAAGTAGGGTTGGGAGAGTCCTGCCCCTGACTTTGTTTCCCTTGCTGGCAAAGAGCCTAGAGAATAAACTAGATGTTTCCTGAAGAGTAAGGGCCACTTTCTCTGGGGGTGGGGTCTTAGTCTTGGGAGACTTGAAATCGGGTGAGTTGCAGTGGTGCCCCTGCCTCAGTTTTTCTTGCTGGCTAGTAGCCTAGAGATGGAACTGGATGTCTCCTTCTGAACAAGGACCAGTCTGTGGGATGGGGGAGAGCAGGGTATTAACAAAACAAAAAGGGCCAGTAGCCTACATATTTTATTGCATGTCATTTGCAGAGCAAGGGCCACTCTGTGGGAGAGAGGTGAAAGCAGGGTATAAAAAATAAAAAAAAAAAGAAAAGAAAAGAAAGAAAGAGCAAAGAAGAAACAAATAAAACCCTGCCTAATTTTCTGGGAGTGGTATCTTGTCTTGGGAGCCTGGAAGTTGGGTGGCAGCAGTGGAGCCCCTGCCTCAGTTTCCCTTCCTGGCCAGTTGCCTAGGGATGAAACTGGATGTCTCCTGCTGAGCAAGAACCACACTATCTGGGGGTGGGGCCCTCATCTTGGGAGCCTGGAAGTGGGGCAGGGGGCAGTGGTGCTCCTATCTTAATTTCCCTTGTTTGCCAGTGGCCTAGAGATGGAACTTTATGTCTCCTACAGAGCAAAGGCCACTCTGTGGGACAGAAGATAGCAGTGTTATAAGAAATTAAAAAAAAAAAAAAAACAACAACAAGTCTACCTCTCAAATGGGTGGGGTCCAGGTCTCTTGAGAGCCTGGAAGTGGGATGGGGGCAGTGATGCTCCTGCCTCAGTATCCCTTGCTGACACAGAACCTAAACATGAAACTGGATATCTGCTGAGCAAGGGCCACTCTCTCTGGGGGCTGATATCCTGGTCTTGAAAGTCTCACAGTGGGGAGGGGGACAGAGGTGACCCTGTCATAGTTTCTGATGCTGGCCAGGGACCTAGAGTTGGAACTGCATGTCTCCTGCATTGCAAGAGACACTCTCTCTGGTGGGTGTGATCCTGGTCTTGGGAGCCTGAAAGTAGAGTGGAGGGCCTTGCTTCCTCTGCCTCAGTTTACCTTGCCTGCCAGAGGCCTAGAGATGGAACTGGTTGTCTTCTGCAGAGCAAAGGTCACTGTTTTGGACACAAAAGAGCAAGGTATTAACAAAACAAAAAGGAAAAGCAATAAGTAAATAAATAAATAAATAAATAAATAAAATTCTACTGGTCTTGGAAGCCTGGAATTGGGACAGGTGCCAGGGATGCCACTACCTCAGTTTCTTTTGCTGACCAGGGGCCTAGAGATGAAATTGGATGTCTCCTGCAGAGCCTGGGCCACTCTCTCTGATGGGGTGGGATCCTTGCCTTAGGATCGAAGAGGAGAGGAGGACAGTGGTGCCTTGCCTTAGTTTCCCCTAATTGCCTGTAGCCTAGAGATGGAACTGGGTGTCTCCTGCTTAACAAGGGCCAATCTCCCTGGGGGGGTGGGGTGGGTTCCTGGGAGTCTGGAAGTGGGGCAGTGGCTGTGGTGAACCTGTCTCAGTTTCCCTTGAATGTCAGGAGCCTAGAGATTGAACTGGATGTCTCCTGCATAGCCAAGTCCACTCTATAGAACAGAGGAGAGCAGGGTATTAACAAAACAAAAAGGAAGTGGAAAAACAAACAAACAAACAAACAAACAAACAAACAAACAAACTTCTGCCAAACGCTCTAGAGTGTGGTGTCCCGGTCTTAGGAGACTGAAAGTGATGTAGGCGGCAGTGGAGCCCAGGCCTTAGTTTCCCTTGCTGGCCAGGAGCCTAGAGATTGAACTGGATTTCTCCTGCAGAACAAAGGTCACTCTCTCTGGGGTATAGGGTACTGTTCTTGGGAGTCTGGAAATGGGTTGGGGTGCAGAGATGTCCCTGCCTCAGACTCCCTTGCTGGACATTGGCCTAGAGATTAAACTGGATGAATCCTGCAGAGCAAGGGCCACTGTCTATGGGGAGTGGGATCCTGGTCTTGGGAGCCTGGAAGTGACACAAGAGGCTGTTGTGCTCCTTCCTTAGTTTCCTTTGCTGGTCAGAGGCCTAGAAATGGAACTGACTAAGAAAGGGACACTATCTCTGAGTGTTGGGGTCCAGGTCTTGGGAGCCTGGAAGTGGGACTGGGGGCAGTGGTTCCCCTGCCTCAGTTTACCTTGGTGGCTGGCCTGAGATGGAGTGTGGAAGCAGGGCAGTGGTGCCTATTCCTCAGTTTCTCTTGCTGGCCAGGAGCCTAGAGATGGAACTGAATGTCTCCTGCAAAGCAAGGGCCACTCTCTCTGGTTGTGTGGTCCTGGTCTTGGGAGCCTCGAAATGAATTGTGGGGCGGGCCACTCTGTGAGACAGGGGAGAAAAGGAATTAATAAAACAAAAAGAATAAGCAAACAACCAAAAAAATACATTCCTACCTTTCTGGGGGGTGGGGTCCTTGGAGGTGGAGTGGAGGACAGTGGTGTCCTTTCTCAGTCTAGACATGGAACTGAATGTCTCCTGCAGAGCAAGGGAATGGAGGGTGTGGTCCTAGTCTTGGGAGCCTAGAGAGTTTCACTTGCTGGTCAGGAGTCAAGAGATAGTACAGGATATCCCTTCTAGAGCAAGGGCCACTCTGAGGGACAGGGGAAATCAGGGTATTAACAAAACAAAAAAGAAAAGCCTACCTTCTGCCTACCTTTCTGGGGAGTGTCCTGGTCTTGGGAGCCTGGAAGTAGGGCAGAAGGCAATGGTACGCCTGTATCAGTTTCATTTGCATGTGTGAATACTAGAGATGGAACTAGATTTCCCAGTAGGGCAAGGGTCACCCCCTCTAGGAAGTGGAGTGGGAGGCAGTGGTTTTCCTGCCTTAGTTTCCCTCGCTGGTCATGGGCCTAGAGATGAAAATGCATGTGTCTAGCAGAGAAAGGACCAATCTGAGGGACTAGAGAGAGCAGAGTATTAACAAAACAAAAACAAAGAGCAAAGAAAAGAAAATAAACCCTGCCTAACTTTCTTGGGGGTGCATTCCAGGCCTTGGCAGCCTGGTAGTGGGGAGAGGGGCAGTGGTGCCCCTGCTTCTGTTTCCCATGCTACCAAGGGGCCTAGAGATGGAACCGGATGTCTCCTGCACAGCGAGGGCCCCTCTGTGGGACAGGGGAGAGCAGGTTATTAACAAAACTAAAATGAAGAGCAAAGAATTAAAAATAAAACCCTGTCTACCTTTCTGGGGGGGGTGGGGTCCAGCTCTTGGGAGCCTGAAAGTAGGGAAGGGGGAAGTGGTGCCTTTGTATCAGTTTTGCTTGCCTACCAGGGAACTAGATATTCCTGCAGGGCAAGGGCCACAGTATCTGGGGAAGGAGTCCTCGTCTTGGGAGCCTACAAGTGGGATGAGGGGCAGTGGTCCCTTGCCTTAGTTTCCCTTGCTGGCCAGAAACCTATAAATGGAACTGGATGTCTCCTGCAGATCAAGGACCCCTCTGTGGGACAGGGGAGAGTATGGTATTAACAAAACCATAAGGAAGAGCAAAGACAAAGAGAAAATCTTGTCTACCTCTTTGGGGCGTGGGGTCCAGGTGTTAAGGACTTGGAAGTTGGTCCAGAGGCAGTGGTTCTCTTTCCTCAGTTTCCTTGGCCTGCTGGGCACCTAGAGGTGGAACAGAATGTCTCCTGCAGAGCAAGGGCCACTCTTTCTGGGAAGTGGGGTCCTGGTGCTGGAAGCCTGAAAGTTGTATGGAGGACAGTGGTCCAACATCTCAGTTTGACTTGCTGCCAGGAGCCTAGAGATGGAAATGAGGTCTCCAGTAGAACAAGGGCCACAGTGTGGGACACAGGAGAGCAGGGTATTGACAAAACAAAAAGGAAGATCAAAGAAAAGAAAAGACAGGAAAGGAAAGGAAAGGAAAGGAAAGGAAAGGAAAGGAAAGGAAAGGAAAGGAAAAGGAAAAGGAAAAGGAAAAGGAAAAGGAAAAGGAAAAGGAAAAGGGAAAGGGAAAGGGAAATGAACCCTGCCTATCTTTTTTGTGTGTGCAGTTCTGGTTTGGGGAGCCTGGAAGTGGGGCAGGGGGGCAGTGGTGCACCTGCCTCAGTTTCCTTTGCTGGCCAGGAACCTAGAGATGGAACTATATGTCTCCTGCAGAACAAGGGTCACTCTCTCTGGGGTGTGGTGTCTTGTCCTTGGGGGTCTGGAAGTGGTACAGTGGGCAGTGGTGTTCCTGTCTGTTTCCCTTGCTTGCCAGGTGTCTAGAGTTGAAACCAGAGGTTTCCTTAAGTGCAAGGGACACTCTGTGGGACAGTGGAGAGCAGGGTATTAATAGAACAAAAAGTAAGAGCAAAGAACAAAAAATAATAAAACCCTGCCTACTTTTCTGGGGGTGGGGTCCTGGTCATGGGAGCCTGGAAGTGGTTCATGGGGCAGTGGTTCCCCTTCCTCAATTTTGCTTTTTTGCCAACAGCCTAGAGACAAAACTGGAAGTCTCCTGCAGAACAAGGGACATTCTGTGTGGCAGGGGAGAGCAGGGTATTAACAAAATAAAAAAAGAAGAGCAAAGAAAGAAAAAATCCCTGCCTGCCTCTCTGAGGGGTTCTTGGTCTTGGGAGCCTGGAAGTGGTGTGTAGGGTAGTGGTGCCCCTGCTCAAGTTTCTCTTTCTGACCAGGGATCTAGAGATGGATCTGGATCTAAATTGCTTTTAGAAAGCAAACACTATTGCAGTAGCTGAGGCTGCAGGCTGGACCCCTCTGAACCTTCGTGCACCCCACCGGTCCTCCTCCTTGGACTCCAGGTTGGTTGTCTGGGACAAGGCTGCCCACTTTCTTACCTCCTCTTTACTATTGAACTGGAAGTTCTAGTCAATTTAATCAGACAAGAGAGTCAAATAAAAGGCATTCAAATAGGAAAGAAAAGACATGAAATTAATTACTTTTGTAGATTATATGATACTGTATATAGAAAACCTAAAAAGTCCACAAAAACAAACACACAAACAAACAAACAAAAAAACTCCTGGAGGCAATAAAAGAATACAATAATATGGCAGGATACAAAATCAACATACAAAAATATGAAGCATTTTTATACACCAACAATGAACAAACTGAGTTTGAATTGAAGAACATAATCCCATATACAATAATGACAAAAGCAATAAGATATCTAGGGATAAACCAAACCAACGAAGGCAAAGACTTCTATAAGGAAAAGTATAAAACACCTGAAAAGTAATTAAGAGTGATACAAAAAAAAAGTGTGAAAAAATATCCCACTCTTCATTGAAAGAAAATCAGATGTTAATCTTACTCAAATTAATCTACAAATACAATGCAATTCCAATCAAAACTACTAGAGATATTTCTCACATAAGTAGAACAAAAATCATAAAATTTTCCTAGAATTATAAAAGGCTTGTATTGCCAAAGAAGTTTTCTGTAAGAAGAATAAAATAGAAGGCATCTCACTTCCTAACCACAAAACATACTGTAGAATCAAAATAGCACTATATTGGCAAACTAAAGTAACAAAATTGAGAACACACAAATAAATTCCATAACCTAAGGTCAAGTGGTCCTTGGGAAAAAAATAAACATAAGACAGTCCATTGTGTGTGTGTGTGTGGGGGGGGTCTCTTCAGCAAATGGTGCTGGGAAAATTGGATATCCACCTGCAGAAGATTTTAACTGGGCCTTTATCTCTCACCACAAACAAAAATCAACTTAAAGTAGATGAAGAGTCTAAACATAAAACTTCAG
This sequence comes from Tupaia belangeri chinensis, assembly GCF_000334495.1. NCBI lineage: Eukaryota > Metazoa > Chordata > Mammalia > Scandentia > Tupaiidae > Tupaia > Tupaia belangeri. Next base: position 1,056,003 of record NW_006159481.1, on the reverse strand, counting down.
ACTATAAAACAACTGGTAGAAAAAAAAAGGAGCATTCTTGGACATAATAGAGTAGACAAAACTTCTTAAAGAAGACCTCCAAAGGACTTGCAGTAGTTCCAATAGTTCCAAAAATACACAAGTGGGACTACCTTAGGATAAACTGCTTCTAGACAGCAAAAGAAACAGTAACGATGGGACCAGCAGTTAGCGTAATGGCTATGTCGCTGGACTCCCACGTAGTAAAAAGGAGCATTCTTGGACATAATAGAGTAGACAAAACTTCTTAAAGAAGACCTCCAAAGGACTTGCAGTAGTTCCAATAGTTCCAAAAATACACAAGTGGGACTACCTTAGGATAAACTGCTTCTAGACAGCAAAAGAAACAGTAACGATGGGACCAGCAGTTAGCGTAATGGCTATGTCGCTGGACTCCCACGTAGTCGACCGCGGTTCGAGTCCCGGACCCGGTGGCTTAAACTCACGCCGGGCGCGTGTGCGTGCGTGCCCAAGATCCCGAGAGGAGAATGGAGGAGAAGGGATTGCGGCGTGGCCATCCCCCCTGGGGGGTGATTTCCTGCTTTCTATCTCTCTGTCTCTCTCTGTCTGTCTGGCGAGCGCACGCGCCCTATAGCAAAAACCTCTCCAAAAAAAAAAAAAAAGAAAGAAACAGTAACGAGAGTTTGGAGATCACCTTCAGAATGAGAGAATATATTTGCAAACTATATCTCGGACAAGGGGCTGACAACTGAATAAACTAGAAACTGAAGCAACTTCCCTGCCCCCTCCCAAAATCAATCAATCTGAAAAAAGTATGGAAATGAACTATACAGACTATTCTCCAAGGAAGACATAAAAAACAGTTTAAAAGTATATGAAAATATGCTCAATATCTTTTAAAGACAAAGGCAAATAAAAAACACAATGAAACATCACTTAATCCCTCAGAATGAATAAAATTTAAAAAGTAAAGGTAAGTGCTGGTGGGGCTATGTTGAAAGAGAAGACTCTCTTACACTGTTAATGGAAATATGTATTAGGACCACTACTGTGGAGAATGATATGGAGACTTCAAAAATCTGCAAAAAGAAGGACCATACAACCCAATAATTCCACTCTTAGGTATTTAACCAAAAGACAGGAAAATCCTCAGTCAGAAAAACACTTGCATATCCATGTTTGTTGCAGCATTATTTACAATTGTTAGGACATGGAATAAACCCAAATGTCCAAGTATAGACAAGTGAATTGGAAAAAATGTAGCATATATATTCTATGGAATGATACTCAGCTATAAAATAAGAATGAGATCCCAACATTTGATATAAAGTAGACAAATATGCAAGACTTGATGCTTGGTAAAGCAAGCTAGGTTATGAAAAACAGACTTTATATGTCCCCACTCAATAAGTACTGAATGTCTGGACTCAATAACAGAAACTGAAAGATTAGAAGATATAATAGCAGTGAAGGTAATTATAGACACTAGTAAGGGGGTGGAGAAGGAGAGATAAGAAGAGGTGGTAGAAATAAGAAGAAGTGGTAGAAGAGAGGAGAACAGGGTTAAAAAAACAACAATATGTTAATTGACACAAAAATGAAATTATTTGCTGATGACAATGTATATGGTAATGTCTTTGCTGTGACAGTTATGTACTGTATTGGTGTGGGAAAATCTGTCATACATTGTAAAGAAGTACAGTGGGACCAGCAGATGGTAGAATGCTTATATAGTTGGACTACCATGACTGTGTTTAGAGTCCCAGAGTAGGTGACTCAAAACACTCGCCAGGGACTGCAGGTGGTGTGCTGGTTGGGGCACTGAATTCCCACATGACTGATTGTGTCTTGAGTCCTATACTTGGCAGCTTGCTTCCTCACTTTCCCTTTCTCTCTCTCTCTCTCTCTCTATTTATCTCTGGTCAAATTTTAAAATACTAATAATAACAACAAATAAAATTAAATAATTCTATAAAAAAAATACACCACTTACTGGGTGCATGTGTGTGTGTGTCCAAAATCCTGAGAGGAGAATGGAGAAGAAGGGTTTGTGGCATGATCATCCCCCTGGGGAGGTGATTTTTCACTTTCTGTCTCTCTGGTGAGTGCATGTGCTCAATAGCAAAAAACAAACAAACAAACAAACAAACAAACAAACAAAAACTCTCTTTAAAAAAGCATAGTGATTAAATGTAAATAATCAATTTACACTAAATAAGGAAAATATAAAATAATGGGAGGACATTCTGGATAGTTGTACATATGTGAAAATTAATTCACTCCTAAATAACAATGGAGCTGAAAGGTTTCAGTTGGCAGCCAGCTGAACCTCCTTGTCCAGGGAGTGTTATGGCGACAGTGACCCCAATCAACCACAAAATTGGATCTAGATGCAAAATACAAGAGGCTTTATTGCTAGCGTGCTAGGACTCCACTCTGGGTCATACAAGACAGGATAATGAGTGAAGCCCTGAACAAAGGGCATTCAGGTTATATAGACGCAAGTCCTTGGAGTGAGGGGAGGAAAGAATGAGGAAGTAAGATAAGGGGCTTCTAGGGTAATTTTATGGCTACTCTGAAGTTGCTTGCTCAAGCAGGACAAAAATGTTTCTCTTTACAGTTGTTGCCATTTGGTCAGGTTTGCAGAGGCATTTGATCTGGGTTCCCAGGGTTAGCACAAGGGGGGTGGAAGTTTTACAAGGGTCTGGGCTCCCTACAAGGTGCTAAGCTAACTTACAAATGGCTCTGGGCTTCCTACAAGGTGTTAAGCTAACTTGCAAACTAACTTGCAAATTGTTCCTGGCTTCCTACAGGGAGCCCAACAGGGAGCTAGCAAATTGCCCCAGGCTTCCACAATTTTATGAGGGCAGCATCAGCTTTAGTACAGAAGCCAGTGAGGCAAGAGTTAAACCTTATCTTTACAAAACAGGATAGGCACAGTTTAATTTTATTTTTACAGAGCAAAGAAGTAAAAAAAGGAAAGCAGAAAATACTTCCTTATGAGCAAAAGTGAAAGTGTACTGAAGCTAAAGTCATGAGATGCAACAAAGTCTGTGTTCAAAGAGGAAAAAAAGGAGAAAACTCAGATCTTTTTAAAGAAACTAGAAGAAGATAAATTAAACCCAAGTCAAAGAAGAATAAATGGAGATTATGGTGGCTGGGTCCGCAGGTGGTGTGGTTATTGTGCTGGACTTCCACAGGGTCCACCATAGTTTGCATCCTAGACCTGGCAGTTTGAAACTCATGTAGAGCATTCATGCTTCTAGGTGCCAGATCTCAAGAGCAGAATGAAGGAGAAGGGACTGCAGGGTGGTCATACTCCCAGGGAAGTGATTTCTGCCTCTTTGTCTCCCTCTCTCTGTCTCTTGACACATGTGCCCTATACCAAAAACCTTTCTTGAAAAAAAAAAGAGGGAGTGACTATAGTTTGGTATTTCCCTGAATCCATATTTTGGGACTTGTTTGTTTTGTCCATTACGAAATCTCAAGATGATTACTTGAAGAGTTATAAGATTACTAGAGCAGGGCCCCTATGATTGACTTCAGAGAAAGGACATCAGAACAAGTAGAAACTTATGGGTACTAGATACCCTTTAGATCCTACCCTCCATCATGTTATAGACTCATCAGATTTAAGCTTCTGGTTATGGGAACTCTCTTTAAATTGAATAAAATGTTTTTTTTTTTTTTAGTTTTCCAGAGGAAATGTGCTTTTCTGGAGTCTTGGGCATGAGGATAAGGAGCACTCCCCAATGCAGTGTGGTCACACTGCAATCCCATCTTCATCTCTCTTTCAAGTTTTGGGCATGCAAATACATGTGCCCAGTGTGTTTCTTAAGTAACTTTGTCTCAGACTCAGACCATATGGTCAGCCATGTGTGATGCAATGCCTTAACCATTAGGCCACATGCTGGGTCCAATCTGTATTTCTTTATAAATCATTCAGTCTCAGGCATTTCTGCTTGCAATGCAGTAACAGATTAGAGTAAAAAATAAAATAAAATAGAAAATGAAAAAACAACTAAAAAATCAACAAACCAAAAACTGGCTCTTGGAAATGAAAAATAAAGTTGACAAACTTATAGACTAAACAAGAAAAACAAAACACTCAGGGCTGATCCCACGGTACAGTGGTTAAATGATATGCAAAAGCAGTCAGAGTAAGCATGGCCAATTGCAGTTTGAGTCTTCATCCCAGTGGCTTGAAAAAAAAAATGTTAGAGATGCTAGCAGATTGAGGAATTGTTGTATCGCTGAACTTCCATGGAGTCAACTCTAATTGGAATCCCAAACCCAGTGACTTAAACTTATACTGGTTATTCATGATCGCTAAGACATGGAACTAACCCAAATGTCTATGAACAGATGATTGGATAGAAAAACTGTGGCACATATACTCTATATAGAATATTATTGAGCCATAACAAACAATAAAACACTGGCATTTGAGAGATAGTGGTCAAAGGTAGAAGATTTATTGTTGAATGAAGCAATTCTGGCTATGAAAGAAAGATATTGCATGTCTCAACTTAATATATACTGACTATCCACACGCTAGAGTGGAGATTGAAATATTAGAGGAAATAAATAAAAGCAGTGAAAATAGTTACAGATACTGAAGACAGTGTGGAAGGAGGGGGAGAAGGGAAGAGTACAGGGAAAGAAATCAGGGAGGAAAAATAGGAAGATATGACATTTGTGGGACACAGAAATGGTTTATTATCTGTTGATGTAACATGTATAATATTTTCAACTGGATTGGTCTGAGAAGTATTTCATGTTGGTTAAATTTTCTTAACAAGCCAAATGATGTATAGTGATTGAATGTTTAAAAAAAAGAATAATTAAAATAATTAATAAAAAAGAATCTGAAAAAAATGAAAATGTTTTTCCATTTGCTGCTGCTGATGTGTATAGTAATGACTTTTTTTCCTTCTGACAATTTTTTTTATTCATTTACATTCATTCCCTGAGCATCATCACAACATACTAAATGTGGTTTCCCATGAAAAGCAGCGATATTTTAGTCAAGTCACAGAATGTTGTTTCATCAGTTCAGTCTCATGTACTTAATCTTTCTTCTGTTTCTGTTGAGGTTCGATCTTCCAGGTTGAACTCTGGGATATAATACTCAACTCCAGACTTTGTCCCTACAATTAAGTTGCCCATTGTCTTAGTTTCTAAACTCTTATTTCTGTGTGTCTGCATTTAATTTTACCGACATAGCACTCTCATAAGAACTTCTTGGAGATCTGGTGTGGTGCAGGTAAATTCTTTCAGGTTTAGTTTTTCTGGGAATGTTTGTGTCTTTTCTTCCCAAATGAACAATAATCTTGCTGGGTACAGAATTCTCGGCTGCAGTTGCTTTTCTCTTAATACTTAGAATATATTTTCCCATTCTTTCCTTGCTCTCATTGTTTCCAATGAGAGGTCTGTCATTAGTCTGATGGGATACCCTTTGTAGGTAACTTGCCGTTTTTCTCTTGCCAGTCTTAGTATCTTGTCTTTGTCTGTTGTTTTGGTCAATCTGGCTATAATGTGCCTTGGAGAAGATCTTCTAGGGTTGATTTTATTTGGGGTCCTCTGTACTTCTTGAGACTAAATCTTTGAGTGCCTCTCCGGGTTTGGAAAGTTTTCTTCCAAGATTCCATGGAATAGATTATCAATGCCCTTATGAGTTTCTTTGCTTTCTGGTATGCCTATTTTGCTGTTTGGATGTTTCATTATATCTAGTATTTCTCATATATTATTCTCAATTTTTGGGCCATTTTCTCAGTCTTTCTGGTGGATTTTTCTAGGCCAGCAATTTTCTCTTCTACATCTGAGATTCTATTTTCTATATGATCTAGTCTGCTTTTAATACTTACAAGGGAAATTCTGACTTCTTGGATTATAGCCTTCATCTCTAACAGTTCCATCTGATTCTTTTGTAAAGTGTAAAATTCCTCTTTTAGATTTTGCATGAATTTCCTCATCTCCTGAACTCCTCAACTCCTTTATCCTTCCTCTTCAGCAGTTCCTTGTCTCTCTTCTCTTTCATCTCTGTAAGCTTTGCCATTGTGATATCCTTTTCCCTTGGAGGAGAGGTATTTTCCTCCCCATATTTCTTGTGGTCCTGCAGCGATTTCTAGTCATTTGATGGATGGTCAGTTTCTTCCCAAACTTGGAAGTTCAGTCACATGAGTTTTGTATGCTGGAGGCTGAAATATCAGTGGGACCTCTTCATTTCTCCGTTTCCCCCAAAATGGCTAGATCGCAGGAGCTATGGAGCTATCTCTTGAAGAAGGCCTGTTCTGTTCCCTTCTGCCTTTCCACATGTTTTGTATGCTGGAGACCGAATTATCAGTGGGCCCTCTTCATTTCTACTTTTCACCCCAAATCACGTATAGCAATGACTTTGTCTTGACTGGTAATCAAGCTGAAAAAAGAAATGTTAGGCATTACAAAGACATATTTGATTAAATGTAATATAAAAATATTAATCAAATAAAGTAAGAAAAAAATAAAACAAACAAAAAGCAAAACAAAAATTCATATTGGTCACTTATGTGTGCATGCCCAAGATCATGACGGGAGAATAAAGGAGACGGGATTGAAGCTGGCTCATCCCTCTTGGGGGTGGTAATCTCTTGCTTCCTGTCTTTCTGTATCTCCAGTACATATGCACATCCTATAGCAAAAATCACTACCCCCAAAATATTAGAGATCATGAGAGTAAAAATCTTGAGTGGACAGAAATGTAAAATAAAAAAGAATTGTGACCACACCCCACTGGGAGGTGCTTTCTGTCTCTCTGCCTCTGGTGAGCACTGATGACCTCTGGGGAAAAATTCAGTTACTAAACCAAGAAATCAATGAGATTATCTTTCAATTATCAATGTAGAAATAAGGAGAATTTTAAGAACATTCTATCAAATATATCATTTTTATAAAATGGTCAAGTTTCTAGCGAGACTAAAACTAAGTCAAGAAGACAAAGAAAGTATGAATAGGCCTATAACAAGAAGGTAGGTTGGATTAGTAATTAAAACAACAAAACAAAAACAAAAACAAAAACAAAAACTTTACACAAGGCTAGTTCACTGATAATGTACTGCTCTTGTTTTAATGCTGTTTCAGTAGAGCTGAAACATGCCAAGTTCCCCAATGCCCAAGATCTGACAGACAGGATGATAGGAGGAAGTGGATGTTAGACTCTGTGAAGGGTGCTCTCTTCTCGATCAGAAATTTCCATTTCTCCTTCCTAAGTGTCATGCTTTATTATGAAGAAAAGAAGGAAGAGAGAAAGGAAAGAGGAAAGAGGGGTGGAAGAAAATGAACAGAAAGGGAAAGGGAGAAAGAGAAAGGAAGAAAGAAAGCACCACAAAAACAATGACTGGGATCAGATTGCTTCTCTGATAAGGTCTATTGACTGTTTTCTTAAGGATTTAGTGATGATATGCATGAATAAAGAATGTCTATCTTGTAATAACCAGTTAACATGACTTTTTAAAATATATAAATGCATTAGGTATTGTGTTGTAGAGTCTTTGGTACATAGTAATACCACTGGCAACCTAGTAATCTGTTTTTATTTCACAAGTTTTGGTGGCATTAGCAGTATGCTTTCCAGTGTTCTTATGAGAAGATATTTCCAGATTTTGTTTGTTTGTTTGTTTGTTTATTTTTGCCAGAGGTCATGCAGACCCACCAAAGAGTCAAACATGGGGAAGGATCAGAATCTATTTCATTTCTCCTTTCCCTCTGGATTTTGTGTACTCAGGCACAGGTTGTCTCTCTCAAGACCTGATCAGAAACTTGAACTGTGCCTTGTGGGATCTAGCTCCCTTAGGTACCATGCCCCTGGCTGATCAGTAAAGTGAAGGAGGGAGGGGGACGGAAGGGAGAAATTGTTCCCCAGAAGGTATGCCTACACAATCTCCTTCATCCTCCTCTCAGGATCATGGGCACATATATATACATGAGGTCCCTGTGGTTTTCAAATCACAAGCCAGGGATTTGTACTGTGGCTGCTCGTGTGGGGACCCAACACTTTAATCACCATTCTACCTGCTGCCTCAGCTTTTAAGGTTGAAACAATACACATCAGAAGTTTCTCTGGTATCTGGGTATTGCAGGTCTCAATCAATTTTTTATCAATATGTACTGGCATAATAGCATCAATTTTACATCAGTGAGCAGTACTTTGAATTTTAATGTTTACTGCATACCAAGCACTGTTCTAAGCTTTTCACATAGTGCCAGATGTTTAATCTCATTTCCATTTAACTAGTATTTCGAACTTCTCATCATGATTATATCGCATGGATCCTTTTATCACAGTTTCACGTAAAAAAAAAAAAAAAAAAAAAAAAAAAAAAAAAAAAAAAAAAAAAAAAAAAAAAAAAAAAAAACAGAACAAAACAAACAAAAAAAAAACCTAGGGCATTGGTCTCTCCTCTAGTATTAATTCCTGGAGTATGAAATGGAAATCACAGTCCTAGTAGTGGGAAATTTTAAACTTAAAACTGTGCACTGTTGAAAACTCAGGAGCAGTTTCGACTTAATCTGCTTAAGCTGCAAGACCTTGCTCCCCAAGGGACTTTTCTTGAGCTCCCTCTCACGTAGTATGGTGAGTAATTTGTGTCATAATATGTGATTTATTTGGTCTATGTGGAGTAACCCACGGATGAAACATTCGTCCTATACCCATTTACTGGATCCAGCCCCCAGTAGGAATTAATACCAACCCACCCCACACATAATTAACAAGTCATACTAGAATCAAGGAAGCTTTACATTATTTATGAATGGGCGTTACCAGCCTACATCCTGGTTCTATATGCTAATTCTACCAAATGTCTCATTTCCGCTTCCAGTTCTGTGGCCGCCATTTTGTGTTGGTGGCTAAAGCAAAGTGGGTGTAGTTTGAGGGAGTGACGGTGCAAATCAGGTCTGCCCGAGGGGGCGAAAGTCCCGGTGGAAGAGCCTGAGAGTCTTCAGCGGCCTAATTGAGAAGAAAATTTCGGTGGTGGCCGCTTAATTTCGGCTTCTTCAGGCTCTAGCGAGAAGGCGACCCAGGAACCGGCATTGGTAAGGGACAATGTTTTACCGCCATGTTCCCTTCTACTCCCGCCCTCATTGCCCATCCCCCACACCTTCCTCCACATCAACTCAATCCTCACTTCCCTCTTCAAACCCCCACTCACACCCTCCCTCCCCTTCTACCTCCCTCCCTCTCTGATTCCCCACCATCTCTCTCCGTACTCCTGCCCAGCACTGCACACTCCTGCCCCACAGGCCGCCTCTCTCCTCCACAGCTTCCCCCCCCACTTCTCCCAGAGCCCCAGTCCTTCCTCCCTGACCCGTGCCCACTCTCCTTCCTCCCGGACCACCCCCACTCCCTCCTCTGGACCTTGCACTCCCCAATCCCTCCC
>NW_006159481.1:1045501-1045868 GCF_000334495.1 Tupaia belangeri chinensis | reverse complement strand
CTCCCGGACCCTCCTCCCGGACCCTCCACACTGGTCCTGGATACCCCTACTCAGTTCCCCTACTCAATCATCCAGATCCTCCCTCACTGCCTAACTCACACTCACTCCTCCAGACTCCCTCTCTCTCCTATGACTCTCCACCTCCCTCATACCCTCACTGGTTCCCATAACTCTCCACCTCCCTCATACCCTCACTGGTTCCCATTTTCTCCTCACTAGTTCTGAATCGCAGTCCCCCCTCACTCGTTCTCTGTCCTCCCTTACTCATCCATAGTCCTTCCTCCCTCCTCCCCACTTCCCTCTCAACCCTCCTGGACTTCCCCTCACTCTTCCCTGACTCCCCCACACTTCTACTCTCCCTACCACC
>NW_006159481.1:1042959-1044973 GCF_000334495.1 Tupaia belangeri chinensis | reverse complement strand
CCACTCCTTCTCACTCCCCATCCTCCCACTTCCTTTTACTCTCTACCTTCCCACTCTTTCTCACTTCACACCTTTCCAATCTCCCTTCACTCCCCACCCTCTCACTTCCCTCTCCCTCACTCCCAGGCTCAATCTCCATCCTCCCACTCCTCCTCAGTCCCCACCCTCCCACACCTCCTTCACTCCTCACTTTCCACACTCCATTTCCCCCCACTTTCACTCCCTCCTTCCCTTTTTCCTCCCACTTGTTGCCCACTTCTTTTCTTAACCCCACTCCCATTTCTTCCCTCCACTCCTACTGGCCCTACACACAATCCCCAATCTTTACCCTTTCTTCCCCCATTTCTCCCCCACCACTCCTCTCTTGCTCTCCTTTCCCCCCACACACTTCCCCCTACTCTCCACTCTCCTCTCATTCCTTCCCTTCACCTTCTCTCTGTCTCTACTCTTCTTCCATCACTCCCCACCCTCCTCCCTCATTTCCCAGTCTCCCCTTTCCTCCTCACCTTCCCATTTCACACTCCTGCTCCCCCTCACTCCCCACACTCCTCACTCCCCACTCTCCCACTTCCCCATTCTCCCACTCAATTCCCTCTACTCTTTCTCACCTTTCCCCATGACTGTCACTCCACACCAGATTTTCCATTTTTTCTTTACCACCACCCCATGTTCTGCCCTCACTGTCTCTCTCCCTCTCTCTCCTCACTCTGTCCATCCCTCATTCTCCACCCTCCACCTCCCTCATTCATCACCCTCCCCCTTCTCTGCCACCCACTCCCTCACTGCCCACCTTCCCACTCCCCCTAATTCCCCATCTCCATTCTCCCACACCTCTACTTTCCATTTCCTAATCTTCCTCAGCCCTCTACAGCCCCTAATTCCTACTTCCTTCATCCCTCATCCCCCTCAACTCCTACTTCTCACCCCCAAAACCCCACCCCCTCTCCCATTCCTCGTTCACTACTGCACTCCCCTTTTCCTCCATCATTCACTCTCCCTCACTCTCCTCTCTCTCACTGTCCTCACTCTTCTCACTTACTCCCCACCCTCCCACTCCTCCACTCCTTTCATACTTTCCCACTCCCCACCCTCACACTCCCGTTTCTTTCCTTACCCCACACTCCCCACTATCCAACTCCCAATTTCCCAGCCCCCATTCTCACTATCTCTTTTATCCCCACCATCTATTTCTTCCTCATCCCCTTCTCTCCCATTTCTCTTTAACTCCCTCCTCCCTTTTTCCCCACTCCTCCATACTCCTCACCTTCCCACTCCCCTTCACTTCTCACCCTCCCACTCTCCTCTCACTCCCCACCACCCACTCTCTCACTCCCATGCCTTACTTCCCAAAACCCACTCTCAACCTTTCAGCCCTCTGATTCTTTGCCCTCCCATTCCTCACTTGTTCCCCACCCTTCTATCTCCCTCACCTTTCCTCCCAGCCCCCCCCCCCACGCGCGCACACACACACACACACACACACACACACACACACACACACAAACACTTTCTCTACTGCTCACTCCCTTCGTCTGACCACTTGGATAGGTTGGTGAAGGACTTCTTCAGTCTCTAGGCTAGGTTTATTTCAGGGAAAGTCACAGTTACTTGGGATGCTAGTGAGGGATATGGGAATGGAATTTCCCATGGTTTCACCAGGTTTAGAATTCTTATTTAGAGGCTCCAGATGCCCAAATCTATCTTTAGAGTCTCTGGCACTACATTCCTAGGCAGAAACCTCATCCACTCCCAAATTTAGCATCTTATATCAGGATTTCATCTGTTCATGAATAGGTTTGTACCAGTTTTAACATTTCTTCTCAGTTAATTTATGAGTATATGTTATTGAAAATCTTCCACTTGAATTATACCTAATATCCTAGTATTTGTCTTTACATTTTCCCAAATGAATCATTCTTGGGAATGTCCGTATGTGCTTTGCATCCCTTAAAGAGAACTTTCTCTAATGTTTTTCTTCCTTAACTTCTCCATAATCTTTTTTTTTTTTTTTTTT
>NW_006159481.1:1037697-1042770 GCF_000334495.1 Tupaia belangeri chinensis | reverse complement strand
CCGTGGTTGCCTACGTGGGAGTCCAGCAACATAGCCATTATACTAACTGCTGGTTCCCACATCTCCATAATCTTCAAAAATCCCTATAGGCCAAACATTTCTCTTCAGATAACTTAATACCTGCTTCAGAGACTCTCCTAGGCCTTAGAATCTGTCCTTACAGACCTATTTCTCCTTACATCATAGTCAGAGATACCTCAAGAACTAACATCTATATCTACTTTTCCTAACTCTAAATGTTGTCATTCAGAAACCTGGGTTTACATTTAATGGAATACGTATCTACCCAAATGATCTCTGTGTTCTCTTCAGATAATCATTAAGTCTTCTCTGAGAACCTCCCAAAGAATTAGAGATCGGCAGAGAATATTTGTATATACAGTTCATCATCAAGGATTTATCCCTTCCACCAGTCCCCGACTTACCTGGTTGTGATCTGAACATCGTTTATTAGAGATTCACCCCTCCCCTTTATCTCATTCTGGTCACTGCCTTGCTTTCCAAGAGCAGGGTTTAACATGGCTTCAGTATTACCAGTTAGGAAGTCCAGTTCTAGGTGTTTGAATATGGTCAGTATTTTCTCAATTAATTTTTTAATGTTTTTTAGGTTATTCTGTAGGGTACATGTATTAGGCACAGAAAGAGTGGTGGAATGTGAGAAATCATTCCTCCAGGGAACTGACCACACTGCAATTCTTTATCTTCCATTCTCCTCTTGAGACCTTGGGCATGCACACCTTGCATGATTTCAGACCACTGGTTCAGTTTTATAACTGGATGGTTGGCCATGTGGGAGTACAGTACCTTGACCCCCTTGTCTCATGCTCGCTGGTCACTGAACTTTTGGATCTTCAACTATCTGAGCTCAGCCTCTCTTCTCTGCTTCATCAAAGTACCTTTAGGACCATGTTCTCTGTATCTTACTTGGAGTAGGTATATGGGCCCTAAAGTCCTCCCCTCTTAGAATTGCTATGGACAGGAAGGCTATTGCAATCCCTTATGTATCACCCCTCACACAATTCCCTTCCCCTCCAGATGTCTAGGTCACTGCTGTCCAAGAAACAGCGTGTGACTGGGCCTGATTTAAAGGTGGATTCTAACTGTTCTTCTGCCCGCTCCATGATGTTCAAAGTACCCTCAGAACCAAGCAACGTGAGTATCTTCTCCTGGGAAACCAGCAGATGAGGTAGAATGACCAGTGGGAAGTTACCCTATTTGTACAAATTTCACTCATTACTTTTTGTCTCCCCATAATATGATTTTTTTCTCTTTATCACTAGGAAATGTCAAAAAACAACAGTGATACCGAGATAGATGAAGGTCTTTACTCACGCCAGCTGTAAGTGAGGTCAAAGTGGGGATGAGAAGGAGGAGGTGGAACTGAGAGGTTAGGGTTGATTGGGTTAAACCCTTACCTCCCTAACTTGGCAGGTATGTACTGGGTCATGAGGCAATGAAGCGTCTCCAGTCATCCAATGTGCTGGTATCAGGCCTGCGGGGTTTAGGTGTGGAGATCGCCAAGAACATCATCCTTGGTGGGGTCAAAGCTGTCACCCTCCATGATGAGGGCACCACCCAGTGGGCTGATCTTTCCTCCCAGGTACCACTTCTTACCCCTTGTCAAAGTGTCAATTGTTCACAGCCTTGGCCACTTCATTTTTTTTTTTTTTTAACATGGTCTTGTAGTTTTATCTGCGGGAGGAGGATATTGGTAAGAACAGAGCTGAGGTATCACAGCCCCGTCTTGCTGAGCTCAACAGCTATGTTCCTGTCAACATCTACACTGGACCCCTTGTCAAGGACTTCCTTGGTGGTTTCCAGGTACCTTGGAACACAGATCTTTTTCATACTTTTTTTTATGTCTTAATCTCTTTTATTTATTATCTTTGAACCTGTATATCAGGTGCTGGGAGGCTAGAGGATACAGGCAGTAATTTGATTTTAGATCTGTCCTTGGGGGATCCTGGAGGGAGACTGTGGCCATTCATCATGGTGCAGTATTTTTGAACATTGAACTCTATAGATAACTGTCTTTATGTGTGACTTGAGCCCTTCAGACTGTATGACCACAGGAAGTACTTAATCTCTCAGTGTTAGTGTTTCTTTATGTCAAGTAGAAATAGGAGTAATACTGACCTATGAATCTCTGAGTTTTTTAAGTATTAAACTCAGACTAAGCAATTAGATGCCTGTCTGTATGGGGAAGTCATACGGCTCTTCATTTAGTCGCTGCACTGGAAAATGGAGCTGGCGCTGTTGACATGCTGCCCTGTGATATCCCTGAGTAGGAAGAAGGGACTAATCCTGGTGAACAAGGAAGGGAATTCAGGCAAATTCCTTGGATTGTGAAAGAAAAGACACTTTATGAAGTACTGGAGTAAGTGGCTGTGGCAGGCATATACATGTATTTAAAGAAGAACACAATACTTTAAATGGAACTCAGTGTTACTCTTAAAACAGGGTCCACAACTCTAGGCTGTAGCCTGGTGCATCCTTGGCTGTTAGGAGCTGGTGATAGATCAGTGCTAGTTCACTAGTACACATGAGCAAGTGGACAAGTGCTGGAAGCAGCTTAATGTGTTGCAGCCATTCTCTGTCACTCCTATTGTGTATTGCCTTCCGTAGCTATGGTAGCAGACTTTCGTGGGAATGTAAACGCAAGTACTGTGTTGTTTTGTTGTGTGTTGCAGTACGGTGGTAGAGAATTGGGTGCACAGTGCATGAGATGCACTTCGTTCAACCTGGGACAAAAGTTTCTCCCACAATGAGAATTTTGCCAAATAAATTAGTCTTCATACTTGGTCTTATTGCTGCTATGCCCTGGGATTCATTCTTTTGTTTATTGTTTTATAGATCCTTACTCTCACAGTGTTTGACATACTTCACATATGTTTGTCAGAGAGTGCTAAAACAGCAAACCATGCTGATGATATACACAAATTTGCCCCATTCCAATCTCTCCCTTAGCCATCTCAGTGTTCTCCCTTATTTTCATTCATACAAGTCCCAGGCCTTCAGGCTAAACTCCCTGCCCTTTACAGGTGGTAGTACTTACTAACTCTCCCTTGGAGGACCAGCTGCAAGTGGGTGAATTCTGTCACAGCCATGGAATCAAGCTGGTGGTAGCAGACAGTCGGGGGCTGTTTGGGTAAGTTCTTGGCTTTTCCTTTTCACTCTTTTCCCAACCCCTAACAAGCCATACAAAGAAGCTCCCATTACCTTCATCGTATACTCACCCACCTGGGTTTGGATTCTGCATGTTTTCTCTCATGGCCATGTGAATGCTATCTGATTCCTATCACTAATGGGCTGAGTTTACTTGTCAAGTATCACTGGTCTGCACTTCATGGTGTGCCACTATGTGTGGGTCTCAGTTATTAATCTTGTTTAAATTCACCACAGGCAACTCTTTTGTGACTTTGGAGAGGAAATGATTCTCATTGATTCCAATGGGGAACAACCACTCAGTGCTATGGTTTCTATGATCACCAAGGTAAGGAGGCTAGGCTGATGGGTTAAGGTGGGCAGCAGCAGTCCTCTCTTTATTTGCTGGATCTCTGCACTTGCCTCTAAAATTCATTCTTCTTCCAACCAGGACAACCCTGGTATTGTCACTTGCCTAGATGAGGCCCGGCATGGGTTTGAGAGTGGCGACTTTGTCTCCTTCACTGAAGTCCAGGGCATGAGTGAACTCAATGGTGCCCCTCCCATGGAGATCAAAGTCCTGGGTATGTCAAACCTGGGATGAGAATTGGTTGCATGGAGCAAGGGGAAAAAGTAGTAGGCACTGTGGGTATGAGTGGGCCCAGAGACCTGCTTACAGTCTTAAGTGAACTGAGGCCAAGAGGAGGCATCTTTGTCGTTGGAACTGGGCTTTTGGAGAGATATGTCTGTAAATTCTTTTTTTTAAAAGAGGTTTTTGCCATAGGGTGCATGCATTCGCCAGAGAGAGAGAGAGAGAGAGAGAAAGAGAGAGAAGTTGTTTTGTCATGTCTACTCTGCTGCAGGTAGATTAAGGTTTTTTTGATTTTTTTTTTCACTGTTCTTCTGTTGTTTGTTTTTCTTGTTTTTTGCCTTTTCTTTTTTTGTTTTGTGGTAGGTAGTTTTTAGGTTTTTGCCACGGAGTGCATGTATTCATTGGAGAGAAAAGAGTCAGAGGGACAGTGAGAAATTACTATCCAGGATGGAAGACAAAAATGCCACAGTCCCTGCTCCATTCTATCAGGATTTCAGACATGCACACATGTGCCCCAGGGTGACTTTTCAAGCCCCTGGATCTAGGACTCAGACTGTCGTTGATCATGAGAGAATCCAGTACATTAACGACTATATCACCTGCTGGTTCCAGTTTCTTATTTTTAACTTATGTCATGTTTACTGATCTTTTGTTTTACCTAAATGGTTACTTCATTTTAGATAAAAAATTAGTAAGCAGGAATATTTACTATAATAAATACAACCTGTATGTTTGAAAAGCTCTGGAAAGTCATGAATATGTTAGTTGAAAGACAGAAAAAAATTCAAGTAAAACTGCTATAGGTGAAGCATATAAGTACACTAAAATGGAATAAGGGGCAGGACCACAAAAGTTTATGAGTAGGGAACCAGCACTTAGCGTAATGGCGATGTCACTGGACTCCCACGTAGTCAACCGCGTCCCGGTTTGCGTCCCGGACCCGGTGGTTTAAAACTCACGCCGGGCGTGTGTGCATGCGTGCCCAAGATTCTGGGAGGAGAAGGGATTGCAGTGTGATCATCCCCCATGGAGGGTGATTTCTCACTTTCTGTCTGTCTGTCTGGCAAGCACATGCACCCTATAGCGAAAACCTCTCCAAAAAAAAAAAAAAAAAAAAAAAAAAAGTTTATGAGTAAATAATGGCCAAAAAGAAAAAATTAATGAAAACTAAAGCCAGAGATCTATGATGCCAAAGCTGATGAAATATTCATAAAATAACTTTTGATAAGTGAATTTAGTATTTTGTGACTCTTTTCTTTATTTTTGGAGTTTTTTTTTTTTTTTCTCCAGACAGAGACATAGAGACAGAAAGCGAGAAAACACCCTGCTGTAAACCC
>NW_006159481.1:1015063-1037532 GCF_000334495.1 Tupaia belangeri chinensis | reverse complement strand
TAACTGACGGTTCCTCTTTTCTTTATTTTTAATTCAAGTTTTTTCTTAGAAAGACTTGACTAGTTATCACTGGATCACCTCAGAGCTATTGTTTATTCTGGATTTAATGTGATCTTATTAAGATAGACCCTCTGAGTAGGATACTTGATGTGTAAAGTATTAAATGTGGAGTGAGAATTCGTCTGATGAGAATTAAGTTTTGTTTTTTTGGGGTTTTTTTTTTGTTTGTTTGTTTTTTGTTTTTTTTGGAGAGGTTTTTGCTATAGGGCGCGTGCGCTCGCCAGACAGAGAGAGACACAGAGACAAAGCGAGAAATCATTCCCCAGGGGGGATGGCCACACTGCAATTCCTTCTCCTCCATTCTCCTCTCAGGATCTTGGGCACGCACGCACATGCGCCTGGTGTGAGTTTTAGATTTGGCCCTTTGATGTTTACATAAACTAGAAGATTAAACACAGAAGTTTTTTTGGGGGGGAGTTTTTAGGCATAGTAGGGTCCCTATTATGACTGAGCTTCCTGAGGCAAAAGGAGGTGGTTTCTGTAGCGTTTGGCCAGAGGCCTCCAGTTACCTAAGGTGGGACATTATGACTTTTTGTGATGATGCTGTGGCTGTCGGGAAGTGGAGGTAGGAGGTTTCTTGCACTTATTGATTGATTACCCACCAGCATGTTTTATCTCTCAGGTCCTTATACCTTTAGTGTTTGTGATACCTCCTGCTTCTCTGACTATGTTCGTGGAGGCATTGTCAGTCAGGTCAAAGTATCTAAGAAGATCGGTTTCGTAAGTATAGGTTTGGGGGATGGGGAGGTTGAGCCATGAGTTTGATGCATTTTTGCATAGCAGTGTGAAAAACTACATTTCCTGATGTTCTTCTTACAACAGAAATCCTTAACAGCCTCATTGGCAGAGCCAGACTTTGTGATAACAGATTTTGCTAAGTATGCACGCCCTGCTCACCTGCATATAGGCTTCCAGGCCCTGCACCAGTTTTACATTCAGTACCATCGGGTACCTCGGCCACACAATGAGGTGAGTGAATGGGTGAACATGTCAAGGTTTCTGATTTATATCCCAACTATGCCTTTCCATCTTCCTAGATTTCCTCTCTCTCCTGAATTAGTCCTAGAGGCCCTCTCTTGGTTCCTTTTTGCATGCTAGGAGGATGCAACAAAACTGGTGGCTCTAGCACAGGCTGTGAATGCTCAAGCTCTGCCAGCAGTACAACAAGACATCCTGGATGAGGACCTTATTCGGAAACTGGCATATGTGGCTGGTGGAGATCTTGCACCTATAAATGCCTTTATTGGGGGCCTGGCTGCACAGGAGGTCATGAAGGTCAGCATGGTTGGGAAGATGCATGGTTGATGTGATCTCTGTCTTTTACTATTTACTACTACTCTATGTTTTAGGCCCAGATTAACCATAGATTACATTCTTTCCAGGCTTGCTCTGGGAAGTTTATGCCTATCATGCAGTGGCTGTACTTTGATGCTCTTGAGTGTCTTCCTGAGAACAGAGCAGGCTTAACAGAAGATAAGTGTCTTCCAGTATGTCCGTAGGGCCTGTGGGGAAGTAATTACGACTAGTGCTTCTACAGGGATGATTCTCTCTGACCTTTCTCTTTTTTCACATGATTCAGCTCCAGAACCGTTATGACGGGCAAGTGGCTGTATTTGGCTCAGACCTACAAAAGAAGCTGGGGAAGCAGAAGTACTTTCTGGTGAGTGAATCTCTTGTGCACCTTCTACTTTGATCTCTCTTGGTCAGTACCTACCTCTTCTAGATTCTCCTGCCTCCCAAGGGAGGGTTTTTTTGGTTATCATAACCATGATTGTACCTTCCTTTTCATTTTCTGTGTATTGAAAGCAAGTCTCATAAATACATTTGTCTCTCATAGCCTTCTTCCCAGGTGCCTTTTATCTCAGATAACCATAGGTTTTATGGCCCTGGAACTTAACTGTGTAGTTCTAAATATGTGCTAGACCCTCTTAAAATCTCTTGTTATCTCCAGAAGAAGTGAGGTGTGATATGTGGCCTTGACATAGGTGTACTCTCAGTTACTATGACCTGACTCTCTCTTTTTTGCCACTTTACAGGTGGGTGCTGGGGCCATTGGCTGTGAGCTGCTTAAGAACTTTGCCATGATTGGGCTAGGCTGTGGGGAAGGTGGGGAAATCACAGTTACAGATATGGACACCATTGAGAAGTCCAACCTGAATCGGCAGTTTCTCTTCCGGCCCTGGGATGTCACGGTCAGTGGGGTGTGCTTAGGAGTGAGCAGTGAATGTCCTTTACTACTTCATTGTTCATTTCTGCTTTGTCTTGGGTCTTTTCACCTATTTTTGTCAACCTTTCTCTTATTTTTTCTACTACCATTCAATCTTTTTTTTTTTTTTTAGAAAAACTGAATGTTTTTATTAAATAGTACTTTATGTGCTTTTGTTTTATACTATGAAAATATTAATTCCCCCCCAAAAGTTATTATATGCAGTATTTTGAAACATACGGTATGTGTCTAGGTGTCCAAAGAAATCATTCTAATCTTAGCATAGCTTTAACTTGCCTGATTTTGAAAATAATAGCAGTAGGGCCAGCAGGTAGTATAGTGATTAAGGTACTGGACTCCTGCATGGTCGATCAATTTCAGTCCCAGATCCCCAAAGCTTGAAATTCACACTGGGTGTGTGTGATTTTGTGTCCAAAATCCCAGGAGAAAAAGAGAAGGGATTGCAGTGCAGCCTTCTCCCCTGGGGAGGTCTAGGGGCAATTTCTCACTTCTTGTCTCTCTGGTGAGTGCATGTTCCCTACAGCAAAAATTTCTCTCTAATGTAAGAAAGAAACAGTAGTATTTTCACTTTAACAGTAAAAAAACTGGACCAGATGATAACTGAAGCTTTTGCCAGTTTTAAACGTTAAAGATGATATATTACATAGCTAATCCTCCACTTCCTCTTTTCTAGACTTCTTTAAATCAGAGTTTTCCCTAAAAATAGAGGAAAGTTTCCAAAATGTATCACATATTAGACATATTAAAATTCAAATCTACTTCTGACTTGGAACTGAAAATAGTAACACTCCTACAAGTAAATTATAATTTTTTATCATGTTTATTGAATGCCTCATAAGCCCTTTCATTGGTAATTTTTAGAAATATCTCCCATCCTTCATTTTTGTTTTCTTTGATTTTCAGTAATTGCTAAACTAGGACTATGAAGCTCCTTACAGAGGGATTATTCAGGAATTTTTATGTAAAGTTCATTGTTGTTATTGTCAGCTCCTACAAGTAAATTATAATTTTTTATCATGTTTATTGAATGCCTCATAAGCCCTTTCATTGGTAATTTTTAGAAATATCTCCCATCCTTCATTTTTGTTTTCTTTGATTTTCAGTAATTGCTAAACTAGGACTATGAAGCTCCTTACAGAGGGATTATTCAGGAATTTTTATGTAAAGTTCATTGTTGTTATTGTCAGAATCTTTTACTTGTTTTAAGCTTTATAACACTAGGCTGCACAGTAACTTAGAAATCTTCACTGTGCTGTACAGTGTCCTTTGGAGGTCTGTAGCTTTTTTATTGAGTATATCACATCACTGTTAAGTTCACTAATTTGACAGAGTGTGTCAGTCATCATTAGGAGTAGAGAGTGAAACTGAGGGGGAGGAAAGCACTCTTTCAGCAGGGCATGGCTATGCTGCATTCCCCTCTCTATCCTTTTGATATTCTGGGCATAGAAATACCCTGGCATATTTTTCAAGCTACTGGAGCTAGGATTCAAATTACATTGTTGGCCATGTAGGCTCTGACTGCATTAACCACCAGGCAATTCAACAATCTCAACTGTTTTTTCACATTTTCAGACATTTGTCTTTTTTGGTTTTCCCAAATACCAAAGTAAAGTGGAATTTTTCATTTTATTTTATGAAGTGTTTCTTTACTCAGTAAAGTAGTCAAAAAGGCTTCTAAAAGTTCATTGAAATTACAGTTAAAATACAAGTTTATTGGGGCAAAAACATTTCAAATTTACACAAAATTATTTCATTGTACATAATTACTGTGAACTTTTCAGAGACTACTTGTTTTTCCAAATGACCAGGGAACATCAAATACTAAGTAAAAGTCCAGTCAAGGTGTAAAACAAACCAGTGGATAATGATAAAATTTGAGATGACATTTGGTAACCAGCTAAACTTGAAAACATTTATCACTTGTCAAGGTGATGTGTATGTTTTAAAATATTATTTAAGTAATCATTTTTGATGCTGAGTCTTCCCATTCTTCATGGAAAATACAAAACACTGAATACAGTGGTTGTATGAATCCAGCTGAGGCTTGTCACTGAAGTTTTATACTTAAAAGATTTTTTTTTATGAAAATGTTTATGCTATTTGTAATGGATTTATTGCATTTAAAATGGACTGCTATTCCTGTATTTTCTCAGTTTGAATTTTGATATGGGAAATAATGATAGCTACATAATGGAAATTTTTTTTAAGATTGTTTTTGAGATCATTATGTAACGATAGTGAGTGAAGGCCTTATTGGAAAGATTGTATTTTTATAAAGACTTCAAGGATGTTGGGGAGTAAAAGGATGTTTGCAGGTGAGAAAAGTCCTGAAATTAGAATATACTTTGTAGTTAAGAAACAGATGTCAGATTGTGGGTGGGGATGTGGGGCACAATTTAGTATGTAGTAAAAGGAGGATTCAGTGGAATGTGACTGAAAATGGAATGTGATATGACTTGGGCTTTTTAAGTAATCCTTTTTACCCATGTACTAGCACCTTTTATTTGGATGTATCTATCCTGACTCATTCTGGGTGCCATTATCTGAAAAGCAGTAGATGATGATCAAGAAATAAAAGGTATCTGATTCATTGTTTCCTGTTTTGTGTTTTCCTTTCTGCTCATGTGTTGCCACATTTGTCACAGCACTGTAACATCATCATCTTCTACTAAATTGGATCCTGCTAAGTTTGTGGGCTAGTCCACTTTTAATTAAATCAGTCCTTAGAATTATTCTGTAAAAATTTACTGGGTGAATGCATGCATAACATCTTTTCTCACTCCTTTGCAGAAGTTAAAGTCTGACACAGCTGCTGCAGCTGTGCGTCAAATAAATCCTTACATAAGAGTGACAAGTCACCAAAACCGTGTGGGCCCTGAAACAGAGTGTATCTATGATGATGACTTCTTTCAAAACCTGGATGGTGTGGCCAATGCCCTGGACAATGTAGATGCCCGTGAGTTTGAAATGGGTGCAGAGAAGGGCAGAGTTGTATTTGTATATTGGGATGTGTATTGAGGTTACATAGCTTTCTGTCATTTATCGAGATTCCTCTCCCACTTCTCTTTGTATTCTCTTTCATCTCCCTTAGGCTTGTACATGGACCGTCGCTGCGTGTACTACCATAAACCATTGTTGGAATCAGGCACACTGGGTACCAAGGGCAATGTGCAGGTGGTTATTCCATTCCTGACTGAGTCTTACAGTTCCAGCCAAGACCCACCTGAGAAGTCTGTTCCCATCTGTACACTGAAGAACTTTCCCAATGCCATCGAGCACACTCTTCAGGTGACCACCCTTGGGGAGAGTGGATATGGAAGGGAAAAGTATCTTGGTCATCATTTCATTTAGAGGCTGCAAGTCTTAGTGTAGCATGTATCTTCTCCAAGTATCTTTCCCTCACATTTTTATTCAGTAGCTTATTTTTTTAGAAATGATCCTTTTTAAAAAAATTTTTTAAGATATTCTGGAAACATTCAGGCAAAAGTAAACCATATAATTCCATATACATCTAAAAAGTGAGAATGTGTTCCTATGTAAATATAATGTACTATGTAAACAAAATTATTTTCATGTTAATCAGAATGAATTTGTTCATATCCCCTAGCTTTCTGAAATATATTGGATAATAAATCAATATTTGAGTTTCTATAACTGTTCCTCAATATATACTCAAGAATTGCTTTTATCAGGATAATTCTTTCTGTATAATACAGTCATATACAAAACCATATTTATCATCTAACCTGGAAAAAGTGAACACATCTAGATAAGTTGGCATCCAGACTTAATCTTTGATTCCTTGTTCAGCCTAAAAATTACTACTTTGCCAATAGGATGATTCTTACTGCACTATTGGAGGACATGTTCAGGAGGATATGAGATTGATAAGAAAAGGAAGTAGAAAAAGTTGTATTTGTTAGTCCTTTATATAAATGTTGTAATACATGTCTTTAAAATGAGGCAAAGTGGTTGTAGCTAATGATGTGGTGGTTAAGGTGCTGGTCTCCCGCATAGCTGATTCTGGTTTGGCTTCTGTACCTGGCATCTTGAAAATAATGCTGGATCTATGTGTAGTTTCCCCCAAGTCCCAGGAAGAGAATAAAGAGGAAATTTCAGTGTGGCCATGCACCCTGGGGGGATGATCATTCTCAAATTGCTTTCACTGCCTCTGTTGAGCACATGCACACTATCACACACACACAAAAAAAAACTTTAAAAAAAAAAAAAAAACGGCGAAGGGAGTCAGCCTATCATGTAGGTTAAGGCAACTGGATCCCACATGAACAACTTTACAGTCTTGAGTTATGGGTCAATGGCTTGAGAAACGTGCTGGTACATGTGTGTGCATATGTGACATCTGACTTAAAGGGATAGGGATTGTGGCATAGACATTCGTGTTTATGCAACAATCCCTTTATGTTATTTTTTTCTCTTCTCCCCTACCCTCCTCTGGGAGTACACACACCCTCTGGCAAATTTAAAAAATGAGGAAGAGAGAAATGTTACCAGTGTGTGTGAAGTTACAAAACCAAGTAGAGTGTGACAGAAATGAGATTTAAACTCAAATCACCAGTGTGTGGTGATTCCAGGCCATTGTAGTGATGACTGTTAATTATTTTATCTTTCTCAGAAGACAAAAATACTGTGATAAACAATCTCTATTCATGTTTCTCATTTTTCTGCTAATTCCCCAGACCCAGATCTGCTTAGGGATTATCCTTGTTTAATTTACAATGTAAAGTTTTTCTTTTCCATTGAAACAAAGAATAGCAGACATACTTTTTTTTGGGGGGGCGGGGCACTGCAGGGCCCATGTTCTCACTAAAATTACCCTTCAAAGGAGATGGCCACACCACAATCCTTTTCCCATACTTGGGATTTGGGGCAAACACATCCATGTGCTCAGCATGATTTTCAGTCTTTGGGTCTAGGACATGAACTGTCCAGTTGTCCATGTGGGATTTAGCAACCTCTATGCCACTTGCTTCGAACATACTTTTTAAAAATTAAATTTTGTCACATAATATATTTATGTCATCCCTGTGTGGATTAGGGTCATTAGTGTGTAATTTTGTGATAGAGGTGCAAAGTTGTAGAAATGGGGAGCTACATTTGGAAGACTGCACATTTCTGTTCCTTCAGAGCAGCCATGCTCTCTTTTTAACTTGGTTGGTTTTTCCAATGCCTCCAGCAAGCTATTCTTCTCCACTATTGTCCTATGTAATCCATTTACTTTATAGTGGGCTCGGGATGAGTTTGAAGGCCTCTTCAAGCAGCCTGCAGAAAATGTCAACCATTACCTCACGTGAGTAACTCAAATGCTCTACTACCAGAGGTCATTCTCCCTGCTTTCCCTATCACTGTAACAATGGTAATTTTTGAATGAATTTATGAATGTTTGAGCTTGTTACTATTAGCAATTAGTATTAGCTTTCTGTGGAGAAAGTGAACTTGTTCTAAGCCTACTCTTAAAGCTACTGATTGTCTTCTTTGTCCCTTTGAATTATTGATAGCGACCCTAAGTTTGTGGAGCGGACACTGAAGCTGACTGGTTCCCAGCCCTTTGAAGTGCTGGAGGCTGTGCAGCGCAGCCTGGTGCTACAACGACCACACACATGGGCTGACTGTGTGACCTGGGCATGCCACCATTGGCACACCCAGTACTCACACAACATCCAACAGCTGCTGCATAACTTCCCTCCTGACCAGGTATTGCTTTAGTTCTCTTACTCTTATGCCCAGCATGCAAGGAAAGCCTATAAAGCAGTGTTAAAACAGATGTTTTGTACTACATACCTATATATCTCCTGGGTTTTTTGGTAGACTACATTTTACAGGAAAATAAAAGCCTGCTACTTCATTTTAACATGGTTCATTCTTGTTAATCTAGCTGTCATGGCTATTTCATGGTTAAGAATAGGTTTCTGCAGGCATGGGACTATCTCAGAGAAATAATTAAACCAGTGTTTTGTGCATAAACTGTTTAGACCCCTAGTCACTTCCCCTCAAATAGGGGATTGTGTTTTGATTCCCTCCTCCTCCATAGGAGTGAGTCATACTTGATGTCATTTGACAGTAAGACATGTCTTTTTTTTTTTTTTTCCCAGAACGTCAAAGTCATCTTTTGTAACGCGGGCATTCGGGATGAGTTTGAAGGCCTCTTCAAGCAGCCTGCAGAAAATGTCAACCATTACCTCACGTGAGTAACTCAAATGCTCTACTACCAGAGGTCATTCTCCCTGCTTTCCCTATCACTGTAACAATGGTAATTTTTGAATGAATTTATGAATGTTTGAGCTTGTTACTATTAGCAATTAGTATTAGCTTTCTGTGGAGAAAGTGAACTTGTTCTAAGCCTACTCTTAAAGCTACTGATTGTCTTCTTTGTCCCTTTGAATTATTGATAGCGACCCTAAGTTTGTGGAGCGGACACTGAAGCTGACTGGTTCCCAGCCCTTTGAAGTGCTGGAGGCTGTGCAGCGCAGCCTGGTGCTACAACGACCACACACATGGGCTGACTGTGTGACCTGGGCATGCCACCATTGGCACACCCAGTACTCACACAACATCCAACAGCTGCTGCATAACTTCCCTCCTGACCAGGTATTGCTTTAGTTCTCTTACTCTTATGCCCAGCATGCAAGGAAAGCCTATAAAGCAGTGTTAAAACAGATGTTTTGTACTACATACCTATATATCTCCTGGGTTTTTTGGTAGACTACATTTTACAGGAAAATAAAAGCCTGCTACTTCATTTTAACATGGTTCATTCTTGTTAATCTAGCTGTCATGGCTATTTCATGGTTAAGAATAGGTTTCTGCAGGCATGGGACTATCTCAGAGAAATAATTAAACCAGTGTTTTGTGCATAAACTGTTTAGACCCCTAGTCACTTCCCCTCAAATAGGGGATTGTGTTTTGATTCCCTCCTCCTCCATAGGAGTGAGTCATACTTGATGTCATTTGACAGTAAGACATGTCTTTTTTTTTTTTTTTCCCAGAACGTCAGTGTCCTCTTTTGTAAAGCAGGAATAACGGTGACTTATAGGAGTTTTATGTTAATTTAGATTATTAGTACAAAGTTATTTTGTTGACTGACTGACAATTCAAGTTTGTTCAGTTACTATGTTGTTTCTGGAACAAAGTGAATTTCCAGATGAGACTTTAGACCTCAGGCCCAAGTTGAGATTGCTAGAGTTCTCTCAATGTTTCAATCCTTTCAGCTCACAAGCTCAGGAGCACCATTTTGGTCTGGGCCCAAACGCTGTCCACACCCACTCACTTTTGATGTCAACAATGTAAGTCTTCTCTCAGGCATCCCTGGGTCAAGAGGAGGGTAGGTGGATGTTAGGTAAGTGGAGGCTCTTACTCAAAAGCTGATATGTACACTTTTCCATGTCCTGCCTTTACTTAGCCTCTGCATCTGGACTACGTTGTGGCTGCTGCCAACCTTTTTGCCCAGACCTATGGGCTGACAGGCTCCCAGGACCGAGCTGCAGTGGCCACAGTCCTGCGGTCTGTGCAGGTCCCTGAGTTCACACCTAAGTCTGGCATCAAGATCCATGTTTCTGACCAGGAATTGCAGAGTGCCTTTGTTGGTGAGGATGTTCGTCCAGTTGTCCAGGTGTCACCATTCCATTTGGACCTGTCTAGCTAAGCTTCCTCATTAATCAATCCCTTCCTTCTCTGTTAAGTAAAGATGGTTGGCTAAGGCTCTGGTTTTAGGAAAACTTTAACTTATGTGGCCCTTTTTGTATATGTTTTTTGCCTTGCTTTGTTCTCTTTTCCTGTTTATCTGGGAAAGAAAGGTATGATTAGTACCACTGGACACATCTCTCTTGATAACTTACCTGCTTTATCTCCTACCAGGTCATCTTATCTTCTTGTCCATATATCTACCCTTCAGGTTTCCTGTGTGTGCATGTTTACTCTCATATTGTTCTCTAAGTACGTTCTCATTTTCTTATCAGCATCTCTGCTTTCCAACTCTCACTAATTCCTCTCTACCCATTCTGTCTGTCTCTTGACGTGTATTGTCTCTGTATGTCTTTTCCTTTGTGTATATATTCTCACCTCAGATATTTCATTTATTCCCTTTTCTACTTGTAAATTGTTATTCACCATATATCTTTCTGCATATGTTTTCTGTATCATTCTGTCTTTTCTATATTTCTCCTTTGTTGTCCTTCATACATAGCCTTATAAATACCTTTTCCCCCCTTGTATCTTCCTCTTCAAATTTCTTCCCATATTTTCTCATTTCTGGTCTGAATTTACCCAGTTGCCCTCATGTATTGTGCTCCACGCAACTCTTGACTCCATTTTTTTTTGTTGTTGTTAGATCAGTGGACATATGTACTCATCTAAACAGCACCTTCAGTGATATGTGATTTTGTTATAATTTCTTCTCCATTTCTCCATCCCATCAAGATTTTGAGCATATATGTACTGATTATGTATTCTAAATAGCTCCAGCCCGAATTTGAACTGTAGTCAGTCATGTGGGATGATCTGAATCCTAATGTACTTCATTTAACCATTGAGTGAATGGGACTGGATCCCAATCATGTTGCTGGTGGTCCATGTCTTCTTACTTCCTCTGTCATTCTTCAGGATTTCCTATTCTGTGTTGTTCAGTCTGTATATTATTTATTATTATTTTTTTAATGGTAGTTAAAGTTTGCAAAGGTTTGCCATACTCTCTGTTTCTTGTTTTATTTTGGGAGAGGTGTTTTTTGCTATAGGGTGCACGCACTCACTGGAAAAAGAGAGGCAGAAAGATATAAAGTGAGAAATCAACCCCCAGAATGGATGGCCACACCACAATCCCCTTTCCTTCCTCCTCTCAGGATTTTGGGCATGCACACACACATGCCCTGCGTGAGTTTAAGTCATTGAGTTTGGGACTTAAATCATGGTCGACTACATGGGAGTCCAATGACATAGCCATTACACCAACTGCTGGTTCCTATCCTCTCTGTTTTTAAGTGTTCTTTTCAGTAGTGTTAACGCTATTCTTCATCTAGTTTCTAGAACTTTATCATTTTGTAAAACTATGATGCTTGAACATCATTCTTACTGTTTTTCCTCCTTGTTCTGTCTGTGAATGTAGTTTTTTTTTTGAGAGGTTTTTGCTATAGGGCATGGGTGCTCGCCAGACAGACAGACAGACAGAAAGCAGGAAATCACCCCCCCAGGGGGGATGGCCACGCCGCAATCCCTTCTCCACTCTCCTCTCGGGATCTTGGGCACGCACGCACACGCACCCGGCGTGAGTTTAAGCCACCGGGTCCGGGACTTGAACCACGGTCGACTACATGGGAGTCCAGTGACATAGCCATTACGCTAACTGCTGGTCCCTTGTGAATGTAGTTTGACAGCCTAGGTACCTCATTCCACTAATTCTAGTGGAATTAGTATTTGTATTTTTGTGACCGGCTTTATTTCTCACAGCGTAATGTCCATCTGTGTTGGAGAACGTCAGTACTTCCTTCTCTTTTAAGGCTAAATAGCAATCCATGTATGTTTGTATCCTATGCAGTATATCCATTGATCAGTTGTTGATAATTTTGGGCCACTTACCCCTTTTTACCATTGTGAATAATCCTATATCCTTTTTTAATAGCCTTTTTTCTGTTTCTCAGAGTTTCCAGACTTAAGTGTTTCTGTGTTCCCCATACTTGTGTGTCTTTTTCTTTTTGAGATGTTTTCTGTTCTACATTTCTTCCCCCACTGTTTCCCAGAGTATCTCCTCTTTATGTCTTTTATCTACAAGAACAAATTCTGATCCACTCAAGAATCTTGCTTTATTGTCCTACTCTAGCTTGCATTCCAAATGATTGACGGTATTCTCTCTCTTTCTGCAGATGACAGCCAACTGAAAGAGCTCACGGTCACACTTCCCAGTCCAGACAAACTTTCTGGATTCAAGATGTACCCTATTGACTTTGAGAAGGTGCTGGGTTAGAACTCTGAGGTGGGGAGGGGGAGCACTGACAGTGGCTCAGTCATTTTCTTAGAATTATGGGCTTGCAGTAGGTGTTGGTCCTTGGCAGGTAATTTTGTGGAAGGTCCTTGTGTCCTCAGTAGCCTGAAAATAATTTTGTCTTCTGACCCTCCTTCCCCTCTTCTTTCTCCCACCCACCCACAACAGGATGATGACAGCAACTTCCATATTGATTTTATTGTTGCTGCATCCAACCTCCGAGCAGAAAACTATGATATTCCCCCTGCAGACAGGCATAAGGTAATGGCATGCTCAACTTAAACTTTCTTTCTCAAACTCGAGTCTTCCACATTTTGACACACTCATATTTGACCCTTTTCTAAGCTCCAACTCTATAATGACTACCTCTGCTCATCTCCTCCTGTCTCATAGAGCAAGCTAATTGCAGGAAGGATCATCCCAGCTATTGCCACAACGACAGCAGCTATTGTTGGCCTTGTATGTCTAGAGCTATATAAGGTGGTCCAGGGGCACAGACAGCTGGAGTCCTATAAGAATGGCTTCATCAACTTGGCCATACCCTTCTTCAGTTTCTCTGAGCCTCTTGCTCCACCCTATCACCAGGTAAGGGCTTGCATGTGCAGAAGCCTCTGATGTTGGCCATCAGGGAGTGTTACTTCCTTCTTTCCTTCTTTTTTCCTCTTTATTCTTTCTTTCATCAGAGAAAGATAGAGTGGGATACAAGAGGGGGAGAGAGAGGGGGGGGGAGAGAGAGAGAGAGAGAAAAAACAAACACCAGGTCCAGCATTTAAACTGGTTGGCTATATGGGAGTCCAGCACCCTTAACCACTGTGCCACCTGCCAGCCCTGTGTACTTAAACTTTTTTTGTAATTTGTGTATTTTCTGTTTATCATAATTTTTTGCATCTGTACAAAGTAGGAATGTGACTGGTACATTTCAGAGATAAAGAGGGAAAGTGTACTTAACAGGACATTAATAGCTAAAGTAAAGGGGATTGGAGGTGGATGAAAGAGACATTTCTCATTGGTGTGTGGCTTTGTTGATCATTATAAAGATTTCAGCTATTTACTAAAGATGTAATAAAATCATGGAAAAGTTTTGAACGAAAGACAGTTACAGTTAGTCTGATACAATGTGTAAGGTTTACTGAGAAGGGTAAGGTCTCCTGAGGTCACTAACTCACTCTATTCTTTATTCCTTAGTACTATAATAGAGAGTGGACATTGTGGGATCGCTTTGATGTACAAGGATTACAGGCTAATGGAGAGGAGATGACCCTCAGGCAGTTCCTAAACTACTTTAAGGTAAATCCCCTCTTCCTCCCTAACCATGTAGATGGTAGTTGTGCAGATGATTTGTGTGTTCATCTCAGATTGTTCTCTCCTCTTCCATCCTACTCTTGCCAGAAAGAGCACAAATTGGAGATCACCATGCTCTCCCATGGGGTATCCATGCTGTATTCCTTCTTTATGCCTGCTACCAAGCTGAAAGAACGGTTGGACCAGCCGTAAGTTGGCAGCTTGACATTCTGGGGGAGGCCCTGTATTGAATGGGAGTCTGGAACTTCTAATTACACTGATCTGTTCATTTTCTTTCTTCTCTGCCCTCATCTGCCTTTCTCAATGTGATTTCTGGTGTCTTGTCCCTAGGATGACAGAGATCGTGAGTCATGTGTCAAAGCGAAAACTCGGCCACCACATACAGGCCCTGGTACTTGAGCTGTGTTGCAACGATGAGAGTGGAGAGGACATTGAAGTTCCTTATGTACGATACATCATCCGCTGACCATTGGCCATCATTTATATTAGGCCCCAACAGTGTACTTCCAGATCCATTCTAGCTGTGACAAGAGCTGAGCCCCTCCAGGGTCACATGCCTTTTTTCAATAAACCTTATTTTTGATGTTTTCCTTCTATTGTGATGAGAATTTGAATTCATAATAAAGAATTACACAGTAGTAGTGTGTCCTTGTTGTGGCAAGGTCCAGTGTCCTGTTATCTCTGGGTAGGAATGGACTCCTACAGGGCACAGGTTAAGGTAATAAATGTGTCCAAAAGAATGAATACCACACTAGTAGCATAGAACTTGCCCACTATCCATGGCTACGTAACAGAAGATTGAATTCACTTTTCTAGTAAATGTGGGGTTTTCATTTCCTCTTGCCCTAATTGTTTACACCAGAACTTGTTCTGTGTGTGAAATCTAGCTGTGGGCTAGCTTTTGACTCAGTGATAAAACAATCCTTTTACTACATGGCTGACTGCAGTTGGGAATCCCAGGCCCATCAGTTAAGGAATATGCTAGACATAAATTATCCACTGAGGAGTGCTTTCTCCTTCACTCTGTCCCTCTTGGCAAGCACATACACCTCTTGTTCCCTTCCCAAAAAATCGTAATACATCTTTCCTACTTTGAGCTTCTTGCCACACTGATTTAAGATTCTAGACCTGGCTGTATGGGTCTGAATTGTATTGTGTATCTTGTCTGCGCTTGTAATTGTCTCCCAGATTCTTCACCTGTGTAATAAAGAAGCAAAAAGTTGGGAAAAACGGGTATGTCATGTCTGTAAAGTGTTTAATGCTTGGCACTAGTATGGGCTGTACTTGTTTTTACATTAGTTGAATATATGATTTAGATCTTGAGACCTCCCTCTGATAAGCTTGGTCTTATTCCACTTTGGATCCTGTCCTTCATAACCATTGATTCATGCTGTAGGGAGATAAAAAGCTTTGAAAGAATAGGAATTACCAGGGCACAAAACATAACCTACCTTTGTTTTGTGGTTGGGAACAACTACAAAAAATGTCCTACTAGTCCTGGTTTATTCAGCTACAGGTTCTCTGTTTTAGAATATACAGTCATTTAGGGAATAGTTAGATCAGTACCTAGACAACAAGAGTCCTATCACCAGCTTCATAAGGACTGCAGTGTCTTTTGTCTTTTAACTAAACTCTCTAGATGCATCAGTGTTGACCACTTTTATCTTTCTCCTGGGACTAGCTTTGGATACCACTATTTTACCCAACCAGAGTCTTTCAAATCCACTTAGGAATGTTTTTTATTTCTCCAGCAAGACCTCAGTATCATAAATAGCTTGGTCTGCCCTTGTTTTGGCTGCACTGTCCCAGTCATCTCGATCAGCTCCAACCTCCAGGCATAGTACATACACTTGTCCACCTAATAATGACCATGTTCTTTTTTTTTTTAATATTTGCTATAGGATATGTGTGCTCACATGAGAGAGCTACTGGAGAGCAAGCAAGAAATCACTCCTTGGGGGGGGATGGTCACACCACATTCCCTTCATTCTAAGGAATTTGAGGTATATAAGCAAACACCCCTCGCATGTGTATTAAATCATCAAACCATGGTTGGCTACATGGGAGTCCAGCCAGGTAAACATTTTGCTATCTGCTGGTCCCATTAATGATTTGAGTATGGCCTCTCAGATGAATACATTCTTCAGTCTTTCTGTACCCAGCAGAATGAAAAATTAGAGGTAGAGAAAACGGTGGTATTATTAGCTCTACTGGGTGGTATTAGCTTTCTAGATAAAGGGGAGAACTTGTATCACAGTCACATTTCTATCAGGACTGCTTTGAAGGACCCTGGGCAGGATCTGTCCTCTATTTCGACTGTTCAAGTACCTGAGGTTTGCACACAAATTTAGTTCTTTGTCTACTATCATAGCTCCAAGTCCCCAATCTAGCACTATGTAATAGAACTTATAAAACTTACATTAAGGG
This sequence comes from Tupaia belangeri chinensis, assembly GCF_000334495.1. NCBI lineage: Eukaryota > Metazoa > Chordata > Mammalia > Scandentia > Tupaiidae > Tupaia > Tupaia belangeri. The sequence goes on along the minus strand of NW_006159481.1, from coordinate 1,021,528 downwards.
ACCAGCAGTTAGCATAATGTCTATGTCGCTGGACTCCCATGTAGTCAACCGAGGTTTGAGTCCCGGACCTGGTGGCTTAAAACTCAACATTGGGCATGTGTGGATGCATGCCCAAGATCCCGAGAGGAGAATGGAGGAGAAGGGACTGCGGTGTGGCCATCCCCCGTGCGGGGGGAGGAGTGATTTCTCGCTTTCTATCTCTGTCTCTGGTGAGCGCACACGCCCTGTAGCAAAAACCTCTCAAAAAAAAAAAAAACAAAAAAAACTCACATTGAATTTCTTGGTCATGTTCATATTACCAGATTCTGAAACTTCAGAGACCCAATTTACCTCTATACTTGTTTACTGTAATTATTTCTGATTTAAAACTGTCATCCATGTGTGGAGTCCACTGCCTAACTACCATGTCACATACTAGCCACCAAAATAAGAGAATTTAGTGCCCTTTTTCTGTTTAAAATCTTTACATGCTCCCCTTCCCCTTTTGGTGTAAATACAAGTTCTTTTTGGAGCTCCCAACCAAATTTTCCATTTTTCCCTTTTTTCATTACTCCATTTTTTCTGTCTTTATCTCCCACATTCCTTGCATGGTTAGGTATTAAACTGATGGGCAGGCTTTAGGAACTGCGTTATTTTATAGTTGACTTGAATCTGGATATTCTCCTGACATTGGGGTGGGAATACAATTCATTGGGAGTATAATCTATCCCCCATCATGCATTTCTCTTGAAGTAATAAGTCCTTGAACTAACTGATAATGAAAGAGGTATGAAAGAAATGGGCTAGAAGGATACTGGAACAGTTGGGTGGATTCTATCAATCTCAGGCTTTGTCACCATAAAGAGGTACCTATTTTTCATGTGTCAGAGTTATAGGAAAATGGAATTTTCACCCACCCCATATTGCCCATGTTTGCAACAATGAACGATGTTTTAAAATTTATTTTAAAGTAGCAAAACACACCGTAATGCCCTCTAAAGACTTAAAACCTCATCCTGTTATTTACATGCTAAATGACATGCCAGCCAGCAAATTGAGAGTTGAAAGTCACCAGGGAGCAGGCCACAGACCCAGTGGCATGCCTCTGGCCAGCCAGCAATCCAGAGGCAAGGGCATTGCTTGCTCCCTCACCTCACATGCAGAACCCCAGCCCAAGCGCACACCACCAGCCTCTCCTGTCCCTAGCAGCAGGCCACAGACCCAGCGGCAGGCCTCTGGCCAGACAGCAGTCCGGAGGAAGGGGCATTGCTTGCTCCCTCACTTCACCTGCAAACCCCCTAGCCTTTCCTGTAGACCAAGGGGCAGGCCTCTGGCCAGGCAGCGATCCAGAGGGAGGGGCATTGCTTGGCTCTCACTTCACCTGCAGACCCCCAGCCCAAGTGCCAACACCCAAACCTCTCCTGTACCCAGCAGCAGGTGACAGACCCAGCGGAAGGCCTCTGGCCAGCCAGCGATCCGGAGGCAGGGGCATTGCTTGCTCCATCACCTCACCTCCAGACCCCCAGTCAATACTCTCACCCCCTAGCCTTTCCTGTCTCCAGCAGCAGGCCACAGAAACAGAGGCAGGCCTCAGTACGCGATCCAGAGGCAGGGGCATTGCTTGCTCCCTCACCTTACCTGCAAACTCCCAGTCCAAGCTCCCACACCCTTAGTAGGTGGCAAGTTCTTCTGCTGCTTATTCTCTTGTTAATTTCCTGGTCTTCCTCTTCCCACAAACTCTCCTGTCCCCAGCAGCAATCTACAGACCCAGCAGCAGGCCTCTGGCCAGACAGGGATCTGAAGGCAGGGGCATTGCTTGCTCCCTCACCGCACCTGCAGACCCCTATCCCATGTGCCCACCCCTTAGGTGGGTGGCTAGTACTTTCTGCTTTGGATTGTATTCTTAATTTTCTGGTCTTCCTCCTCCCACAACCTCTCCTATCCCAGAAGCAGGCCACAAACTCAGTGGCTGACCTCTGGCCAGGCAGCGATCCGGAGGCAGGGGCATTGCTTACTCCCTCACCTCACCTGCAGACCCCAAACCCAAGCACCCACCCTGTACCCTCTCATGTCTCCAGTAGCAGGCCACGGAACCAGCGGCAGGCCTTTGGCCAGCCTGGGATCCAGAGCCGGGGCATTGCTTCCTCCATCACCTCACCTGCAGACCCCAGCCCATTATGTAGGTGGCTTCTTATTACCTTGTTAATTTCATGGTCTTACTACTCTCACAGCCTCTCCTGTTCCCAGCAGTAGGCCCCAGACCCAGAGGCAGGGCTCTTCTCTGGCCAGCCTACAGTCCTGAGGCAGAAGCACTGCTTGTTCCCACATCTCACCTGCAGACCTCCCAGCCCAAGTACCTGCCTCTAGGTAGGTGACTAGTACTTTCTGCTTCTTATTCTCTTGTTAATTTTCTGGTGTCCTCTTCCTACATCCTCTCCTGTCCCCTGTAGCAGGCTGCAGAACCAGCTGTAGGCCTCTGACCAGCCAGCCATCAGGAGGCAGGGGCATTGTTTACTCCCTCACCTCACCTGCAGGCCCCCAGGCCAAGAGCCCACCCCTTAGCCTCTCCTGCCCCCAGCAGCAGGCCACAGTAGCTGTGGAAGGCTTATGGGCAGGCCAGTGATCCAGAGGCAGGGGCATTGCTTGCACCCTCACCTCACCTGCAGACCCCCAGCCCAAGCTCCCACCTCTAGGTAGGAGGCTAGTGCTTTCTGCTTCTTATTCTCTTGGTAATTTACTGGTCTTCCTTCTTCCACAGCCTCTCCTGTCCCCAGCAGCAGGCCACAGAACCAGTGGCTGGCATCTGGCCAGGCAGTGATCTGGAGCCAGAATCATTGCTTGCTCCCTCACCTCACCTGCAGACCACAAGCCCAAGTGCCACCCCCTAGGTAGTTGGCTAATACTTTCTGCTTCTTATTCTCTTGGATGTTTCCTGGTCTTCTCCCTCCCACAGCATCTCCTGTCCCCAGCAGCATGTCACAGACACAGTGGCAGGGCCCTGGGCAGCCACCGAGCCTGTGGCACCTTGCTCCCTCACCTCACCTGCGGATCCCCAGACCAAGCACCCACACCCTAGGTAGGTGGCTAGTACTTTCTGCTTCTTATTCTCTTGTTAATTTCCTGGTCTTCCTCCTCCCACAGACTCTCTTGTCCCCAGCAGTATGCCACAGACCCAGCAGCAGGCATGGTGAAATTTTTATTTCTCTGTGTGTTTTTTGCTTGCTCCCTCACCTCACCTTCAGACCCCCTGCCCAAATGCCCACCCTTAGGTAGGTGGCTAGTACTTTCTGCTTCTTATTCTCTTGTTAATTTCCAGGTCTTCCTCCTCGCACAGCATCTCCTGTCCCCAGTAGCAAGCCACAGTCCCAGTGGCAGGCTTCTAGTCAACCAGCCATCTGGAGAAAGGGGCACTGCTTGCTCCCTCACCTCATCTGCTGACCCCCAGCCCAAGCACTAACCCCCTTGGTAGGTGGCTAGTACTTTCTTCTTATTATTCTCTTGTTAATTTTCTGCTCTTCCTCCTATCACAGCCTCTCCTGTCCCCAGTAGCAAGCCACAGTCCCAGTGGCAGGCCTCTGGTCAGCCAGCCATCCAGAGGAAGGGGCCATTGCTTGCTCCCTCACCTCATCTGTAGACCCCCAGCCAAGGAGCCCACACCCTAACCTCTCCTGTCCCCAGCATCAGGCCACAGAAGCAGCAGTAGGCCTCTGGCAAGCCAGCGATTTAGAGGCAAGGGCTTTGCTTGCTCTCTCACCTCACCTGCAGACCTACAAACAAAGCGCCCACCCTCTAGGTAGGAGGCTAGTATGTTCTGCTTCTTATTCTCTTGTTAATTTCCTGGTCTTTCTCCTTCCACAGCCTCTCCTGGTCCCAGCAGCAGGCCCCTGACCCAGCAGCAGGCCTCTGGCCAGCCAGCGATCCGGGGCCGAAGCATTGCTTGCTCCCTCACCTCACCTTCAGACCCCCAGCCCAAGCGGTCATCCCCTAGTTAGGTGGCTAGTACTTCGTGCTTCTTATTCTCTTTTTAAATTCCTGGTTTTCTTCCTCCCGCAGACTCTCCTTTCCCCAGCAGCAGGCCAAATCCCAGTGGCAGGTCTCTGGCCAGCCTGCAATCCAGAAACAAGGGCTTTGCTTGCTTCCTCACCTCACCTGCAGACCCCCAGCCCAAGTGCCCACTCCTAGCCTATCCTGTCACCTACCACAAGCAACAGAAACAGCGGCAGGGCTCTGGCCAGATAGCAGTCTGGAGGAAGGGGCATTGCTTGTTCCCTACCCTTACCTGCAGACCCCCTGCCCAATTGCCCACCCCCTTGGTAGGTGGCTAGTACTTTCTGGTTCTTATTCTCTTATTAGTTTCCTGGTCTTCCTCCTCCCACAGCCTCTCCTGTCCCCAGCAGCGGGCCACAGACCCAGTGGCAGGTCTCTGGCCAGCCAGTGATCTGGAGGCAGGGGCATTACTTGCTCCTTCTCCTCACCAGCAGGCCCCCAGGCAAAGCACCCACCCCTTGGCCTCTCCTGTCCCCAGCAGCAGGCCAGAGACCCAGCGGCAGGCCTCTAGCCAGAGGTCCGGAGGCAGGGAAATCACTTGCTCACTCACCTCACCTCAACTGCAGACCCCCAGCCCAAGTGCCCACCCAGTAGGTAGGTGGCTATTACATTCTACTAATTCTCTTGTTAATTTTGTGTTCTTCCTCCTCCAAAAACCTCTCCTGTCTCCAGTAGCAAGCCACAGACCTAGCTGCAGGCCTTTGGCCAGCCAGAGATCCAGAGGCAGGGGCATTGCCTGCTCCCTCACCTCACCTGTAGACCATGAGTCCAAGTGCCCACCCGCTAGCCTCTCCTGTACCCCGAAGAAGGAGATAGACCCAAATAGCGGCCCCCGGCCCAGCCAGTGATCTGGAGGCAAGGGCATTGTTTGCTCCCTCACCTCACCTGCAAACCCCCAGCCCAAGCGCCCACCATTTAGGTAGGTGGCTAGTACATTCTGCTTCATATTCTGTTATTAATTTCCTGGTCTTCCTCCTCTCACAGCCTCTCCTGTCTCCAGCAGTAGGCCACAGATCCATCAGCAGGCCTCTGACCAGCCAGCGATCTGGAGGAAGAACCATTGTTTGTTTTCTCATCTCACCTGCAGAACCTCAGCCAAAGCACCCACTTCCTAGGTAGGTGGCTAGTACTTTCAGCTTCTTATTCTCTTGTAACTTTCCTGGTCTTCCTCCTCCCACAGCCTCTCCTGTCCCCAGCAGCAGTCTACAGACCCAGCAGCAGGCCTCTGGCCAGCCAGCACTCCTGAGGCAGAGACATTGCTTGCTCCCTCACCTCACTTGCAGACCCCCAGCCCAAGCAAACACTCCCTACCTTCTCCTGTTCCCAACAGCAGGCCACAGACCCAGTAGCAGGTCTATGGGCAGCCAGCGATCAGGAGGCAGGGGCATTGCTTGTTCTCTCACCTCACCTGCAGACCACCAGCCCAAATGCCCACCTACTATAGGTGGCTAGTACTTTCTGCTTCTTATTCTCTTGTTGATTTCATGGTCTTCCTATTCCCACAGCCTCTCCTGTCACCATCAGCAGGCCACAGACCCAGCGGCAGGCCTCTGGCCAGACAGCGATCCTGAGGCAGGAGCATTGCTGGCTTCCTCACCTCACCTGCAGACCACCAGTCTAATCGCCCACCCCCTAGCCTCTCCTGTTTCCACCAGCAGGACAAAGTCCCAGCGGCAGACCTTTGTCCAGCAATCGTTCTGGAGGCAGGTGCATTGCTTGCTCCCTCACCTCACCTGCAGACCCCCAGCCCAAGCACTCATCCCTTAGGTAGGTGGCTAGTACTTTCTGCTTCTTATTCTCTTTTTAATTTCCTGGTCTTCCTCCTCCCACAGCCTCTCCTTCCCCAGCAACAGGCCACAGACCCAGCGGCAGGCCTTTGGCCAACCAGCGATTCTGAGGCAGGGACATCGCTGCTCCCCAACACCCAGCCCAAGCGCCCTCCTCCTAGGTAGCTGGCTTGTACTTTCTGCTTCTTATTCTCTTGTTAATTTCCTGGTATTCATCCTCATAAAGATTTTCCTATCCCCAGCAGCAGGCCCCAGACCCAGTGGGAGGCCTCTGGCCAGTCAACAATGCACAGGCAGGGGAATTACTTGCTTCCTCACCTCACCTGTAGACCCTACAACCCAAGCACCCACCACCTAGGTAGGTGGCTAATACTTTGTGCTTCTTGTTCTCTTGTTAATCTCCTGTTCTTCCTTTGCCCACAGCCTCTCCTGTCTCCAGGAGTAGGCCAGAGACACAGCGGCAGGCCATGGCCAGCCAACAATCTGAAATCAGGGACATTGCTTGCTCCCTCACCTCACCTGCAGACCCCCAGCCCAAAAGCCCACCTGGCTGGTACCTTCTGCTTCTTATTCTCTTGTTAATTTCCTGGTCTGCCTCCTTCCATAGCCTCTCCTGTTGCCATCAGTAGTTCACAGACAGAGGCAGGCCTCT
>NW_006159481.1:1010587-1014203 GCF_000334495.1 Tupaia belangeri chinensis | reverse complement strand
CTGTCCCCAGCAGCAGACCACAGACCTAGCGGCAGGCCTCAGTCCAGAAAGTGATCTGGAGGCAGGGGCATTGCTTGCTCCCTAACCTCACCTGCAGAACCCCAGCCCAAGCGCCAACTCTCTAGGTAGTTGGCTAGTACTTTCTGCTTCTTATTCTCTTGTTAATTTCCTGGTCTTCCTTTACTCACAGCCTCTCCTGTCCCCACCAGCAGGTCACAGACCCAGCGGCAGGCCTTCGGCCAGTCAGTGATCTGGAGGCAGGGGCATTGCTTGCTCCCTCAAATTTTTTGAGTTGGAGCAGAAAAGAGACAAAGAACTACAGGAGATGAGGAGTTATTCCAAGATAAGAAAGAAGAAATGGACACACTGAGAAATAACCAGATGGATCTATTAGAGATAAAGTCTGGAATAGAAGAAATCAAAAACTCCCTTGAAATTATTAAAAGTCGATTAGACCATGCTGAAGATCGAATCTCTGATGTAGAAGATAAAACCTCTGACCTAGAAAGAACCACCAAAAAGACCACCAAAAAGATAGAGAAAATAACTAAAAAACATGAGGATAATATACGAGAAATACTAGATTCCATAAGACGCCCAAATATCAGAATAATTGGCATCCCAGAAGGTGAAGAAACTAATCACAGCATGGAAAATCTATTCCATGAAATCCTGGAAGAAAATTTCCCAAGTCTAGAGAGACACTCAAACATCAAGACCCGAGAAATACAAACGACCCCAGTTAGATTCAACCCCAGAAGATCTTTCCCAAGGCACATCTTAGCCAGACTATCCAAGACCACAGCTAAAGACATGAGTCTAAAACTGGCAAGAGAGAAACAAGAAGTGACGTACAAAGGTCATCCCATCAGGCTAACTTCAGACCTCTCAACGGAAACAATGTAAGCAAGGAAAGAATGGGTAGATGTATTGAAAGTGCTAAGAGAAAAACAATTTCAACCAAGGTTATTGTATCCTGCAAGATTATCCTTTATATGGGAGAAAAAGATTAAAATCTTCCCAGACAAACAAGACCTGAAAGAATTTGCCAGCACCACACCAGTTCTTCAAGAAACCCTGAAGAAAGTACTGCTCCAGGAAAACTAAAGAACTAACTGACAGAAACAAAGGAATAAAAGACAACTGTGACAATGGCCAACTTAAATGTTGGGTTAGACTCAGTTACATCGATAATAGCATTGAATATGAATGGATTAAATTCCTCAATCAAGAGACACAGACGGGTTGCATGGATAAAAAAACAGACCCTCTATCTGTGGCCTACAGGAAACTCACCTCATCAATAAAGACATACATAGACTGAAAGTAAAGGGTTGGAAAAAAGTTTTCCATGCAATAGGGAACCATAAAAGATCTGGAGCTGCGATACTAATTTCTGATAAATTAGCCTTTAAAATAAAAATTGTTTGAAGAGACAAAAAAGGTTACTATATTGTAGGAAATGGATCAATAGATCAAGAAGATATAACTCTTATAAATATCTATGCACCTAACACAGAAGCACCCAAATATGTGAAGGAAAGATTGTTAGATCTAAAAGGGGAGATAGATTGCAATACACTAATTTTTGGAGAGCTCAACACGCACTATCCCCTCAGGACAGATCATCTAGACAAAAAATAGATAAAGAGATAAAGGATCTGAATGATGCCATAAATGAAATGGACTTAACAGACATCTCTAGAATTTTCCATCCAAAAACCAAGAGATACAATTTTTTCTCACTACCACAAAGAACCTTTTCAAAGCTTGACCACATCATAGGGCACAAAGCAAGCCTCTACAGATACAAAGTCATAGAAACTATTCCCAGCATCTTCTCCGACCATGATGGAATTAAACTTGAGTTTAATTTAAAGAGAAATTCTCAAAAATACTCACATATATGGAAACTAAATAACCTTCTACTGAATGACTCCACAACTACTGATGAAATAAAGTCTGAAATCAAAAGATTCATGGAAGCTAATAACAATGAGGACATGAGTTTCCATAATCTTTGGGACACCTCAAAAGCATTCATAAGAGGGAAGTTTATAGCAATTAGTGCTCATAAGAGGAAGAAGGAAAGAAGGCAAATGGATCACTTAACATCATGCTTCAGAGAATTGGAGAAGCAACAGCAAAATAACCCAAGAAACTCCAGGAGAAAAGAAATAATAAATATCTGAGCAGAAATAAATGAAATAGAAAAAAAGCAAACTATACAGAAAATAAATAAAAGTAAAAACTGGTTCTTTGAAAAGATAAAGAAAATCAATACACCACTAGCAAGACTTATTAAGATGAAGAGAGAAAGGAACCAGGGGAATCAAATCTGCAATGAAGCAAGAAATATAACAAAAGACAAAGCAGAAATACAGAACATAATTAGAGGATATTATGAATAACTATATGCCAAGAAACAAGACAATCTGGACGAGATGGACAAGTTCCTGGACACGTATAATCTACCAAGATTGAGCCAGGAGGATATAGAAAGTCTAAATAGGCCCATAACAAGCCAGGAGATTGAATCAGTAATAAATAGCCTTCCAACAAAGAAAAGCCATGGCCCTGATGGCTTCACCTCTGAGTTCTATAAAATTTCAAAGAAGAGTTAACCCCCATTCTACTCAAGTTATTTTTAAAGATCCAAAAGGGTGAATCTCTCCCTAATTCATTTTATGAAGCCTCTATCACCCTTATCCTCAAAATGGATAAGGACAGGACAAGGAAGAAAAACTATAGACCAATATCTCTGATGAATATAGACACAAAGATTTCTACAAGATACTAGTAAACCGTATCCAACAACTTATAAAAAAGATTATACATCATGATCAGGTAGTCTTTATTCCAGGAATTCAAGGTTGGTCCAACATACACAAAACCATAAATGTAATACACCATATTAACCGGAAATAAGACAAAAAACATATGGTCATATCAATTAATGCAGAAAAAGCATTTAATAAGATACAACATCCCTTTATGATCAAGACACTCAGCAAAATGGGCAAACAAGGGTCATTTCTGAACACAATAAAAGCTATCCTTGAAAAACTCATCGTGAACATCATTCTGAATGGAGAAAAGCTGAAAGCTTTTCCACTAAAAACGGGTACAAGACAAGGATGCCCACTTTCTCCACTCCTTTTCAATATAGTATTGGAAGTCCTTGCCGACGTAATCATAAAAGAGTAAAAAATTAAAGGCATCCAAATAGGAAAAGAAGAGGTGAAACTCTCTCTATTCGCAGATGATATGAATGTGTACATAGAAGACCCAATGATTTCCATGAAAAAATTTCTGGAAGTAATGCATGAATACAATAAAGTTGCAGGATACAAAATTAATATATAGACGTCTATAGCATTTCTATATATTAACAACAAGCAGACAGAGATAGAACTGAAAAAGTTATTCCACTTATCATAGCCGCTAAAAGTGTAAGATACTTAGGGATAAATCTAACCAAAGAAGCTAAAGACCTCCACAAGGAAAACTATAAGAAGCTAAAAAAAAGAAATTGAAAATGACACAAAAAAGTGGAAAGACATCCCATGTTCCTGGATTGGAAAAATTAATATAATAAAAATGGCAATTTTACCCA
>NW_006159481.1:988581-1009860 GCF_000334495.1 Tupaia belangeri chinensis | reverse complement strand
AAAAAAAGATAAGTGTTGGCGGGGCTGTGGTGAAAGGGGAAGTCTTTTACACTGCTGGTGGGAATGTAAATTAGTCCAACCACTGTGGAAAACCATTTGGAGACTCCTCAAAAATCTACCAATAGAACTGCCACATGATCCAATAATCCCATTTCTCGGCATCCACCCAAAGGACATAAGAATTTCTCATTGGAAAAGTGCTTACACATCGATGTTTATTGTGACACTTTCCATGATTGCTAAGACATGGAACCAACCCAAATGTCCCTGAATGACTGAATGGATTGAACAACTGTGGCACATATACTCTATGGAATACTATTCAGCCATTAAGAACAACAAAACCCTGGCTTTTGACAGAAAGTGGAAGAATATGGAAGATTTACAGCTGAGTGAAGCAAGCCAGGCTATGAAGGAGAGACACTGTATGTCCCCACTCAATATATACCAAATGTCCACACTCTGTAACTGAAACAGACAGGCTAAAGGATGTACAAACACAAGACATGGATGTGAATGCCAGATGTGGTGTGTGTGGAGGAGTGGGGCCTGGGGAAGAACATTTGGAGGAAGGATACAAAGACAACATTGTTGAGACAGGGAGGTAGTGTTGTTATATTTTGATCAACTCAATTGGGGAGAAATATTCACATATTAAAACGATCACCTTGTAAGCTTAATAATGTGATTGAATATATTAAAAAATGTAAATAAAAAAAAAGAAATTTAAAAAAATAAGAAAGTCACCAGGAAAATAATCTTGTAAGCAGAAAAGGGAGACAGGTTTTGGAATTACAGAAAATTCTGCCTTTTCTAGGAAAAGCTCTGAATATTCATCCCTATGTTACCCTATTCTGTCCATTGCGCCATTTGGTATATCTTAAAATTCTACAACTCAAGACAGCAAAAAGGATTTGGTAACTAGGCACCACTTCTCTGTTCCTTTGCCCAAATGGAATAAAACTTGAGTCATGACATTCAGATTTGGTTTTATAAGTTGGCTTCATGACACTGAACAGCAAAGGACGGGATAACTTGAAATTGTTAACAGAGTCATAGACATAAATTGAACTATTGGTCACCCTTGCAATCAGTATCCTTGTGAGCATGGTTCTAAATTGCTCTCAAGAGTACTTTCTTCTTTATAAAATAAACACTAGATTGTTTGAAGTAAACATGAAATTTCATTTTTGTTCAGTGTTCTTTTTTCTATTGTGAAATTTGTTTCTGAGGAGTTGAAACCCCAGAAGATAACTATTAAAACCATTTAAATATATATATTTTTTATTTATATGATACTCAAATACATACTTGAAGGGAAGAATATTTAAGGGAGAAGAAGGCAAATGTGGCCTCTGATGGGAACTGTTCTAATTATTATCTAAAAGGCAAAGAAAAACAACTACATTCAAAGACATAGGTAAAAGTACTATTTTAAAACTAGAATGACTGAACAGGTTGTAAAAAAAAAGCTGGAATACAAAAGGAAAATGAACTTAATAATTCATTCAAATTGAGACAATGATCCATCAGTCTTAGATGCTTCTACATTATCTTGAATTGTACATTATTTCCTTTTGTCTTCCCTGACATTTTTTTCTCTAATTGTTGTAAATCTCCATAAAAAAAGTATAGTTTTCAAATACATGGCTATTACATTATTATCAAATCAAGAACATTACCATGTATATCTTACAACTGGAGAACTTCATATGCTTATGTCTTTGTATGTCTGTTTATCCAGGGAGTTATTCCCATTTACTTTGTAAAGTACTTTCTAAGTCTGTCCCAATCACCTTCTATTACTGTTCTAAATTTTTTATCGTGACAAATACATAACATTAAAACATCTTTTTACTTAAAAAATTGTATCATACATATATGTATGTGTGTGTGTGTATAAGTGTATATATAAGTGTGCATATATATATAGTGTGTGTGTGTTTAAGTGTGTGTGTGTGTGTGTGTGTGTATATATATATATGACAGGGATTCTCTCAGTATAGATGCACTGCATGTCAAGCAAGTCTAAGATATTACATACCTTGACATTCTTGTTTTGTTCCTGTCCATTAAATGTGTTTTTTTTCTTCCCCTGAGTATCTCTCTAACCTCCAATTCAGTTTCTGCTATCTATTTTTATTTCTTCATCTCATAACTTTATTGGAATTACATTGAATTTGTATATTAATTTAATTTGAATTGAATTTTGATTATATTAATTGTTCCAGGAACATGAGATGTCTTTCCACTTTTAAGTATCATGCTCAATATTTTTTCGTAGTTTTCCTGTAAAAGTCTTCTACCTTTTTGCTTAAGATTTTTCCTAGTTATCATTTTTTGTTGGCATTGTAAATGGTACTGACATTTGCATTCAACTTCAATCTGTTGGTTGTTGGTTTATCTAAATGTAATAGTTTTTTGTAAATAATTTCCTACCCTATCACTTTACCTAATTTATCTATCACTTTCAGGTGTATTTTGCTGGACCTTTTTTTAGTTTCCATGTACATAATCTTGTCATCTAGAAATAGAGATCATTTTACTCTTTTCCTATTTGAATGTCGTTTATTTACTCTCTCATCTGATTGCACTGGCCAGGATTTCCAGCACTACATTTGAAAAGATTGGTAAAAGTGGGCACCTGAACTTGTTCCCATTTTTGAAGAAAACACTTTCTGCTTTCTCCCATTCAATATGTTGTTAGCTATAATTTTATCATATTTGGCTTCTATTGTGTTAAAAGATGATGGGACAGTTATTCATTTCAACAATACCAAAGTCTAAGCTTCCCTCTCTGCTAATACCTTTGCAATTACTGGTCATGCAGAAGCCAAACCAATCACAGAAATGCTTCCTGGAATATTAAGTCAACTTGGTGCAGACAGCTTAACAAGCCTTAGGAAATTAGCTGAACAGTTCCCACGGCAAGTCTTGGAGAGCAAAGCACCAAAACCAGAAGACATTGATGAAGAGGATGACGATGTTCCAGATCTTGTAGAAAACTTTGATGAGGCATCAATGAATGAAGCTACCTGAAAGCTTTTCTGGTTTTGGAAGCTGGCGTGGGCTAGATTTAACAAGTCAGTTATGTGGTTTCAAAGTTTTACAGACACGGAGAACATCACCTGTTACTAGTTAAGTAATATAAATATTTTGTATATTAATAATGCTATGTGTTCAGCATTTTTTTGTCATTTGATTTTGCATTTTGCACTTCCTCCCAGGATCTATTCTTTTGGTCATAATATGAAGTATTGGTGCAGCTCGAGGGTGTTTTGATTTTTGATGTTGTTGTTGTTGGGGTATTTTTGGTGAATGTATGTGTATTTATGTGTGTATGTGTGTATACAGTGGAAAGCAAATTGGAAAACAGTTATATTTATCCTCCTCTTTCCCCAGTAGAAATAAAACAAATCTTTACACTTAAAAAAAAAATAAATAAAACAGTGTCTCTACAATATTGTTGCAGGAAACCAGACCCTGAGGAATAAAAGAAACAGTACTCACAGAGATAGGAGATCTCTTTATTATACCACACTGAATCTCTGACCCTGCCAAGAGTTAAACACAGTTTTTTTATGGGTGAATTGGGGAGAGGTGGTTTCAGCATGCTTGGAGTATCCTATTAGGGCAGGGGCTCAGAGTTTGCCATAATATGGAACTGGCAAAGAAGCAGGAAGTCTAACTTGTTTAAACCTCTGGTGAGGGGCAGTTAGTTCATGCCAGAACAGAAAGTTCAGGCAGTTCTCAGCCTTGGGTTGCTTCAAGATTGTTTATAAATTCCAGATTACTCTATATCATCATTCTCCCCTCCTGAACCTCCTTAACTATGCCTAAGGAGGGTCAATTAACAGGGCAGTAAATGTAGCATTCCAGGGCAGTGACAAGCAGTTGATATTTGATGGCTTAAAGGTGGGAAGTTGAAGAGTATTATAAGGGTGTTTATCACTGTCCTCAAGCTCCTGCTGTGCATAGATGGGTCAGTGTCTGGAGTGAAAAAGCAGGGCTTTAGACTCCTCAATCTTCTTCTGTGCATAGAGTAGCCAGCCCAGGAATATCTGCAGCAGGGCTGTAGTACTGATGACAAGTCTTGGTCCTCTAGAAGGTCATCTTGGCCAGCTGCTCATGGTATCTTTGCTTCATCCAGGTCCCAGGGTTCTCTGGTGCTGTGATTTGCTTCATTCACAAGTGGAGGATTCCCAGGGCCATCTCTGAAACATTAGCTGCAGTGGGGCTAACAAGCACATGTAACTCCAACCAGATGGGCTATAGTGATTCTCTTCCAATTTTTAAGCCACACCAAGTCCCTGGGCTCATAGTGTACATAGTTTCTGAGGGGGACATAGATTGTTTCTAAGATTACACAGGCTATTTCCTTTAAAATTTTCCCCAAGGCCACCAGATCCCGAGTCAGGATTGCCTTACCCAGCTGACAGATGGCAGCTATTAGGGCCTGGGTGACTAAAGAGGGTGGTTGGCCAAGTAGACTCTCATAAGGGGAATAACCTTGTTTCTGTGGAATGTATAGAATTCATAACAGGATCATTGGTAGGACATCCATGCAGGGTTGCCCAGTGTCCTGACAGAGTTTTACAATGGTGGATTTTAGGGTGGGGTTTATTTGTTCCACCTTCTTGGAGCTCTGAGGTCATTAGGCAGTGTGAAGTTTCAATTTTATGGCTAAGGGCTTTATTACTCCCTGTGTGACTTCTGCCATAAAAGCAGGGTCATTATCTGACCTGATCATAAGGGGGAGCTCAAACTGACATGTAACTTCCTTCAGAAGTGTTCAAGTAACTTCTCTGGCATTTTTTTTTTTTTCGAGAGGATTTTTGCTATAGGGCATGTGTACTCACCAGACAGAGAGACAGAAAGCAAGAAATCACCCCTCCCCCCAAAGGGGATGGTCACACTGCAATCCCTTCTCCTCCATTCTCTTCTTGGAATCTTGGGCAGGCACTCACACACACCTGGCATGAGTTTAAGCCACCAGGTCCGGGACTTGAACTACAGTTGACTACATGGGAGTTCAGCGACATAGCCATTACGCTAACTGCTGGTCCCCACTTCTCTGGCATTTTAAGTTCACATAGGGAAGGCTTCCACTCAAACTGAGTAAGTGCAGACAAGGACTAGTAAGTATGTGTAGCCCCAGCATGGTTGTACTTCTGAGTAATCTGCCTCTAGTAACTCTAGGGAAGTTGTCCCAGCAACTTGTATTCCAGCCAGCCAAGTTGGCCTCTGGGTGCAGTTATTTCTGGAATGGGTCTCACATTGCATGCTTCTGGTTGTACAAAATGATGGTAGGTGAATTGACATAGTATCTGTCCAATAAGCTCTCCATCGAGTTAACTCAAGGTACTGCTTTACCAATGAATATCCAAGGGGCTCGGGCATGTATATTTTTTAATCTTTCAGTCTTCACCACCTGTCTTCTTCCAGAGTTGCTCTCTCTTGTTTTTCCCAATGAAGTTTGTCAGGAGTGGGGGTGGAGACTTTTGAGAAACTTGTGAGTTATAACACTCTGACTAGAGCAGTTGGGATTTGGTTGGTGGCAGCCTTGGCTGCCTGGTCTGCTAAGCAGTTTCCCAGAGCGAAGAAATTTCTTCTAGTAATTGGCATATATATTTTTTGTTTTTAACTGTCTTTTCTTTTGCCAAGAGGAGTCCTCTCTCTCAATAATGTCCCATTGATATATAGGGTGGCAAACACATACTGTGAGTCTGTGAAAATGTGTACTCTCTTGCCTACAACCAATTTTAGGGCTTGGATTAATGACCAGAATTCAACCCCCTGAGCTGTGTCCTGAGAGGTAACTGCATAGCCAGTATACCAGTTTCCTTTCTGTACATAATTCAGTAAAGAGGGTGAGATCTTCAACTGTGTCTGCAAGGTCGGGGCATCCAGAAAAGACTTCACTGAGGGCCTCTTTATAATTATGGTCAGGAGGCCCCAGCATGGCTGGGAGGAAACTGGAAAGGTTGAGAGCATTGAGAGTTCAAGGCCTAATCCAAGGGTTACTGATCAATACACCGTTGTATTCGGCCATCCTAGAGCTGGCTAGCCCACTGAAGGTCAGCTCAGCAGGCAGAACTCTGAGCATTAATCCAAGCCCTAAAATTGGTGGTTGGTAAGACAGCACTATACCAAGCGAGAGAACTCCTCTTGGCAGAAGAAAAGTCAACAAAGAAGAAATTTGCCAGTTATCACGAGCAGTCTGTGAGCCAAAGAAAGTGGCAGTCATCCATTGCAGAGGACACCAGAGGGGAGAAGATCCCATCACTCTGAGAAACTGGTTGGTTTATATATACTACTGTTCATCAGGGTGGTCACTGAGTATGGGATCTAGACAGTGATAACTTGGTCTAAGGTTAATTTGTCTGTCTCTTTAATAAATTCAACAGTGGCAGCAAGGGCTTCAGGCAATGGGGCCATCCAGATGCCACAAAGTCAAGTCTCTTAGGTGGGCAATGAGTCTGTTCCAAGGTCCTATGGGCTGAGTCAGAACTCCTTGTGCTGTCTGACTTTTTTCTTCATTTACAGACAGATTGAATTCTCAGGTGATGTTTGGGAGCCTCAAAGCCAGGATTTTTCCCAAGACTTGACTTGAGATTCTGGAAAGCATGCTCATGGAGGGGGTCCCCATTTGAAGGAGGCCTCTTCTGGGCCTCTGAGTAGCTCACACAGTTGTCTGACCTCAGCAAAGCCTAGGATCCAAATCCTACAGAATCCTGCTGCTCCAAGGAACTCATGTAGTTGCCTCCTGGTTGTGGACTGAGGAAACCCACATACTACCTCTTTGCATTCATGTGCTAGAACCTGGTGTCCTTTAGTCAGAATAAATCCTAGGAACTACACATGAGTAAGACAGATTTGGGCCTTTTTCATTGAGATCTTGTATCTGGCCTAGGAGAGAAGCTGGAGCAGTACTTGAGTTCCCTTCCAGGATCTTCTCTGGTCATTCCAGCAAGCAAGAGGCTGTCAGCATATTAGAGCAAAGTACACTCAGTTTTCTGACCTGAAAAATTCTCAAAATCAATAGCAAGTACTTCGCCAGGTGTGAATATTCACCATTCTTCCTCTTTGGGCATTGTTACAGTCAGGATTTGGGAGTGCTGACAGTCAATGCAGTTGAGCTCTGGAGTTAAAGCTGATTTATGCTCTGAGTTTAGTCAATAGGTCTCTTCCCAGTAATGGGACTGGGCCATCAGGCAGGTACAGGAACTTGTGGCTAAGCTGGTGCCCTTACTCAGCTGACAGCTTGTCATCTGTAAAACAGGTTAAGTGTTGGTGTTTCCAATGGCCCTCATGATGGTGGCATTTTGACCTGACAGGGGCACCAAGGGCTTGGGGACAATGGACTGTTTATCTTCAGTATCTACTATAAATGTCAAGGGTTCCTGGTGGATTCTTGGTCATTCTGCCTTTATTTGTCTTCTGCTTGGAGAATTCACCTTTCAGTTTTCATCCTCTCCAGTATGTGCATTGGGTTACTCTGAGCCCTGGGCAGCAGGGTTGCCTTTTGCTTTATTTGCTGATCTGCTTTCTTTCTCTTCTCTTGTCCCAACCTGCGGGACAGTCGAACATGTTCCCTGGTGGAGGGAGTGAGAGATGGGACAAACACACGCACACACAATACAAGGTGCTGATCAAGTCGTCTTCTTCCGTCTACTTCCGTTTATTCAGGAAAAATGGTGAGTTATATACAGCTGGTGGGCACCAATTGGCTGCCTGAAATGCAAATGAGATAGAACATCATGAACCAATCATTGATGTGGGTGGATCTCTCCCATTGCCTAGAAACCCAACCACTTCTGGGGAGAACAGTTGGTTGATTTCTGAGAGACGGTTTGTTCAGTGCGGATGTGAAGCCTAATGGTTTCCAAGATGGTAGATAGCTCAAGATGGCGGATAGCTCAAATGAATTCCATATTCAGTGCTCGCCACATTCTCTCAGTCTTAGTTCATGAGGACTTGATTAGCGATCTTTGGTAGCTGGGTGGCATTCATCCCAGTGAAGCCTTTCTGCCTCTGGAGTTTTCTATGAATGTCAGGGGCTATTGGGTGACAAAGGGGAATTAATCATTCACTGGCTTTCTGGACTTCCACGGTCAAATAGAGTATCCAGTGTGACTCACAGATCCTTTCATAAAATTGCCCAGTGACTCATCTGTCTTCTAAATTATTTCTGAGTTTTTTTCCATGTTATTAAGTTTCTTGCACTGGTTGTCATTGCCTGTAATAGTTTCTTCTGATATTTGCTGAGCTGGGTTCAGCCACCCATAATATTGATGTTACAGTTGAGTTTCTCATTCAGAAAGGCAGTCCTGACCCAACCCTCTGGATCTACCTCATTGTCAGGGATGTATTCTTGCAACCATTTCTTTGCTGAAAAAAGGACTCTGTATCATTTCTCTGTATTGAGTATTATGAGGAGTAATTGTTGACGGTCACCTCAAATAGATTGGTGGGTTTAAAGTATAGACTCCATGAGATCTCCCATTGCCTAGGGCCACTCTGAATAAGAGAGGGAGTGGAATTTCCAATTGAGCAAATTGGTGGTAGTGAAGGTCTGGTAGTAGAAGTTGCTTTGCCTTCTGTAATGGCCTCATTTGCACCTATTTGAAGGGGTTCTTGGTTTTCTTGGAGGGGCATCTTAAGGGTGAGGTTTCCCTGGGCCACAGCAGCTCACTGGGTGATGGTGGGTGAAGTGGGGTCCAGGCATGGTGGGTGGCTTCCTCCCTGAGCTGCTGCTGGCTCCTCAGACTGTTCTTCAGTCCCTGGGGAGACTGATGGTTGAGAGTCTCAATTGTATGTTCAGTAGCTGAGACATACAGTGTTGGAGGTGCTAATGGCTCCTCTTCTGGAGGACCCTGCATGACAGGGCCCATGGGTTTCTTTTGATCCAGGTCTACTGCAGGGTCAGAACACAGGCAGCCAAAAAGGCTTTTCCCTTTTATACCCATGATGGAAGAATCTGGGCTATCTGCAGCCAGGAGTCAGCACAGGAAAACTGATCAGGGTGGTCTGGTGTGCTAGTAAAAACATTGTACATAGCCCACACTGTAAGGAGGTGTATGATTCCCTCTGGCAGCCATCCAACCATAAAAGGACACTTGACCTCACAAAGGGCTCTCAGCTTTTTCAGTTTCATTTTGACTCCATAAGTTAGATGAAATTATATAACATATAATCCAGTACAGTGGACTTGTATAACTTGGATTGGTGTTTTCCCATGGCAGTGCTGAGCAGTGTAGCCCAAATATCTCTGATCTCTCCAGATATCAAAATCCTGGGCCTCCCAGGGAGCTTGAGAGATCACTGGCTGAAGAAAGTAGTCAATGAAATTTTGAAGGAATGAAGGCTCCTGGGAATTGGCCTTAGCCCAGAGGCTCAGGAGCTATGCAGTCTCTTGGGGGTGCTGCCAGAAGGGCCAGGCAGCATAGAGGGTTAGGCTATTCTGCAGGAGGGCCTTGGCCAATGGCTGTGATCAGAAAGACCACAGTGGTCTCTCTTCTGGGTCAATTTTGTAGTATTCCAATAGTGGCTACACTGGTGCTAGAGTGGGTATTTCTGAAGTGGGTGACAGGTAGAATGGAGGAGAATGAGGGAACAGAAGTCTGCTGAGCTGACTGAAGAAGGAAAGCTGTCAAGGTAGAAGGTGGTGCCTGATCTCTCTCCACTTGGACAAAGAGGGCAGGTTTGACTCTGCTGTGGAAGTTGTAGGAGGGTCAGGAAGGTCTCAAGGAGGACATTTTGCATCACTGTTGGTAGAAACTCATGTTTTAGCATCTGAGGGCATAATCAGTGACCTGACATTTGCTTCTCTCCTTACCCACCTCTACAGTGGAAACTTTCCCATCGGCCTTAGTGTTCCCCCTACATTGAACAGTGACACAACAGACAAGGGATGGGAGTTCCCCAGAAGGGACCAGTCAAGTATATGCCTGGCGATGTCTCTCATGGAATTTTTCAGCTCCTTGGCTATAAGTAATCAGATATAAATCCTGCACCAGATTGAAAGCACAGGGAGGGGCAGTGTTAATTTTGGGATTTAGCCATTACAGGGCTGCCACAGAATTGCAAGTGCAGACTCAGTTATCACTCTGTAACCAAGGCCACGAAGCCACAAACATATTCACTCATGCTGGATATTCACACTCCCATTTTGAGGTTATGCATTTCCTCCCCACACCAGCCACACACCAGGTGAACCCTAACTACTACTGGTCCTGCAACCAAAGGAAAAGATCAAGTCTCCTCTTCTACTCAATCCGAGTAGGCCTGGCTAAGGTTCTATAGATCCCTAGGGTCTTACCAGATTACCAGAGTTGACCAGGGTTGATGTACCAGGGTTCAGGAGTTGGTCTTTCCCTCCAACCAGAGTCTGATGACCCAGCAGTAATCAGCCTCGGGGTAGGTACCCCCCCAACTGAGGGAGCCTATCAGATGAGAAGGGTACATGGCTACCTCTACACAGCATTATGCCCATCCTAGAAAGGGATGCCTTGGGATCAGTGGCTCAAAGGGCCAGCCTAATTCCACTTCCCAGCCTCTTCCCAAAAATGTTGTAGAAAGCTAAATGCTAAGGACTGGAAAGCAGCACTTGGGGAGATAGAACTCTTTATCACACTGGTAGGCATGGAGGAACTAAGGCTTCGAATCTCTGACTCTGACAGAGAGTTGGACACAGTTTTTTATAGGCAAATTGGGGAGGGGCAGTTTCGGCACACTTGGAATGTCCTATAAAGGAAAGTGTATATAGTTTGCCCTAACATGGAACTGATAGAGAAGAAGGGAGTCTAACTTGTTCATGGCCTCTGCTGGAGAGGGGAAGTTAATTCATTACTGAACAGAAAGTTCAGGCAGTTACCAACCTTGGGTTGCTTCAAGGTTGTTTATCAGTTCTAGATTGCTCCATATCATTATGATGATTTTGCTGTCTTAATCATGAAAAAAAATGTAGCTTATTAAATGTTTTTCTCTGTCAATCAATAAGATCTTATTTTTACTTTCCTCCTGTTAATATACTGTATTACTTCTATTCTGTGTATGTTGAATTACTCTTGCATCCCTAGACTAAAGCCTTTCAAGTCATGGTGTTGTTTACAACTTCTAACCTTACTTCAGTACACATTCCAATAAATTTATTCTGTAGAAACAATATGTTTTTTGTTTTTAAATTTTTTTCAGTAAACTTCAACTATAAATCTTGAGTAAATGGAGAGATATTTCAAGGACAAGCCTAACAGGACAAATAAAAACAAAAATTGACAAAAATGTGTTCTCAAAATATAAACTAGCATAAAAGTAAATAAAATTTCCTATTATCATAACAGCAACAATAAAGTACACATATTAATGGTTTGTGAATAAATATTAACTATTCTAATTCTAATTCCCCCTATATCGTTCAAAGTCTTTACTGAAAAGTCAATGTTTTGTCTGGTTCCCCACAGGATTGCTGCTGATTCCACCTTCAAGATGTAAAGTACTCCTCTTGAGTGATTAACTTAGGCAATACTCACACTGAGAAAAAAATAAACTAAGAAGACAAAAACAGTTAAGAAAATGAATATCAAAATGGCAGGTTTTAGTATATAAATATTGATAATAACATTGAATGTTAATGAATTAAATTCTAAATCAAGACATAGACTAGCAGAATGATTAAAACAAACAAACAATAAAACCACTCTATATCCTGCTTGCCAATATACATTTCACTGATAAAGGCATACATAGACAAAATGTGAAAGATAGGCAAAAGATATTACATACTAAAAAGCTGAGTTCTAATACTGGTATCAGATAAAATATTCTATAAGACAAAAACTCTAGGAGACAAAGAAGGCTATGACAGAGTACTAAAAGGGCTAATTCATCTAGAAGATATGAAACATAAATATCGATGCACTCAACACTGGAGCAATCAAATATATGAAAGACTTTTAGATCTAAAGGGAAAGATAGACTACAACACTCTAATCATTGAGTATCTCAACACCCAATTATCTCTTCCAGCCAGATCAAGTAGACAAAAAATATGCAAAGAGATACATTATTTAAATTATAATGTAAATCAAATAAGCTTGACAGACATATATAGAACTTATCACACAATAATAACATTATACATTTTTTTCACATCTAAATGTGTAATTTTCAGACTGGCCACATGTTAGGGTATAAAACACACATTACTAATTCAAAGATATACAAACTATATCCATTGTCTTTTCCAAGCACAGTAGAAAAATTATAAAATTATCTGCAGACAGGATCAAAAAACACGCAGGAACATGGAAACTAACCACTTATTTCTGAATAACGTCACAACCACTGAAGAAATTAAGACTGAAATTAGATTCATTGAAACCAATGACAATGAACACATTCCCCAACCTACACTACACAGCAAAAACTGTCATGAGAGAAAAATTCATAGCAATTGGTGAAAAAAAAAAAAAGAAAAGAAAAGTGGCAAATAGACAAGCTAAAAACATGCTTCAAAAAACTAGGAAACTAACAAAACAAAAATACAAGGAGAAAAGAACATTCAAGCAAAAATGAGTAAAATAGAGAATGAAGAATTACACATAAAATAAATAAAACCAAAAGCAGGCTCTTCAAAAAGACCGACAAAATCGGCATGCTATTAGCTAGACAAAAACAAAATAGAAAGAAACCAGTATACTGAATATTACACTATACACTAACAAATGAAAATATCTGGATTAGAGAGATAAATTTCTGAACACATATAATCGATTGAGATTGAATCAGGAAGATTTAAGAAGCCTAAATAGACCAATAACAAGCAATGACAATCAATCAATAATAATCTCCAAACAAAAAAATTCCCAGGTATCAATAGATTCATTCCTAAATGTATTTTATTTTTCATTTTATTGTCAACTTGCTGTTAATTTTTGCGTTAATATATTACATACTTCACATTACATATATGAAGTCAAATTGCACTAATTACACTAACATGGTGTATATCTTTTTAATGTGTTGAGGATCTTTATGTCTACATTCATCAGGGATATTGTTTTATAGTTTTTTGTTTGTTGATTATATCTTTGTCTGCTTTTGATATCAATATATTGAAGGCTTCATACAGTGAGTTTAGGAGAGCTCCTTTACTTGCCTTTTTAGAAATAGTTTGAGTCAAATGGGGGTTATCTCCTCTTTAGAGAGAGACAGGCATCCTTGGAGTAGGTACTCTGGGTTTCCTGACTTGGGCTTTGGTGCTGGAAGAGGACCCTCCCCCCAGTAGCCTGGCTGGCATACACCTTTCTTCATGAAAGACTGCTTTGTACTTAGGAATTAACCTGTGTGCAGAGGAGGGGAGCCAGATAAATAAAAAATGAAACAATCAACATTTCAACATACATTGAGTGATCTGATGATAGCCTAAGAGAATAACCTTTGGGAGTAACTTGATGTTTCTTTCTTCCATTTTTGGAATACAGTCTTTATCATTTATTTTGACAAATCTGGCTAAAGTGTGCCATGGGGAGGATGTTGAATCTATTTGGCATCCTATGTATTTGCTGGGTCTTTTTGTATGATTATTTCTGTAGACTTGAAAAATTTTCTGCAAGTATCTCATTGAAGGTAATTTCTATGCCTTTATCTGATTCTTAACCCTTTGGAATACCTATTATTTAAATAGACAGACATTTAATGTTGTCTAGTATTTCCCATATGTTGCCCTCTTTTTTTGGTTATTTTTCATTCTTTTTAGTGGTTTTGTCTAAATCTGAGACTTTCAGTTCTAGATCAGAGGATTTATATTATGTATTCAGGAAAAGAACAGATTTAATTCCCAGGTGTGTTTTTGGTAGAAAGCCTCCAACCAGAGCAGAGTGTATGTACCTATCTTTATTTGGTTTCTCTCCCAAACTCTCAGGATCAGATGAACTTGGGACTGAGCTGGAGAGATGTAATTAGAAGAAGCAGAAGTTGTGCATCTCACTGCATGATGCAAGGCACTGTACTGTGAAATCTGAAAATATACCTGGGTGGTCAAAAGGGCCAGGAGGGAAATCAGAATTGCCATTATTTTATTACTCACTCCTTTTCTCCTGATCCTCCACCATGGGTAAAATTCAGGAAGCTAATGATGGGGTGCAGGGCCAGGAAATATCTGAAAGCACCTTGAAGTGATGAGAGGTTTAGTCCCTTTCTCCTACTTTTGCTTTCTCCTACAATGTGAGTGATGCTAATGAGGCTAATGGCAGCAATGATGAGGCAAGGAAAAATCTAAAGGCACACATAAATGAACAAAAGTCACCAGTGGGGGGGGTAAAGTTATTTTAATTTTTAACCTACAGTTCAATTGTATAAGCATTCAGTTGCTAGACTATTACCATCATTTGCTTCCAAAACATTTTAATCTTTCCAAGTGGCAACTTTATTAATTTTTCCACATTCTAGTGGAATGTTTTTTCTAGTCACCTTTTTTTCTGTGAATTTGATTACACCAGTACACATATGAATGGAAGCATACTATTTCTATGTGTGATTGATGCATTTCAATTAATGTAATATTTTATCCATGTTGAATAATGTGTCAGAATTGCTTTTATTTTGGGACCAGCAGTTAGTGTAATGGCTATGTCGCTGGACTCCCATGTAGTCAACTGTGGTTCGAGTCCCAGACACGGTGGCTTAAACTCACGCCAGTCACATGTGTGTGCATGCCTAAAATTCCAAGAGGAGAATGGAGGAGAAGGGATTGCGGCATAGCCATCCCCCCTTGGGGGTGATTTCTCACTTTCTGTCTCTCTGTCTCTCTGTCTCTCTCTCTGTCTGGAGAGTGCATGTGCCCTATAGCAAAAAACCTTGCCAAAAAGAAAAAGAATTGCTTTTATTTTTAAGATGGAATAATACTACATTATATGTATAATCACTTTTTTTTTAAATTTACACAATTGTACATATATATGGTTTGACTTTTTGATACAAGAATGAAATATGTAATTCTCAAATGAAGATAATCAGCATATTCTTTGCCTCAAACATCATTTCCTTTTATTGGAAATATGCTGTTTTCTAGCTCTTTTCAAATAAGCAATACTGGTTCAAATTCCACTAACTAGCCTCAGAAAGCAGAGGGAGTTGGATGTGGGAGTAGAACAGCTGGAAATTCTTTCATCAATACCTCTGCAACTCCAGGTGTGTGTGAATTTGGATTCTTTTCCTTCCCCCCATCCATCATTGCTGTGCAGGTTTCACCAGCTAGACCTGGATAGCCTTAGGGAGCTGGTTGCAGGAGAAAAGCAGCTGATAATATCTCTGCCAGTGTTCCCATGCTGTCTACTCTGGTTGAGGAAGCATATGATTCATGTACTTTCTCTTCCAGTTGAATCTCACTAGTGTAGCCCGAGGTGCACCCAGTACTAAAAGATAGGGAGAGAAATCAACAGCTAATTCTGGCTACATTCACCTTTCTTTGACTAGAAATTCTCTCCTAAAAACATGTCTGAGAATTGGAACTCTTCTTCCCCTCTGACACTAAACAATCAACAGCAGAAAAATAGGTGGAAAAAAAGTGTAAAATTAATCAAATGACTAGAAGGCAGTAAGAAGCATAAGAATTAAGGGAAACAAAAAAATCTCTCTCTTAAGAGGACAGAAAATTCTTCATCGATAGACAGAATAAAAGAATACACAGATAGGAAAAAAATTAGTTCAGAATATTACTGAGAAATGAGTCTTTTCATGACTTGAAGGAGATAGACATCATAAAAAAATAATATGAACTTCTCCACATGAAGACATAATACAAGAAAATCAAAATCTCACCTGGAAGTGTTAATAGCAATAGACAATGAAGAAGACAATATTTGACCTGGAAGACGTAAACCTCTAACTTAGACAAAACCATCAAAAAATTAGGACAACATACAGGCAATACTAGACAATATTAAATACCCAAACAATATTTAAATAATACATATTTCAGAAGGTGAAGAATCAGAGAAGGGCACAGAAGATCTATTCCATGAGATACCTGATGAAAAATTTTCAAACACAGAAAAACATTTAGACATCATACCCAAGAAATACAAAGAACCCCAAATAGAATGAACATAAGAAGATTGTGTCCACAGCACATCATAGCCAGATTGGAAAAAATAGAAGACAAAGACAAGATTCTAAAAATGGCAAGAGGAAAATGACAAGTTATTTACAAAGGTTAACATATTATTATCAGACCTCTCAAATGAAACAATGCAGACCAAAGAATGGGAAGACTTATTCAAACATTCAAATAGAAACAATTTCATCAAAGAATACTATACTCATCAAGATTATCCTTCAAATGGAAGGTCAAATGAAACCATTTGCAGATGTCAAACAACAAAAAGAGAATTTACTAGATCAGCTCTTCAAAAAGTGTGTAAAGGAATACTATATTAGAAATATTATAAAGACAAATGGGTTAGCAGTGCATAGTGGTCAAGGCACTGGACTCCCACATTCTTGACTAGGGTTCAAATCCTGTACCTGATAGCTTGATTTCTTACTCTACCATTCTCTCTCTCTCTCCCTCTCTCATTAAACTGAAGAATAGTAAATTAATTAATTATTAAATAAAAGACAAACAGATATAAGAGAAAAAAATAACCAACCAAGAAAATGGCTAATGAAATGTTAATTAGTCCACACATAGAGATAATAGCGTCAAGTGATAATGAATTAAATTTTCCAAATAAAAGACACATTTCAAAAAGAATCCTTCTTTATGCTTTCTACTAGAAACATATCTCATAGATAATCATTATACCAACTGCTGGTCCCAGAATATTTTCAAAGAATTGACCACATGATAGAAACAAAATAAGTCTTTATAAATTCAAAGACATAGAAAATAAATCCAGCATCTTCTTGGACCATGATAGAATTACTTGAAATTAACTTCAGAAAAACAAACAAACAAACAAACAAAAACCCTACATCGTACTCAAATATGAACTTTTATTTGTTATAAAACAGCATAATCAGGAATGAAAGCATTTACTAAAAAAGTTAATATTGAAATAAAAAGATTCATTGACATCAATGATATCAAGTAAATGAGTTTCCATAACCTATGGGACACAAAGAAAGCAGTCATAAGAGGGAAGCAATTAGTCCACATAAGAAAAAAAGATGGAAGGAGGAAAATAACCTAACAACATACGTCAGGAAAAAAAATTCCATAAAACAGAAAAAAAAAAAAAACAGGAAAAAGTAAATAATAAAAATGCCAAAAGAAATGGAAAAATTGGAAAACTGTACAGAAAGTGAATGAAACCAAAAGTTGGTTTGTGAAAAGATAAACAAAATAGAATTACCATTAGGTACACTAATGAAGAAGATGAGAGAAAAGAACAAAATAAATTAAATCATCAATCAAAAAGAATATTGTAACAAACATAACAGGATTTTATTTTTGTGAAGAGGTTTTCACTATAGGGCATGTGCGCTCGCCAGACAGACTGAGACAGAGAGAGAGAAAGTGGGAAATCATCCCCCAGGGAGAATGGCCACACCACAATTTCTTCTCCATTCTCCTCTTGGGATCTTGGGCACACACACACATGCACCCAGAGTGAGTTTTAAGCCACTGGGTCCGGGACTTGAACTGTGGTTGACTACATGGGAGTCTAGTGACATAGCCATTACGCTAACTACTGGTCCTAGGATTGTTTACAAAAGGATGGTAGAGAACATTCTAAGTGACTCTGTGCCAACAAATAAGAAATCTATACAAATTCCTTGAACATATAGTCCGCCAAGATTAAATACAGAAGACATAAAAGCCTAAATAGACCAATAAGAAGCAATAAGGTTAAATCAGTAATTAAAACAAACAAACAAAACCTCTCAACAGAGAAAAGCCCAAGTCCTGAGGGTTTGGATCTTTCACTTCTGAATTCTACAAAACTTAGAAAAAACTCATACCCCATTCTCTGAAACTATTTCTAATGAAAATAAATAATAAAAAAAATCCAAATTTATTTATGAAGCCTCCATTACAATTATTTCAAAAACAAGGGATGTACCAACAACATCAAAGCTACAGGCCAATATATTTAAATACAAATGCAAAAAGTCTTAACAAGAAACTAGCAAATTATATAAGATCCAAAGACATCAAACAGAACAATAAAAAATATATATACACCACAACCAAGAAGGTTTTATTGTAGGAATACAAAACTAGTTCAACACCCACAAAACCATAAATGTAATACATCATATTAACAGAAAAGAAGATAAAAAACATATGATTATATCAATCAATGTAGGAAAAACATATGATAAAACACACCACTTTTATGATTAAAACTCTCAGGAAAATCAGAGTAGAATAAATATTTATTAATACATTAAGGGCATATAGAAAAACACATAGCTAACATCATGTTGAATGAAAAATATTTCAAATTATTTACTAAAGACTGGAACTAAACAAGATTGTCCATTTTTTCTGATCCTTTTCAATATAGTATTGAAATCTTCCCCAATGCAATAAGAAAAGAGAATAAGAGACATTAAAATATGAACAGTAAAATTAGGTCCCCCAGTGTTCTAGCAGCCTGGGATGTCCCCTGGGCTTGCCTGACCTCAGCAGTCTTTTATCATGAGTGCACCCCTAAGTCTGGGAATAACTTTGGAAATTTTATCTCTCTGTCACCCAACACTCTAGCAGCCTGGGCTAACTTCAACCATTGGAAATTCAGGCCTAGTCTCAGCAGGCCTCCTTTTGTGAGTACACCCCAGAATCTGAGACTATCTTTGAAACTTTTGCCAATCTGTCACCTAGCACTCTAGAGGCCTTGGCTTGCCTCACCCATCAGAATACTCAAATGCTTCATCTCAGCAGTCTCCTCTTCAGGCCCTGTCAGTAACTTTGGAACCTGAGGCTCCAGGAAGGTCTCTTGGAAGGTCTCCTCTCATGATCACAACCCCAAACCTAAGGAGTAACTAGAACTTTTGGCACTCCATTGCCCAGTGCTCTAAGAGTTTAGGGTTACTTCATCTATTGAGAGTCTTGGATCTGGCCTCTGCAGGCTTTATTTCATGAGTGCACCCTTGGGCGTCAGGAGTAACTTTGGAATTTTTGGCATACTACCCTTGTGCTGCACTAGATGCATTATGTGACTTGATCCTCTCCACTAAGTTATACATCCTAACTTGCTCCTATTTCATCAAGGGCTGAAGATTTAGTACATAATCCAACCCAACATATATAACTGAACTGACATGGAAGACAGAATCCATCAAAAGGAACAAACCTAGGAATTAAGAGTAAATTTTCCTCTGCTAATACTACAGAGTAGAATATGACAACTTGGAAAACATGAATACCTCATCAGATGACCAAAACCCAACATAGTTCTTGAAGAAACATGAGAAAACAGGATGTGATTCTTCCCCAGGTGAGTGAGTAACACTCCATCAAAAATGGGCAGAACAAAATAATAAAAGAAATGTCAAAAAAAAAAAGAGTTCTGAGCATTTACAATGACAAAACTCAATGATATACAAGAGAAAAAACAATCATTTCCAAAAAAATGAGAAAGAATCATTTCAGGACAGGAAATAGAAATTTTCTGTCTATAAAAAATAGACATCTTAATGAAGAATCAAACAGAACCTCTGGAAATGAATACAATATAAGAAATCAAAATCTCCCTTAAAAGTATTAACAATGGATTGGACCATGCAGAAGAAAGCATTTCTGGCTTTGAAGACAAAGTCTTCAAAATAGACCAAAGCACCAAAAATAATGAAAACAAAAATGAGAACATCATACTGGAAATGGTAGGCACTATAAAACATCCAAATAATTATATAATGCATATTCAAGAAGAAGAAAATTCTGAAAGGCATGGAAAACCTTTTATGATAAATATCTAAAAATTTTCCAAAGATAGAAAGATATGGAGATATTAAGACCCCAAAATAAAAAGAACTCCAAATAGGATGAACATAAAAAAGATCCTCTTCCTTGCCCATAATAGCAGAATTGGTAAAAAGCAAAGACAATATTCTAAAAATGGCAAGGGAGAAATATCAGGTTACTTATAAAGGTTATCCCATTAGACTAACATCAGACCTTCCACTGAAACAGTGCAGGCAAGCAAAGAATGGGAAGATGTGTTCAAAACATAAAAAAAAAAAAAAAAGAATCCACTAGCAATACTATATCCAGCAGGATTATCCTTTAAATGGGAAAGCAAACAAACAAACAAAAAACCAAAAAAATGAAACTATTCTCAGATAAACAAAAACTGAAAGAATTCACCAAGACTAGACCAGCTCTACAGGAAGTTCTGAGAGGAGTATTGTATCAGAAATACTAAAGAAATATAAACAGAAATAAGAGAACAAAAACCAACTGAGAAAATAGCTAATGTAATGACAGGGATAACTCTACAAATATTAGTAATAATGTTGAATGTTAATAGGTGAAATCCTCAAATTGAAAGACACAGACTGGCTGAATGGAAACAAAAACAGAAGTCATCTATATAATACCTACAAGAAACACAACACACTGATAAGGACATACACATACTGAAAGTCATGAACTGGAAAAAGATATAAATGCAAATGTAAACCAATAAAAGGCTGGAGTTGTGATATTGTTATCAGACAAAATAGGCTTTAAGATGAAAACTGTAGGAAGAGGCAAAGAAGGATATACAGTACTAAAAGAAATGTTCACCAAAAAGATTTAACACTTAAATATATAAATGCCCCCAACAGTGGAGCCCCTAAATATGTCAATGGCAGACTATATATTTCAAGGGAGATGTACACTGCAATACAATAATCCTAGGGTCTTTCAACACCCATTTTCTCTCTGACCAGATCATCTAAATAGAAAATAAAGACATATAATATCACAATGACACTATACATAAAACACACTTGACACATTTACAGAGTATTTCACCAAATTACCACAAAATACATACTTTTCTTACCACTACATAGAACATTTTCGAAGAGTGACCATGTCATAGGGCACAAAACAAGCCTTAACAAATTAAAATGTATAGAAACTATGTCCAGCATCTTTTCTGACCATATGGAAGTCAATTACAAAAAGAGAAATTGGACCCGCACCGAGCAAGGCAGCTGCGGCCGGAGGGGCCCTGCGCCCGCCCACCCGGGCCCAGCTGTGGGCCACCACCACCCCCGGGACCCGCGCCAAGCGAGGCGGCGGCGGGAGGGGGGGCCCCCCACCGGGGGGCCGCCCCG
>NW_006159481.1:973450-987779 GCF_000334495.1 Tupaia belangeri chinensis | reverse complement strand
GGATGGCAAGACAAAGGGCAAGGTATGCAGGACGTAAGAATTGGAAAATTATTTGCTGAGAACATGTATGTGGATGTGCTTGATTGAGCCAATGCACAGTGTATTTTGGATGGAAAATTCATTTGTGTGTTGTGATGGTGTAAAGTGAATTAATAAAAAAAAAAAAACAAAAAAAAAGAAATTAAAACTACACAAATGCATGTAAATTAATCTATCATTGAATGACATTAAAACTACAGAAAAAAGAACAAAAACAAAAGGTATATAAAAATCGGTGATAATTGGGACCAGCAGTTAGCATAATGGCTATGTCGCTGGACTCCCATGTAGTTGACAGTGGTTCAAGTCCCAGATCCGGCAGTTTAAACTCACTCCGGGAGTATGTGCATGCCTGCACAAGATCCTGAGAGGAGAATAGAGGAGAAGGAATCACGGCGTGGCCATCCCCCCTTGGGGGTAATTTCTCACTATCTCTCTATCTCTCTCTGTCTTTCTGGTGAGCACACACACCCTATATCAAAAACCTCTCCAAAAAAAAATAAAATAAAATAAAAAGAATTGATCTCTATCTCTGCCTCTGCTGCACCTTCTAAGTTTAATGGATGTGAAGCCAGCCCCCAAAGCCAGGGACTCCCTTACAGACTCCAGTGCTAGTCAGCACAGACTCCTTGCAAGCATCTCCATCTCTGCCTCTGCTGTACCTTCCGAGTTCAGCTATAGATTTATAAAGCCCTCTCAACCAGGGCCACCACTTCCAGACACCAGTGCTAGTCAAGCAGGCAAAGTCTCTCTCTATCCCTCTTGTTCTTTTCTTTCTTTCCTTTTCCTTTTTTTGGAGAGGTTTTTGCTATAGGGCACATGCTATAGGGCCAAAAGACAGAGAGAGACAGAAAGTGAGAAATCACCCCCCCCAGGGGGAGAT
Organism: Tupaia belangeri chinensis; assembly: GCF_000334495.1. Taxonomy (NCBI): domain Eukaryota; kingdom Metazoa; phylum Chordata; class Mammalia; order Scandentia; family Tupaiidae; genus Tupaia; species Tupaia belangeri. The sequence goes on along the minus strand of NW_006159481.1, from coordinate 986,857 downwards.
GGCCATGCTGCAATCCCTTATCCTCCATTCTCCTCTCGGGATCTTGGTCACGCACGCACACATGCCCGGCGTGAGTTTAAGCCACTAGGTCCAGGACTGGAACCACAGTTGACTATATGAGTGTTCAGCGACATAACCATTATGCTACCTGCTGGTCCCCCTCTTGTTCTTTTCAGCCCTTTACAACTTATTTTCTCTTTCTTAAAAGCTTTCTGCCCTAAATATACCTTTCACTTGCTAATTTTTCTCTTCTTCCCTCACATAGTACAGAATCCATCCAGGAATCTCCATATAAGCCTCTGCCACACATTCTGGGTTTAGTTTCACTGATATGAAGCCTAACCAACAAGGGACCCCTCTTCAAAACCCAATGCTAGTGAGATAGTCAATATCTCTTCCTCTTGTTCTTTTCTGTCCCATTCAACTTTACTTTCTCTTTTAAAATATATCTTCCTGCCATATTTGTGCCTTTCTCTTACTAATTGGTCTCTTCTTCCTTCACCTAGGACAGAATCTCTGCCTCTGCCACACCTTCTAAGTTCAGTTTCATGGCTGTGAATTCCCCAGCCATGGTCCTTCCATTCCAGCCTACTTTTTTAACCAACAGTTTTCTACCCTCTTTCTGTCTTTGCCTACTTTGTCTCTTCCTTCCTCACCTAGGATAGAATCCTCCCAGACTCTTTATTTATGTCTCTGCTGCATCTTCTGGGTTCATCATCATGGTTGTCAAGTTCACATAGCCAGTGATTCCCATTCCAGATCCCCGTAGTAGTTGGGTGGGCAAAGTCTCTCTCTACCTCTTGTTCTTTTCTGTCCTTCTCAATATTTTCTCTTTTTAAAAAACACCATCTGGCAGCCCGCAGATGTCATAGTAGTTAAGGCACTGGCCACTCCCACATGGCTGACCACAGTTCAATTCCCAGACCTGGTGGCCACTCCCACATGAATGAGCACAGTTTAATCCCCAGACCTGGTGAACTGTTTTCTTGCTTTCTCTCTCTCTTTTGATGTCTCTCTATGATCAAATAAAAAAAATAAATGAATGAATAAATAAAAAATTAAATAATTATTTTAAAAAACCAGCTTTCTGAACCCTTTGCTCCTTTCTTTTGATAATATGTCTCTTCTTCCTACACCTAGGACAGAATCCTTCCAGGCATCCTATCTCTGCCTCAGCTACATCTTCTGAGTTTATTGTCATGGCTGGGAAGCCACCCCCATCTTTAGACCCCAGTGCTAGTCAGTAGATAAAGTCTCTTACTCTCTTGTTCTTTTCTGTCCCTTCCAACATTTTTAAAAAACAGCTTTCTGCCCCCTTTGTGCCTTTGTTTGCTAATCTGTCTCTTCTTTTTTCACCTAGTACAGAATGGGATGTCCATCTCTGCCTTTGCTGAACTTTCTGAGTTCAGTCATGCCTGTCAAGTTCTTAGCCAGGAGCCCCATTTCAGACCCCAGGGCTAATAAGGTAGGCAAAGTGTCTCTCTCTTGTTCTTTTCTATCTCTTCCAACATTTTTTCTCTTTTTATAAAACAGACTTCTGCCCCTTTGTGCCTTTCAGTTGTTAATTTGTCTCTTCTTCCCTCATTTAGAACAGAATCCTTCTAAGCATCTTCATCTCTGACTGTGCAGCACCTTCTTGGTTCAGCTTGACAGTTGTAAAGCCCATCCAGGCCTGGGCCCCTCCTTCTAAACCCCAGTGCTAGTCAGCCAAAGCCTCTCTAGCCCTACTGTTCTTTTATATCCCTTTCAACTATTTTATCTTTAAGAAAAAAAAAAAAGTTTTCTGTCTCCTTTTCTGTGCCTTTCAATTGCCAGTTTATCACTTCTTCCCTCACCTAGAACAGAACCCTTCCAGCCATCTCCATTTCTGCCTCTGCTACACCTTACTGGTTCAACTTCATAGCAGTGAAGTCTCCAGAACTGGGCCCCCTTCCTTCCATACCCCAACTCTAGTCAGGTAGACAAAGTCACTCCCTCTGGTCCTTTTCTGTCCTATGAAATTTTTTCTCTTTATAAAAACATCTTCTACTCCCTCATGTCTTTCTCTTGGTAATTTGTCAGTTCTTATCTCACTTAGGTTAGAATCCTTATAGTCATCTACATCTCTGCCTCTGTTGCATCTCCTGGTTTCAATTTCACAGCAGCAAAGCCCCGTCTATCAGGGCCTCCTTTTCCAGACCCCAGATCTAATCAGGTAGGCAATGTCTCTTTCTCTCTTTTGTTCTTTTCTGACACTTACAACTTATCTTTCTCTTTTCAAAAAATATCTTCTGCACCCTCTGTGCCTTTCTATTGCAAAGTTGTCTCTTCTCTCACCTAGGACAGAATCTTTCCAGGCATCTTTATCTCTGCCTCTTCTTCATCTTCTAGGTTCAACTTCATTTCTATGAAGCCCTTAATCCAGAGCTCCCTGCAGCAGAACCCAGAGCTAGTCAGTTATTCAAAGTCTCTCACTCTCTTGTTCTTTGTTGTTCCTTCCAATTTTTTTCTCTTTTTAAAAAGTTTTCTGCCTCCTTTCTGGCTTTCTCTTGTTAATCTGTTTCTTCTTCTCTCTCCTAAGACATAATTCTTCCAGGCATCTCCATCTTCACCTCTCTGCTGCACCTTCTGGGTTCAGCTTCAAGACTGTGAAGCACCCACAGCCATGCCCTCCCCTTCAAGACCCTAGTGTTAGTCAGGTAGGCAAAGTTTCTATCTCCTTCTTCTTTTCTTCCTCCCTTCCAAGATTTTTCTCTTCTTAAAAAATAACTTTATGTCCACTTTGTGACTTTTCCTTGCTTATTTGTCTTCTCTTCACTCATCTAGGCCAGACTCCTCCCTGACATCTCCATCTCTGCCTCTGCTGCACATTCTGTCAGATCCAAGGCCAGAGGACCTTTCTTCAGACATCAGTGCTACTCACATAGGCAAAGTTACTCCTTCTTGTACTTTTATGTCTCTCCTGACTTACTTTTCCTTTTTTAAAAAGACAGCTCTCTGCCCTCTTTGTGCCTTTTTCTTGCTAATATGATTTTCTTCCCTTTTCTTTTCTTTTTTTTGGAGAGGTTTTTGCTATAGAGCCTGTGTGCTCACCAGACAGACAGAGAGAGACAGAGAGATAGAAAGCAAGAAATCACCCCCCAGGGGGGATGGCCATGCTGCAATCCCTTCTCCTCCATTTTCCTCTCGGGATCTTGGACATACACGCACAAGCACCCAGCGTGAGTTTGAGCCGCCGGGTCCGGGACTTGAACTGCAGTCGACTACATGGGAGTCCAGAGACATAGCCATTACACCAACTGCTGGTCCCAGATTTTCTTCTCTTTTCTAGAAAATGATTCTTCCAGGCATCTCCATCTTTGCCTTGTTGCACCTTCTGATTTCAGGTTTGAAGCATTAACAAAGTCCCCACTCCTTCCAGATTCCAGTGTTAGTTAGGGAAATGTAGTCTCTCACTTTCTCTTCTTTTCTGTCCCCCTTTTTTTTAATCTCTTAAAAAAATTTTTCTACCCCCTTTGTGCTTTTCTCTTGTTAATTTGTCTCTTTCCTCTTCTAGGACAGAATCCTTCCAGTCTTTAATATTCTGCCTCTGCTGCATTTTCTGGGTTCATCTTCACAGCTGTAAAGCTCCTCAGCCAGAGTCTCCCCTAGATCCCAGTGCTAATCAGGTAGGCAAAGTCTCTCTCCCTCTTGTTTTTTCTGTCCCTCCAACCTTTTCCTCATTAAAAAAATGCATTTCTGCCTCCTTTGTGCCTTTCTCTTGCTAATTTGTCTCTTCTTTTCTTTTTTTATTATCATCATAATTTTCTTTATATTACATTGGATTACATATAACTTTACAGTGTATTACATTGCTTTTTCAAAAGGGAATGCCATGCATGTCACTCAATACAGAGATATTAATCTCCCTGCTTCAACATTCAATATCTTTTCTGTTTTCCCCAATCAGTATTATCATTATTCTAATTATTTTTAAAACAGTCCATCGCTATTTCTCATTTTGCTTGTAAAAATGCTTTGCCCATCGTGAAGTACTTCTCAGACCAATCCAGTTGAGAATACTATACATGTCATCATCAACAGTTAATAAGCCATATCTGTTTCTCACTAACGTCCTGCCTCTCTATTGTTCACTTGCTATCTTTCTCTATCCTCGTCACTTCCCCCATTCCACACTGTCCTATTCTCATTAAGTACCTTCACTGCTTTTATGTCCTCCAGTTTTTTGCTCTCTACCATAGAGTGTGGGTAGTCGGTATATATTGAGTGGATACATACAATATCTTTCTTTCATAGCCTGGCTTACTTCACTCAGCAATAGGTCCTGCATATCTGACCACTTTCTATCAAATGCCAGGGTCTTATTATTTTTTATGGCTGAGTAGTATTCCATAGAGTATATATACCACACTTTTCCAATCCATTCATCAATTTATGGACATTTATGTTGGTTCCATGTCTTGGCAATTGTGAATAATGCTGCAATAAACATTGATGTGCAAGCACTTTTCTGACTGAGTGATCTCCTGTCTTTTGGGTAAATACCCAGAAGTGCGATTGCTGGATCAAATGGTAGTTCTATTTGTAGATCTTTGATGAACCTCTTGGCATCTCCATCTCTGTCTCCATTGCAGTTTCTTGGTTCAATTCAGGACTGTGAACATCCCCTTTAAAGGGTGCTTCTTTCCACACCCAAGTGCTATTCATGTATACAAAGTTTCTCTCTCTTTTTCTTTTCATTATTTTTAAAACTTTTTCTAATCTTAAGAACAACTTTAGATAGCCCAATTTTATCTGCAGACTCCTGACCAGTCAGAAAAACTGAGGCAGGACCTTTCACTGGCCCCAACCCCAGCTCCAGGACCAGTCTAGCTCTCCAAAACTCAGATCTCCCCTCCTTCCTGCCAGATAGAATAGCCTCCAACTCTCCAGCATTGTCCAGTTTCATTTGAAGCCCCTTGGGAAATTAGAGAAACTGAGGTAGGGCATTTCATGGCCCCAACCCCAACTCCAGCTCCAGCCCAGCTCTTTGTACCTCAGAGCCCTACTCCACCAAGCCAGAATAGTAGCCTGCTGTTTTTGCTCTGTTTGATTAAATTTCTTATTCTCTTTACCACATACAGAAGCCCCCAGCTTTCCAGGAGAGCCCAGTTCCATTGGCAGTCAGAGAAACTGAGGAAGGGTCTTTCACTGTCCCTAGCCCCAGCTCCAGCTCCAGACGAGCCAAACTATCCCAACCTTAGTGATCCCCCATCCTTCCTGCCAGAAAGGTAGGCTGCTATGTATTTCTTCTTTCTTTGGCTATTTTCCTATTTCTACTTACACCATGGGGCAGCCCTTGGCTCTCCAGTGGAGCCCAATTCTATCTGCAGCCACCTGGCTGCACGGCATGGACTTTTTCTTTTTTCTGTTTTATTCTCTTTTTTCTTACCTCTTACATTATCATCTTCTCCTTATACTCCTCCCACCAAGAGGGAGTAGACTTCAAATACCCTAGTACTGTGAGGCTCCCTGGGATCCTCCCTTTTACTGAACCACCTGCGAAAAAGAAGAAACTGCTCTTCAGACACCTGAATAAAGGATTTCTCCTGTGGGTACCACATTGCTAAACATAACAAAAGAGTGACTTTAGCACACATTAATTCCCAGAAAAGGGAAGGAAACTTACCCAAAAGTGTATAAATCATCTGATGGCTAGAAGTAGAAATAACATACTCAGGATTGAAGAAATCAGGAAATTAGTCTCCATCAAAACAACACAACAACTCCCCTATATCTCTTGAAAATACAGAAGTTACAAAAATGTCAGGCAAATAAATAAGAACATACATAATGATAAAAAATCTATGAGTTGAAACAGAAAGAGACAATGAACTATAGAAAATAAGAAAGTCCTTTCACAATATAAAAAAAGAAATGGACACTATAAGAATCCAATTGAACTATTAAAGTAGCAGTCTGTAATATAGTAAATAAAATATTCTCTAGAAAATATTAAAAGTTGTTAAGACCATGATGAAGATTAAATCTCTGACATAGAAAATAAAGCCACCAATAAAATTGAGAAAATAACAAAAAACAGGAGAAAAATATGTGAGAAATACTAGATTCTACTAAATGTCCAAACATCTGAATAATTAGTATCTAAGAAGGTGAAGAAATGAAGAAAAGCATGGAAAATCTATGCCATGATATCCTGGAAGAAAAATTACCAAATCTAGAGAAGCACTCACACATCCAGATCCAAGAAATACAATGGTCTTGAAATAGAATCAACTCAAGAAATACTTCCCAAAGGAACATCTTAGACTGAAAAAGACTACGGATAAAGACAAGATATTAAAGCTGGTGACAGAAATGACAAGTGACTTACAAACATCTTTTTTATCCTCAGCAGAACTTGTGTGAAGCTTATTTATGTGGGTAAATTCAATCTCTATTCTAAGTGGTGTATAGTGAGTAAGTGAATATAATTTTTAAAACTAGGTTAGAAACTTCTAAATTTGAATATCAGGTTCATAGTTAATTCTTTACATTTAAAAATACATAATGTAGTATATTTTTTCAAACAGCTTGTCCCAGAGAATTTAGTAGCATGTGGGCTGTATAACAGAAAACTTAAATTTGTTGCTATGATTTCTCTTGTCTTTCTATAAAATTTCTATTGGATTAAAAATTCATATTCAATTTAAGTTTTAAAGAAGGATGGGAAATGGTTGTCTTCAGGTTCAGGAAAGGAAACTATTCTGTTGAATTCAACTTCTCAATGACAGTATTTCTCTTTTGATTCCAAGGTTGAAAGAATTCCTGACAAGAAGAAAACTGAAAAAGGGAAAACAGAATATTTTATTTGGTGGGAGGGCTATAGCAGTTAGGAAGACATGTAGGAGCCAGTCCTGCATCTCAGATTTCATCCAAACTTTCAATAGAAATCATACTAAAAAGAAGAGAGTAAGCACATTGACCAGGAAAAGCAAGGCCTCCCCAAACAAGTCTGAAAAAAATATTTCCAGATCCACAAACACCATATTTTCTCTTCTCTCTTCTAAATTGATTGGGGTTGACAAAAGCCATGAGCCCAAAAATGATCCACTCTTTGCCAACAGTTGAATTGTCAAGAGAAACTCTATCATTTTTCACAGGCCAGAAGACTACGGACCTGGCCAAGTCCAGTAAAAATACACTTGTGCCTTGCAGCCTCATGAAGTGTGGGATGCCAGAAAATGAGATTCACAAAGAGAACCTGCAGGAACTGGATCCCACTGAACAATGTCTGATGATAGGGCATTGCTACTTGTAGCTGCAGAAAAAATACATGGAGCTTTACTGGACCTTTGTGGAGAGAAACTGAGAATGAAGGATGGACTCAAAATAACTCCTCTAGAGTCTCTGGTTCTTGGCCCAGTACCTACAGCCATGGTCATAGACTTGATCACTAGCAGAAAATGTAAATCTCCATTCCTGAGTGAATTAGCTGCCAATGGAACAACCAGCATACAGACATCTGTTATGGGAGTGAGGGCTGGGAAGAGGAAATTTCTTGATGACAGTAGACATCAGCCTTCTGATAAGCATTTGCATTTCAGCCTGAGAAAAATAGAGAGTTCTTACAGATACAGAGAACTGTTGTCCGGAAGCAGGATAGCTTCGCTCATATCTTGCTATCTACAAAATCATCAAAGAATAACTCACTAAATCCGGAGGTAATGAAAGAAGTCCAGAGTGCCTTGAACATGGCTTGCTGCCACTAACAGCAAGATCATGCTTCTCAGTGATGTGGGAAAGATATTCTGCAATGGTCTTGACTTTGCTTATTTTTTATGTAGTTTAACAAACAACAGGAAAAGAGAAAGTGTTAAAATGGCAGAAGCTATCAAAACCTTTGTGAATGCATTCATTTAGTTTAAAAAGCTATTATTGTAGCAGTAAATGGTCTGGCCATTGTCTTAGGAGCCTCTATACTGCCTCTTTGTGATGTTGTCTGTGCAGGTGATAAAGCTTGGTTTCAAACACCCTATGCTATCATTGGACAGTCCTTGATGGTTCTTCATCTGTCATGTTTCCAAAAATTATGGGAAAGTCATCTGCAAATAAAATACTGCTCAGTGGGTAAAATCTGAGTGTCTAGGAGACATGTGGGAAAGGCCTGATCTCCCACACATTCTGGCCTGAAACCTTCAACCAGGAATTCATGGTTGGGATCAAGGGAATGGCCTCAGGTGATACTGTTGTGCTTGAGGAGTCCAAAGCCCTCATGCACTGTCATATGCAGCATGAGTTAGAACAGGCCAATGAGAGAGAGTGTGAAGTTTTCAAGAGAATCTAGAGAGCCAAATGCATGGATTCCATGCTGAAGTTCTTGGAGAAGAAGACTGATGACTTTTGACCTAATGACTGTTGAGGTGGATAGCATTGTACTAAGAAGGACATCATAAGCTACCAATGTCCATATGCCACCCTCACAACTTGAAGTAAGTTCACATTTCCCTTAACTAAAACATGGGATTGGAAAAACCCAAGCCATCTATCATCATGGTTTAACTAAGTTATTATAATTTATTTAAAAAATAAATCACTGCTAAGCACCTCTGTCTAAACTATTATTCTTTACTTGTATACAAACAGGCATAACTGTATAAGAGTAAGTCCTAGACTGTTGTTCAAAGCGTTCACTTTTATTGTCTTTGATGATTTTATTGAAAATATAGAATTAATGTTTCATGGTTTTTTGTGAAATATATAGAATAATGAATTTTTCTCATTTGTTCTTACATAACACAGAAGGCCCCGGGATACTTTGCACTCATTTCTCCAGCCCCAGATAGTGATGTAGATCTAAGATGTTGCCTTTCTTGCCTTTGTCTTACTTCAATAAGAAGTGAGCCTTATCCTTAAGCATAATGATTGTTCATGTGAAATCGACTGCTCAGCATACCTTGAAGAGAAACATATGCTTAGCATTCACAGAAGCTAACAATTTCCCCTTCAGCTTACAGATTGTCTAACTCTTACCAAATTGACATAAAAATAAGCTCTTTTTTGAAAACTTGTGTCATGCAGTATTGGTAAATCTCTGAATAGTTTGTTATAAAGTTTAAATTAGTATTTATTAGTTTTAAGAAGTGTTCTCTATGTTTGGTAAAAATTAATAACTATATAAGTGTGGCTTATTGTCAAGAGACAAACACTCTTAAATTCAATTCCTCTTTAAAACATAAGAAAACAAACTTCTATTGGATATTAATTTTTTTTGGTCTCTACTTTTATGTCTGTACATCCCACTGACATGGGATGTTGTCCAACCCTCAGAATGGGAGGTTATTTTGTGAACTATACATCAGTTAAGGAAGTGAAAAACAGAATAAAAGGGAATTCAAAAATAGTCCAAATAAAAAAGGAAAAATGAACTGAATATTCCCTGACAAAACACCCAAGCATATGAATACATGCTAAATACCTCTTATCACAAGGGAAATGCTGATCAAAACACAATGAGATACCACTTAACTCCCATAAAAGTTGCTATTTTTTAAAATAATTACTTTTATTTAAATTTATTTATTTGTTTTATCTTGATCAGAGACAGAGAAAGCGAGAATGCATGAGAGAGATGGAAAATAGAAAACTAAGCCACCAGGTCTGGGACTCAAACTATGGTTGGACATGTAGAAGTCTTGTGCCATTAACCACCACACCAACTACAGTCCCCTTGGAATGGCTAAATTTTAAAACTTAAATAATAAGTGCTGATGAGGCTCTGGGGAAAAGGAAATTCTCCTACACTGTTGGTAGGAATGCAAATGAGTACAAACACCTAGGGGAATTATATGAAGATATCTTAGAAACATTCAACTACAACTATCACCCAACACAGTATTTCTCTCTTAGGTATTTACCCAACAGATAGAAAAATGCTCATTCAGAAAAACACTTACACATTCATGATGATTGCACCTTTATTTACAATTGCTAGGACATCCAATCAACCCAAATGTGCAAAAATAGATAATGGGACTGGAAAAATTTTGGCATATGTACTCTATAGAATACTACTCAGTCATAAGCTTTGTAATAGATGTGGAAGTTATCAAGTAATCTGCCTCCTAATTTATTGCCCTTGCCCCATATCACTTTGGTGATATAGGGTCTTTTACGCTTTCAGACAAATTTGAAGATACTATTTTTTTCTATTTCTGTGAGAAATATCTCCAGTAGTTTGAAATTGCATTGAATTTGTAGATTACTCTCGGTAGGATCGACATCTTGATTAAACTATCTTCTAATTTAAAAACATGGGAATTATTTTATTTTGTGTGTAATATAATTTCTTTTCCTAGCATTTAATAGTTATCCTTAGAGAATTTTTCACGTCTCTGTTAAGGTTTAGTACTATAAATCTCATTGGTATTTTGAGATTTCTTTCTTCAATTCTTTCCCTGTTTGTCCATTGTTTTTGTATAAAAATGCTATAGAGTTTTGTATGTTGATTTTTGTTTCCTGCCATTTGACTATATTAATTTACTATTTTCACTAGTTTATTGTTTTGTTTTTGTTTTTGTGGGCTCTTGGATTTTTCTATGTATAGCATCATTTTTTCTGCAAATAGAGACTGTTTGAGTTCTTTATTTCCAGTTGGGATGACTTATTTAACTCTCTTCTCTAATTGAATTGGCTCAAACTTCCAGGACTGGGATAGAAAGGAGGAGAAAAAGTGGGCAGCCATGGCTGTTCTAGTTTTCAGTGGAAAAGCTTTCATCCTTTCTCCTTTAAGTGCGATGTTAACTATTGGCTTTTCATCAGTGGTTTCTATTGTGCTAAAAATGTCCCTGTATGCAGATTGTGCTGAGAGTCTTAACCATAAGTGGAGGTTGTATTTTATTGAATGCTTGTTCTGTATCAATTTATGTGATCGTATGGTTATTGCATATTACATTTATCATTTTACGTATGTAAAATTATCTTTGAGTCCCTGCAATAAATCTTACTTGATCATGTTGTGTACTCTTTTGATTATGTTGTAGAATATGATTTTGTAGTACCTTGTTGATATTTTTTTTGGAGAGGTGTTTGTTTGTTTGTTTGTTTGTTTTGCAATAGGGCGCGTGCGCTCACCAAACAGACAGAGAGAGAGGGACAGAAAGCGAGAAATCTCCCCCCAGGGGGATGGCTGTGCCACAATCCTTTCTCCTCCATTCTCCTCTTGGGATCTTGGGCATTCACACACATGCGCCCAGTGTGAGTTTAAGGTACCAGATTCGGGATGCAAACTGTGGTTGACTACATGGGAGTCCAGCGACATAGCCATTACGCTAAGTGCTGGTCCCCCTCGTTGATAATTTTTAATTCTGTATTTATCATGCATATGAGTCTAAAGCTTTCTATTTTTTTTTTTGTCTTGTTGTCTGGTTTAGGAATTAAGATAATGGAGGCTTCAAAGAATAAATTTGGAGCCATTCTTTCCTTTTGAGTTTTTAGAAATAGTTTAAAGAGAATTGGTGTTAGATATTCTTTAAAAGTTTTGTAGAATCAAGAAAAATCATGAGCACTGGTGAGAAAATATTTAGTACTGATCCAGTCTCTTTGCTGGTTATGGGTCCATTGAGAATTTCTAATTCTTACTGGTTCAATCTTGGTAAATTAGAAAAGTTCAAGAATTTATCCATATCAACTAGGTTTCATCATTTGTTGCAAAAAAATGGCAAACAGTATTCTCTGATGACATTTTTCATTAATGCTATAACCATTTAACCATTGTAACAACACCTGTTTCTTTGTTTATTTGATATATCTGATTTCCTACACTGTTCATGATTAATCTAACGATGTGTCAATTTTGTTTATCTTCTCAGAGAACTGTTTTTTGGAGTATTTTCTGTATATTTCTTTTATACTCTATTATATTTATTTTTGGTCAAAACTTTATTATTATTTCTTTTCTCCGGGCCTTTTTTGGTTTGTTGTTGTCTTTCCAGTTTGCTGAGATGTGTCATTAGGTTGTTTATTTGCCACCATTCTGTATTGTTTTTATTCTTGTGGGCCCTAATTGCTATAAACGAGCCTATTAGGCCAGCTTTTCTTGTGTAAACACTTGTTTTTCATTATGAGTGGTTTCTATGATAAACCTTTTGATTTCAATCAATTTTTTTTACAATCGTAAAGTCATTCAAGAGTAGGTTGTTTTGTTTCCACATGTCTGTGAAATTTCATGGGCACTTCCTGTAGCAGATTTTAAGTTTGATTCTGTCATGAACAGAAAAGATCCTTGAAACTGTTTCTATATCTTTGAACTTGTAAAGGCTTGCTTAGTGCTCTATCATGAGATCAATCATTGATAATGTTTCATGTGATGTTGACAGAAATGTGTTTTTTGTGAAAGTAAGGTGAAATGCTCTGTGGAATCTGTTAAATCGATTTCATACATGGTACCATTTAAATCTTACCAGACAATGTACAAACAAAATCAAGTCGACCAGCAGTTCTGGACACCAGGTGACCTGCAACTTCAGGCCAGACTGCCTTGGACCTTCGCGCATCCACACCTCTTCTCCTTTTTAGGCCTCATTTTTGTTTTGTGGGACTTTAAGACAAGTCCCACCCCACCCACCTATCTAACCAGATCAAGCCGACCAGCAGTTCTGAACACTAGTGGCCTGTGGATACCAACTTAGGTTGGTTTTATGAGACTTTAAGATGAACTCACACCCTATCCCAGGACAAGGCTAAACTGGATCGAGTCAGCCAGCAGTTCCAGACACCAGGAGCCTGCGGCGAGAGGCCCAACCACCCTGGACCTACACACATCCCCACCTCTTCTCCTCTTTGGACCTCAGGTTGATTACATGGGCCTTTCAGACAACTACCAACCCACCCCACCCCAACCACAAACTCGATAGAACTGTCCAGAAGTTTCAGACACCAGGTGGCCTATGGCTGCAATGCCAACCACTCCAGATCATAGCGCATCCCCACTATTCCTTTTTGGACCTCACACACCAGGCTGCCTGTGGCTGCTAGTCCCTTTTCTCCGGAACCTTCGTGCATCCCCACCCCTACTCTTCTCTGGACCTCAGGTTGGTTGCGTGGGACTTTAAGATGAACTCAAACTTCACCCCACCTCACCTGCAAACCGGATCGAACCAGCCAGCAGTTCCGAAGAGCAGGCAGCCTGTGGCTGCAGGCCAGACTGCCCCAAGCCTTCGTGTGGCCACACCCCTACTCCTGCTGGGACCATGCAGTTAACACAAGCCGAGTATGAAAGAACTGCCCCTCAGGCCTAGAGCAAGGACTCGGCTGAGGAGAACTGTTTGCAAGGTCAACAGTTTTATGAGTTCTGGACCTCACCTCCATTGTGTTACTGTATAGGCCTGCACTCAGTTTCTCTGCCATGGGCCTTATTGCCATACCCCGATACCCCATAAAGGCACCCCA
>NW_006159481.1:959330-972871 GCF_000334495.1 Tupaia belangeri chinensis | reverse complement strand
TTCCCCTCACCCATCCCACTGCTGTAAAACTCCTTCTATAATAAATACGCATGACTTCTGGCCATCAGGGCTGCAGTCTGGAGTTTACTCTGGCTGTAGCCGGCTAAGAACATGCTAAGGGCATGAGGTCTTAGTCTGATTCCTGTTCACCCGCGTCGCCTCCCTGTGCACCCACCCCGGCTGGGGGTACAGCTCCCAGCATACTCCTTTTTGGATCTCAGGTTGGTTGTGTTTAAGAGGAACTCACACACCACACCACATCACCTGCAACCAGATCGAGCTGGCCAACAGTTTTGGACACCTAATGGCCTGTGGCTGCAAGCCTGAACACACAGAACTTTATGCATATCCACTTTACTCTTCTTTGGACCTCAGGTTGGTTGTGTGGGACTTTAAGGCAAACTCGCACCCCCACCCACCACACCTGCTAACTGGGTCTAGCTGGGCAGCAGTTATGGACACAAGGCGGCCTGCAGTTGCAAGCCTGCCTGCCTCAGACTGTTGCACATTCCCACCACCACTAGGGGTGGGGACGTGCAAAGGTCAGGGGCCCTCAGGCCTTCAGTCACAGGCAGCCTTGTGTCTGGAACTGCTGGTCGGCTCGATCTGTTTGTAGTGAGTGAGATGAGAGTTTGTCTTAATGTACCATGCAACCAACTTGAGGTCGAAAGAGGAGTGAGGGTGGGGAATGCATGAAGGTCTGGTGTGGTTGGACCTGTGGCTGCAGGCTACCTGGTGTCTGAAACTCTTGGCCGGCTGGATCCGGTATACAGGTGGGGTGGGGTGGGATGTGAGTTTGTCTTAAAATCCCATGCTACCAACCTGAATTCCAAAAAAAGGAGTATGGGTGAGGATGCACAAAGGTCTGGAACAGTTGGGACGTCAGCAACTGGCTACCTGCTCTCTGGAATTGCTGGCCGGACTGATCTGGTTTGGAGGTGGGATGGGGTGGGCTGCAAGTTTGTCTTACAGTCCCATGCAGCCAACCTGCGGTCAAAAGAGTAGAGGTGGGGATGCACGAAGGTTTGGTGTGGTCAGACTTGCAGTCAAAGGCCGCCTGGTGTCTGGAACAGCTGGTTGATTTGGCTTGCAGGTGGGGTGGGGTGGGGTGTGAGTTTGTCTTAAAATTCCATGAAACCAACCTGAGGTCCAAAGAGTAGAGGTGGAAATGCATGAAAGTCTGGGGCTGTAGGGCCTGAAGCCACAGACCACCTGGAGTTCAAAACTGCTGGCCTACTCGATCTGGTTTAAAGGTGGGGTGGGGTGGGGTGCGAGTTTGTCTTAAAGTCCCACACTACCAACCTTAGGTCCAAAGTTGAGTATGGGTGGGGATACACAATGGTCTGGGTGGTTGAACCTGCAGCTGCTGGCTGCCTGGAGTCTGACCTTAGGTCCAAAGTGGAGAATGGGTGGGGATGCACAATGGTCTGGGGTAGTTGGACCTGCAGTTGCCGGCCGCCTGGAGTCTGACCATCTAGATCCAGTTGCGAGGTCGGGTGGGATGGGTTGTGAATTAGTCTTAAAGTAGCACCCAACCAACCTGAGTTCCAAAAAAGAGTAGGTCTGGGGATGCATGGCAGTCTATGGTGGGTTGGGCTTGCAGCAGCAGGTCACCTGGTGTCCTTATCTGCTGGCTGGCTCAATCCTGTTTGGAGGTGGGTTAGGGTGCAGTGTAAGTTCATGTTAAAGTCCCATGTAAACAAGCTGTGGTCTGAAGAGGAGTAGGGGTGGTGATGCGCTACAGTCTGAGTCAGACAGTCTTGCAACTGCAGGCCACCTTGTGTCCATAACTGCTGTCTGGCTTGAGCTGGTTTGCAGGTGTAGTGGGGTGGGGTGCGAGTTTGTCTTAAAGTCTCATGCAACCAACCTAAGGTCCAAAGAAAAGTAGGGTGGATATGCGCAAAGGTCCGGGGCATTCGGGCTTGCAGATGCAGGCCACCTGGTGTCCAGAATTGCTGAGTGGCTGTATCCAGTTTGCAGGTGAAATGGGGTGGGGTGCAAGTTTGTCTTAATGCCCCATGAAACCAACCTGAGTCCAAAGAGGAGTAGGAGTGGGGATGTGCGAAGTTCCGGGACGGTCTGTTCTGTAACCACAAGCCGCCTGGGTTCTCGAATGGCTGGTTTTCTCAATCAGGTTTATAGTTGGGGTAGGGTAGATTTCGAGTTCATCTTAAAGTTCCACGCAACCAGCCTGAGGCGCAAAGAGGAGTAGGGGTGTGGCCATGTGAAGGTCCGGGCCTGTCCGTGCCTGCAGCTGCAGGCCGCCTGGTGTCTGGAACTGCCTGCCGGCTTGATCCGGTTTGCAGATGAGGTGGGGTAGGGTCTACTTTGTCTTAAATTCCCACGAAACAACCTGAGGTCCAAATCGATGTAGGGGTGGGGATTCATGAAGATCCGAGGCCGTTGGGCTTGCAGTCGCATGCAGCCTAGTGTAGGGATGCTGGCCATCTCGACCCAGTTTGCAGATGGGGTGGGGTGGGGTGCGAGTTTGTCTTAAAATCCCTTGCAACCCACCTGCGGTCCAAACAGGAGTAGGGGTGGAAATGCTCGAAAGTTTGAGGCTGTTGGGGCTGAAGCTGCAGACTGCGTGGAGTACAGAACTGTTGGCCTTCTTGATTGGGTTTGAAGGTGGGGTTGGGTGAGGTACAAGTTTGTCTTAAAGTCCCATGAAACTAACCTTAGGTCCAAAGAGGAGTATGGATGGGAATGCGCAAATGTCCGAGGAAAAAGGTCTAGAAGGTGCAAGCCACCTGGTGTACGGAAGTACTGGTTGATTCAATCCGGTTTACAGGTGGGGTGGGTTGGAGTGAGAGTTTATCTTAAAGTCCCACGAAACCAACCTGAGGTCCAAAGAGCAGTAGGAGTGGGTATGAGCGAAGGTCCAGTGCGCTTGGGCCAGCATCTGCAGGCCTGTGTCCAGAAGTGCTGGCTGACTTGACCTGATTTGCAGGTGGGGTGGGGTGGGGTGTGAGTTCCAAAGTGGAGTATGGGTGGGTATGCACACAAGTCCAGGGCTGTCAAGCATAAAGTCGCAGACCACCTGGAGTCGGGAACTGCTGGCCAGCTTGATACACTTTGCAGGTAGGATCAGGTGGAGTGCAAGTTTGTCTGAGAGTCCCACAAAGTCAACCTGAGTTCCAAAGAGGAGTAGGGGGCGGCGATACACGAAGTTCTGGGGCAGTTGGTCTTGTAGCCGCAGGCTGCCTGGTGTCTAGAATGGATGATTGTCTTGATCAGGTTTACAGTTGTAGTGGAGTGTGGTGCAAGTTCTTCTAAACGTCTGATGCAACCAACCTTAGGTCAAAGAGGAGTAGGGTTGTGTCCATGCAAAGGTCAGGGCTGTTGGGCCAGCATCAGCAGGCCGCCTGGTGTCCTGAACTGCTGGACGGCTCAATCTGGTTTGCAGGTAAGGTGGGTGGGGTGCGAATTTGTTCTAAAGTCCCATGCAACCAACCTGAGGTCCAAAGTTGAGTATGGGTGGGGATGCGCAGCCATCTGGGGCAGTTGGACCTGCAGCTACAGGCCGCCTGGAGTCTGGAGCTGCTGGCCGGCTCGATCTGATTTGCAGTGGAATAGGATGGGTGTGAATTAGTCTTAAAGAACTACCCACCCAACTTGACTTCCAAAGAGTAGATCTGGGGATGCGTGACAGTCCATGGTGGTTGGGCTTGCAGCCACATGCCACCTGGTGTCCATGTCTGCTGGCCAGCTTGATGCAGTTTGCAGGTGGGGTGGGGTGGGGTGCAGGTTCATGTTAAAGTCCCATGTAAACAAGTTGTGGTCCAAAGAGGAGTAGGGGTGGTGATGCACAACAGACCAAGGTGACCAGGCTTGCAACTACTCTTTGGATATCAGGTTGGTTGCGTGTACCATTAAGACAAACTCACCTGACCCCACCCCACCTGCAAACCAGATTGAGCTGGCCAGCAGTTCTGGATACAGGGTGCCTAAGACTAAAGGCTCTATGGCCCCTGACCTTTGCTCATCCTAACCACTACTCTTCTATGGAACCTCAGATTGGTTGCATTGGACTTTAAGATGACCTCACCAAGAACTGGATTGAGCTAGCCAGCAGTTCTGGACACCAGGGGGCATGCAACTGTAGGATCGACCACCCTGCAACTTTGCTTATTCCCAACCCTACTCATCATTGGAACTCAGGCTGCTTGCGTGAGACTCTATGACAAACTCACACCTCACCCCACCCCACCTGCAACTTGGATTAAACTGGCCAGTATTTCTGGGCACCAGGAGGTGTGCAGCTACAAGACTGTCTGACCCAGATCTTCTTGCATCCCCACCCCTACTTCGCTTGGACCTCAGGTTGGTTTTGTGGGACTTTAAGACAAACTAGCACCCCACCCTACCACACCTGTAAGTCTGATTGAGCGATCAACAGTTCCTGACACCAGGAGACATGTTGCTGCAAGCCCGACCCCCTGGATCTTTCCTTATCCCCACCCCTACTCCTCTTTGGACCTCAGGTTGTTTCCATGGGACTTTAAGATGAACTCATACCTCACCAAACCACAGCTGAAAACCGAATCAAGCAGGCCACCAGTTTTGAGCACCATGTGGCCTGAGGCTACCTGCACAAATGCCACGAACCTTTGCCCATCCCCGCCCCTACTCCTTTTTGGACCTCCAATTCATTTCGTAGGATGTTAAGATGAACTCTCACCCCACCCAAACTCCTGCAAATAGGATTCAGCCACCCAGCAGTTCCATACAGCAGCCAGCCTGCGGCTGCAGGCTCAACCACCCCAGAACTTCACATGGCCACACCCCTACTACTTTAGGACCTCAGTTTGGTTGCATGGGACTTTAAGAACACCACACCCCACCCAAACTGTAAACCTGATCGAGCCAACCAGCTGTTCTGCACCCCAGGCAGCCTGCGGCTACAGGACAAAAAACTCCGGACTTTCGAGCATCCCCAGCCCTATTCCTCTTTGGACCTCAGGTTGGTTTCGTGGGATATTAAGACAAACTCGATCCACCTCATTTAACTTGCAAACCAGATAGAGCAGGCCAGAAGTTCCAGACACCAGATGGCCTGTGGCTTAAAGATCTACAACCCAGACCTTCGTACATGTCAACATCCACACCTCTTTGAAACTCAGGTTGGTTGTGAGGGATTTTAAGAGGAACTCGCACATCACACCACACTACCTGCAAACTGGATCTAGCTTTCCAGCAGTTCAGGACACCAGACAACCTGCAGCTGCAAGCCCAAACACCCTGGATCTTCATGCACATCCACCCTACTCTTTGGACCTCAGGTTGGTTGCATAGGACTTTAAGACAAACTCACACCCCATACCACCGCACCTGCAAACCTGATCAGACTGGCCAGCAGTTACAGACACAAGGTGGCTTGCAGTTGCAAGCCTGCCTGACTCAGACTGTCGTGCATCCCCACCCCTATTCCCCTTTGGATCACAGAATGTTTACATGGGACTTTAACAAGATCTTACCCCTTCCACCCCACCTGCAAACCAGATCTAGTAGACAAGCAGTTCTGGAAACCATGCGACCTGTAGCTGCAGGTTCTTCTGCCTTGGACTTTAGAGCATTCCCACTCCTACTCCTTTTTCAACCTCAGGGTGGTTTCATGGGACCTTAAGACAAATTCTTACCTAGGCACACCCCACATGCAAACCAGATAGAGCTAGCCAGCAGTTCTGGACACTGGGCGGCTGTCCCGACCTGGGGGGACAACCGAACAGGTTTCCTGAGTGAAGGAGTGAAAGCTGGGACAAGCGGCGTAGTGTTACAGCATGGAGATGACAGTGTCATCCGTTTATTGTGGGCAGCACGGTACAGCACAGAGACGATGCAATGTCACAGCTTTTAAGGGTCATCTGGAGACGATGTAGTGTTACAGCTCTTCAGGGTCTCCCAGGTCGTCTGGAGACGATGCAGTGTCAGCTCTTCAGGATCTTCAGGGTCGTCTTCCTGCTTGTCTTCGTCTGGCTACTGTAGGCCAGGCATCGTGGTTATATACACTCTGGTGGGTTGTAAACGGTGGGCCATGATTGGTTGTAAGTGGTGGGCCATGATTGGTTATAAACAGTGGGCTGTGATTGGTTGCTTTTGGACCAATCATGAGGTGCCGGATATGCAAATCTGAGAGATTCTAGTGGCCAATCAGAGCAAGGTTTCGAAGGTCAGGTTTTGAAGGGAAGCCAATCATGGCTTTTGGCATTGTGTAATTGTTTGCTTTCTGAGAAACCGGCTGACTCGCTGGTCCGCAGCCTCCCACAGGCGACCTTCAGCTTCAGGACTGACAGCCCTGAACCTTCACAATTCCCACCTCTCCTTCTCTTTGAACTTCAGTTTGGTTGAGTTGGGCTTTAGAACAAACTCTTACTTCACCGACCCCATGCGCAAAATGGATTGAGCCAGCCTGCAGTATCAGACAACAGGCAGTCTGCACCTGCAAGCCCGAATGCCCCAGACCTTTGTGCATCCCCACTGCTACTCCTCTTTGGTCCTCAGGTTGGTTGTGTGGGACTTTAAGATGAACTTGCAGCCCCTCCGACCCCACCTACAAACTGGATAGAGGCGGCCACCAGTTCCAGACAGTGGGTGGCCTGCAACTGAAGATCCAATCATGCTGGATCTTCACGCTTGCTTGCCCCTACTCCTCTTTGGATCTCAGGTTTGTTCTGTGGGACTTTAAGATGAACTCTCTCCCCATCCGACACCAACTGCAAACCAGATCAAGCCGGCCAGCAGTTCTAGACACCAGACGGTCTGTGGATGCAGGTCTGACCTCCCTGGACCTTCGTGCATCCCCATCCCTACTCCTCTTTGGACCTCAGGTTGCTTGCATGGGACTTAAAGACGAACTCGCATGCACCCCACCTCACCTACAAATTGCATCGTGCCATCCAGCAGTTGCCAACACCTGGCTGCCTTAGGTTGCAGGCCTGACCACCCCTGACCATCACGATTTCCCACCCCTACTCCACTTTGGACATCAGGTTGGTTGCGTGGTGCTTTAAGATGAATTTGCACCCCACCCAAACACACTTGCAAACTGGATCGAGCCGTAGAGCCGTTCAGTACACCAGGTGACCTGCAGCTGCAGGTCTCACCACCCTGGACCTTTGTGAATCTCCATCCCTACTCCTCATTGGACTTCAGGTTTGTTTTGTGGAACTTTTAGATGAATTTGCACCCCACTCCACCCTACTGAAGACTGATCAAGTTGGCCACCAGTTCCAGACACCAGGAGGTCTGCAGCTGCTTCCCCTACCACTCTGGACCTACTCCTACTCCTCTTGGACCTCAGGTTTGTTTTGTGGGACTTTAAGATGAATTCATACCCCAACTTTAATTGAAACTTTAGTGCCACACCAGAAAAAGCCAGCCTGCAGTCCTGGACAGCAGGAGGGCTGTGGCTACAAGCCTGACTGCCCAGACCTTTGCACATCCCCAGAACTACTACTCTTTGGAACACAGGTTGGTTCTGTGGGACTTTAAGACTAATTTGCACATCATCCCATGCTACCTGCAAACAAAATTGAGCGGACCAGCAGTTCTGGACACCAGGCAGCCTGCAACTACAGGACTGACCGCCCCCGACCTTCACATATATTCTCTTCTACTCCTCCTTGGACCCCAGGTTGGTTGCGAGGGACTTGAAGATGAACTCGCTCCCACCCAACTCCATCTGCAAACCGAATTGAGCCAGCCAGCAGTTCTGGTGACCACGTCGCATGCGGTTGCAATCCCAACCACAACAAATCATCGTGCATCTCCCCCTACTCCTATTTGGACCTCAGGTTGGTTGCTTGGGACTTTAATACAAACTAACACTCTAGCACACCCCACCTGCAAACTGGACCACCAGCCAGCAGTTCTGGACACCAGGTGGCCTGCAATTGAAAGCCTGCCTGCCCCAGATTGTCGCGCATCACTACCACTACTCCTCTTTTGACTTCAGGATGTTTGTGTGGGACTTTTAGATGAACTCAACTCCGCCCCACCCCACCTGCAAACCAGCTTAACCCACAAGCTTTTCCGGACTCCAGACAGCCTACAGCTGATGCATGCCCACAACTACTCATCTTTAGACCTCATGCTGGATGCCTGGACTTTAACACAAATTTGCACCCACCCCACTCCACCTGCAAACTGGATTGAGCTGGCTAGCAATTCCAAACAGGCGAACTGTGGCTACAGGCACAACCGCCACACACCTTTGCACATTCCTGCCCCTAGTACTCTTTGGACTTCAGGTTCATTTCATTGGACTTTAAGATAAACTGGCACCCCATCCCACGTCACCTGCAAACCAGATCGAGACGACCAGCAGTTCCAGACACCGGGCACTCTGTGGCTGCAGGCCCAACTGCCCCAGACCTTTGCCCATGGTCCTCCTGCTCCTCTATGGACCTCAAGTGGTTGTGTGGGACTTTAAGACAAATTCTCACCCCACCAAACCCCACCTGAAAAATGGATCAGGCTGGCCACCAGTTATGAACACCAGGCGACCTGTGGCTACAGGACCAACCACCATGGACCTTTGCGCATCCCCGCCCCTAGTCCTCTTTGGACCTCAGGTTTGTTTTGTTGGACTTTAAGATGAACTCGTACCCCACCCCACCTCACCTGCAAACTGGATCGAACCAGCCAGCAGTTCCAGACACCAGGCAGCCTGCAACTGAAGGCCCAACTGCCCCGGACTTTTGCGTGGCCTCACTTCTACTCCTCTTTGGACCTTAGGTTGGTTACATGGGATTTTAAGATAAACTCTCACCACACCTGTAAACCTGGTCAAGCTGGCCAGCAGTCTTAGATCCAAGGCAGCCTGTGGCTGTAGGACTGTCCTCTCAGATCTTTGCTCATCCCCAGCCCTACTCCTCTTTGGACTTCAGGTTGGTTTCGTGGGACATTAAGACAAATTTGCACCCTACCCATCCCACATGCAAACTGGATAGACCCAGACAGTGGTTCCAGACACCAGGAGGCCTGCGGCTTCATGCCCAACAATTCTGGACCTTCATTCATGCCCACCGCTACTCCTCTTTGGACCTCAGGTTGGTTGTGTGGAATTTTAAGACAAACTCGCACACCACCCCACCCCACCTGTAAATGGGATTGAGCCAACCAGCAGCTCTGGACAATAGGCAGCCTGTGGCTGTAAGCCAAAATGCCTCAGACCTTTGCGCTTGCTCACCCCTACTCTTTGTGCATATCCACCGCACTACTCTTTGACCTCAGATGGTTGTGTGGGACTTTAAGAGGAACTCGCACCCCACCCCACCTCAGTTGCAAACCAGATTGAGCTGACCAGAAGTTCTGGACACAAGGCAGCCTGCAGTTGCAAGACTGCCCACCTCAGACTGTTGTGCATCCTCACCCCTACTCCTCTTTGGTCCATAGGTTCTTTATGTGGACTTTAACAAGAACTCGCATGCACCCCACCCCACCTGAAAAACAGAACAAGCCAGACAGAAGATCTGGACACCAGGCGGCCTGCATCTTCAAGCCTGACCCCTAGACTGTCTTGCATTCCCAGACCTATTTCTCTTTGTAACTCAGGTTGGTTGGGTGGGATTTTCAGACTATTTCACACCCCACCCCACCCAACCTGCAAACCAGATCGACCAGACCAGCACTTCCAGACAACAGACGGCCTGCAGCTGCTGGCCCAACCACCCGGGACCTTTGCTCATGCCCACCTTTACTCTTTTTTGGACCTTAGGTTGGTTTTGTGGCACTTTAAGACAAACTTGCATCCCATCCAACCTTACCTGTAAACCGGATCAAACCGGCTAGCATTCCAGACACCAGGCAGCCTGCTGCTGCAGGCCCAACCACCAAGGACCTTTGTGTATCTCCACCCCAACTCCTGTGTATAGTTCAGATTGTTTGCATGGGACTTTAAGACAAATACATGCCACCCCATTCCACCTACAAACCAGTTCGAGCCAGTCAGCTGTTCTGGACACCAGGTGGCCTGTGGCTGCAAGCCCAACTGACCCGGACCTTCGTGCATGCCCATCCTTACTCCTCTTAAGACTTTAGGTTGATTTTGTGGGACTTTAAGATGAACTCTCACCCCACAACTCCCCACCTGCAAACTGGATTGACCTGGCCAGCAATTTCGGACACCAGAAGGCCTACAGCTACAGGCCTGCCAACCTGAGACCTTCTCATATCCCCATCCTTACTCCTCTTTGGAACTGAGGTTCATTGCGTGTGACTTTAAGATAAACTCGCAGTGCACCTGAACCCACCTGCAAACCAGGTAGAGTCTGCCACTAGTTTCAGACACCAGGCAGCCTGTACTGCAGGGCCGATTACCCTGGATCTTTGCGCTTGCCCTCCCCTACTCCTCTTTGGACCTCAGATTGGTTTTGTGAGACATTAATACAACCTGTCACCCCACCTGACCCCAACTTCAAACCAGATGTAGCCGGCCAGCAGTCCCGGATACCAAACAGTCTGCAGATACAGGCCAACTGCACTGGACCTTAGTGCATCCCCACCCCTTCTCCTCTTTGGACCTCAGGTTGGTTTCATGGGACTTTAAGATGAACTTGCACCCACCCCACTTCACTGGAAATTGGTTGGAGCCATCCCACAGTTCTGAACACCAGGCTGACCTATGGTTGCAGGGCTGAATACCCCGGACCTTTGCAATTCCTCACCCCTACTCCTCTTTGGACCTCAGGTTGGTTTCATGGTACTTTAAGATGAACTTGCCCCCCACTCACTCAATTGGAAAACCTGATCCAGCCGTAGAGCCATTCGGTACACCAGGCGACCTGTGGCTGCAAGTCCAATCACCATGAACCTTCATGCATCACCACCCTTACTCCTCTTTGGATCTTAGTTTTGTTGCATGGGACTTTAAGACAAACTCGCAATCCACCTCCACCTGCAAACCCAATCAAGTCAGCCAGCAATTATGGACACCAAGCGGCCTGCAGCTGTAGGCCAGAACACTCTGGAACTTCGCGGATCCCCACCCTTACTCCTCATTGGACCCGAGGTTTGTTTCATGGGACTTTTAGATGAATTTGCACCCCATGCCTCCCTAACTTAAGACCTTATTGAGCCAGCCAGCAATTCCGGACACCAGGCTGCCTGCAGCTGCAAGCCCAACCACCCTAGACCTTCGCTCATCCCCATCCCTACTGCTCTTTGGACATCAGGTCTTTACGTGGGACTTTAACATGAACTGGCATCCCACCCCACCCCATCTGCAAATTGATCGAGCTGGCCAACAGTTCTGGACACCAGGCGACCTGCGGCTGTAAACTCAACCACCCTGGACCTTTGCATATCCCCAAACCTACTCCTCTTGTAACTCAGGTTGGTTGGGTAGGACTTTAAGACTAATTCGCACATCACCCTACCCCATCTGCAAACCGGATAGAGCTGGACAGCAGTTCCGGATACCAGGCAGCCTGCAGCTGCAGGACTGACCACCCCTGACCTTCATGCATACTCACCCCTACTCCTTCTTGGACCTCAGGTTGGTTGTGTGAAACTTCAAGACAAACTCGCTCCCACCCAACTCCATCTGCAAACCGGACTGAGCCAGCTAGCAGTTGCAGTGACCAAGTGGCATGTGGCTGCAATACCAACTGTGCCGAACTTTCATGCATTCCCATCCCTATTCCTCTTTGGACCTCAGGCTGTTTGTGTGGGACTTTGAGATGAACTCTCACCCCATCCCACTCCACCTGCAAATTGGATCAAGCCGGCCAGCAGTTCTAGACACCAGATGGCCTGCGGTTTCACACTCGCCCACGTTGGACTTTTGTGCATCACCACCCCTACTACTCTTTGGACCACAGGTTGTTTAGGTGCCCTGCAGTTGCAAGTCTGACACTCTGGACTGTTGTGTATCCCCAGACCTACTCCTCTTTGGGACTTAGGTTGTTTGGGTGGGACTTTAAGACTAATTAGTACACTACCCCACCCCATCTGCAAACTGGATTGAGCCAGTCAGCAGTTCCAGACACCAGGAGGCCTGCGGCTGCAGGCCTGACTGCCCCGGGCTGCTGCACATCCCCACCCATACTCCACTTTGGACATTAGGTTGTTTGCATGGGACCTTTTTTTTTTTTTGAAGAAGTTTTTGCTGTATGGTGTGTGAGCTTGCCAGACAGAGAGAGACAGAAAGCAAGAAATCACTCCCTGGGGGGATGGCCATGCCGCAATCCCTTCTCCTTCATTCTCCTCTCAGGACCTTGGGCACACACACACATGCCCGGCGTGAGTTTAACCAACAAACTGTGGTTGACTACATGGGAGTCCAGCAACATAGCTATTACACTAACTCCTGGTCCTGCATGGGACTTTAAGACAAACTCGCACCCACCACACCCCACCTGTAATCTGGATTGAGATGGCCAGCACTTCTAGACACCATGCAGCTTGAGGCTGCAAGAGTGACCGTGCCAAAACTTTGCACATTCCCATTAAGCTGGACAGCAGTTCTGGACTCCAGGCAGCCTGTAGCTGCAGGGCCACACCAGAACTTCGCTAATTCCCACCCCTAGGGAAACCCACCCCTCAGGTTGGTTTCGTGGGACTTTAAGACAAACTTGCACCCCACTCCACCCCTACTGCAAACCAGATTGAGCAGGTCAGCAGTTTTGGACACCGGGTGACCTGTGGCTATAGGCCCGTGTGCCCAGGACCTGTCACTCATCCTCTGGTCCTTCACCACTTGCCTTTGGACTTTCTGAATTTTAGTGTTTTGGATAGCACATGGTGCACATTGTACATGGCACCATTTATGTTTTGTTTTTCTTTGCTTTGAGGCATTGATTGTTAGGTTAGTTGGAGGCTCACCAGTCCTTAGAAACAGGGAGGACTTTGGGCCATCCAGAACTAGTGACAACAGTTGTGGTAATGGTGAGCAACAGGTAGCCAAGCATAAGAGGAATCATCAATTTTCTAATTCTGTACAACTTTTAACAATCAGAGATACCTTAAAAATGTTGGAAGCAACATATAGATTACCTGAGGTCTAATAGCAGTTTCAGAGGCTTAAGAAGTATGAACAACCAACAAAAGGCCTCTCCCCAAGGACATTTTCAAGGCTACATAACCCACTATCAGTACGATGGATGTTGTGGACATGTGTGATAAGGAATTCAGAATATTTGTAGTGACCAAACTAACTGAGATGGAAGAGAAAAGAGACAAGGAGCTCCAGGATATGAGGAAGTCTTTCATGACTTGAAAGAAGAAATAGATACATTAAAAGAGAATCAGATGGAACTTCTAGGGTTGAAGAATGTGAGATAGGAAATTAAAACCTCCCTTGAAAGTATTAAAAGTAGGTTAGACTAGGCAGAAGATTGAATATCTAACGTAGAAGACAAAATATCTGACCTAGAAAAGAGTACCATGATTGAGAAAACAACCATGAAAAATGAGGATAGTATATGAGGAATACTGGATACCATCAAGTGACTCAACATCTGGATAATTGGTATTCCGGAGGAGGAAGAAAATAATAAGGGCCTAGATAATTTATTCCATGAAATCCTGGAAGAAAACTT
>NW_006159481.1:954244-959255 GCF_000334495.1 Tupaia belangeri chinensis | reverse complement strand
CTCCAAGGCACATCATAGCCAGACTGGCAAAAACAACAGACAAACACAAGATACAAAAGTTAGCAAGAGGGAAAAGTCAAGTTACTTACAACAGTCATCCCATCAGGCTAACATTGGATTTCTAGGTGGAAACAATGCAGGCAAGAAAAGAATGGGGAAACATAGTCAAAGTGTTAGGTGAAAAACAATTTCAACCAAGAATACTATACCTGGCAAGATAATCTTTGATGTGAGAAAAAAAGATAAAATCGTTCTTAGATAAACAAGATTTGAAGAAATTTACTAACTCCAGATGAGCTCTTCAAGAAGTTCTGAAGGGAGTACTATACAAGGAAAACTAAAAAGTCAGACTGACAGTTATATAAGAATAAAAAGCAACCAAGAAAATGGCTTATTTAACAATAGGACCCGGTACAGAAATATTGATATTTACATTGACTGTCAATGTATTAAATTCTCCAATTAAAAGACATATATTGGCCAAATGGACAAAAACAAACAAACAAACAAACAAACAAAAACAAACCAAACCAAACCAAACCAAAACAAAACAAAACAAAAACACCCAGAAACCCTCTATCTATTGCCTACAAGAAACTCACCTTATGGATAAAGACATACATATACTAAAAGGTAAAGGGCGAGAAAAAGATATTCCATGCAAATGGAAATCAAAAAAGGGCTATAGCAGTGATAGTGATCTCAGACAAAATAGATTTCAAGACAAAGACTGTAAGAGAAGACAAAGAGGGAACCAGCAGTTAGTGTAATGGCTATGTTGCTGGACTCCCATGTAGTTGACCACGGTTTGCATCCCAGACCCGGTGGCTTAAAACTCATGCTGGGCGTATGTGTGTGCATTCCCAAGAGCCTGATAGGAGAATGAAGGAGAAGAGATTGCGGCGTGACCATCCCTCCTGGGGGGTGATTTCTCGCTTTCTGTCTCTATGTCTCTCTGTCTGTCTGGAGAGCGCATGTGCCCTATAGCGAAAACCTCTCCAAAAAAATGACAAAGAAGGGCTTTATATAACAGTTAATGGGATAATCCAGCAAGAAGACATAACCCTTATAAATATCTAACCAACTCAGGTGCACCTAAATATGTGAAGGAAAGACTGCTGGAGCTAAAAGGAGAGATAGGGAGAAATACTATAACTGTTGGAGATCTCAACATCCCATTATCTATTTTAGAAAGGTCTTTGAGGTAGAAAATAAATAGAGAGATACAGGACCTAACTGAAACTATAAATTGAATGGGCCTGACAGTTATCTATAGAACTTTCCACCCTATGTCCACAACATATATATTTTTCTTACCCTGGCATGGAACCTTTTCAAAGATTGATCATATGTTAGGGCACAAATCAAGCCTTTACAGATTTAAAGGCATAGAAACTGTATCTGGCATCATCTCTGACCAAGCTGGAATTAAACTGAAGATTAATTTCAAGAAACAACCCCAAAAATACATGAACACATGGAAACTGAGCACCCTACTTCTGAATGACTTCTTCACTAATAAAGAAATTAAACTGAAATAAAAAAAAATTATGGAAACAAATGATAATGAGTACACAACTGTTCATAATCTGTGAGACACAGCAAAAGCAGTCATAAGAGGGAAATTCATAGCAATTAGTGCAAAAAAGAAAAAGATGGAAAAGTGGCAGAAGGACAACCTAACATCATGCCTCAGGGAACTGGATAAACAACAACTAAAAAACCCCCCAAAAAATGCCAGGAGAAAAGAAATAATACAAATTTTAGCAGAAATAATTGAAAGAGAACATAGGTGAACTATACAAAAAATTGCAGTGTGTGGACCAGCAGTTAGCGTAATGGCTATGTTGCTGGACTCCCACGTAGTCGACCACGGTTCCAGTCCCGGACCCGGGGGCCTAAAATCACGCGTTGGGCACATGTGAGTGTGTGCCCAAGATCCCAAGAGGAGAATGGAGGAGAATGGATTATGGTGTGGCCATCCCCTCTGGGGGGGGGGGATTTCTTGCTTTCTGTCCTCCCTCTCTGTCTGTCTGGAGAGCGCACATGCCCTATAGCAAAAAACTCTTCCAAAAAAAAAATTGCAGTGTGGCTACCCTATGTTTAATGATTTGTGACTTTGTATTTCTCTGTCTCTGCAGCAAGTGCACAGGCTCTATAGCAAAAATTGCTCTTAATAAAAAGAAGAAAGGGATGTTATTTACCTGGATCTTCCTTATTGTCTCAATATACATGGTAGCTGCACCAATCAAGCACTACCATGACTGAATCATATTGTGTAATATGTGGTTTATTAATATCTCCAGCTATAAATATGTTTGTTTTCTGGCTCCAATTTTTATTCATTATGTTCAATATTCTTCAGTCTTTCTATTTTTTAGTATTTTATGTGAAAATTTCCTGTTTACTTCAAATACATGTACACATTTTCAGGGGTAAAATATGGCTTTTAAAGCATGCAACTAGTAAGTAATGCTGAGATTACATTTTCTTTTGTCCAGATATAAGTTGTGACGGATTTAAATTATTTTCATAAATGGTTTGTTTTCTGTAACACATGTAAGATATGCCTTAGAGATTATATAATCATGTGAATTAATTTCCTAAGAGTTTTTGTATTTTCTTGATTTTCTTTTCTCCCATTTATTTAAAAATTTCTCTAAGGTTAACAAAACTGATCATTTAAATATTTGATTCTTTCACATAATTTCTGGGAATTATTAACAATACACACTTTCAGCCCTACTTATTTTCTTTAACCTAAGACATCAAATGTAGTTAGACATATAAAAAATACCAGTCTTTTCAGGAGAGTCAAAATCATAATCACTCACTAGAACCCCAACTTGTCATTTTTATCAATGTCCTGCAGAAATCAAGGTGGGTCACTAGCAACTCAACCAGATACAAACATGACAATGTGACTATTATTATAGCTCATTCCAAATATGCTCAGATTTACAGATTGTTCCAGAAATACCTTGTATTGACATATGCCATCAGTGTATCCATCAGTATGTGAAATACATAGGCTTCATCAAGTTTAATTAATCAAATTTGAATGCCACATGACCAGCAGTTAGCATAGTGGCTAAATCACTGGGCTCCCATGTAACTGACAATGGTTTGAATCCCAAACCCAGGGGCTTGAACTCATGGTGAGTGGGTGTGCCCATGTGCCCAAATCCTAAGGAAAATGGAGGATAAAGGATTATGGCATGGCCATCTCTCCTTGGGGGGGGGGCGGGGAAGTGTGACTTCTCACTTTTTGTCTCTCTGTCTCTTTCTATCTTTCAGGTGTGTGTACATGCCCTATAGCAATAACCTCTGAAAAACAAAATAAATAAGTAAATAAATAAATAGATAGATAGATAGATAGATAGATAGATAGATAGATAAATAAATGGTTTGTCCAAGACATTCACACAAATATTTGTGACTTCAATTTATGTGACTAGATTAGTTAATTATAACTCTACTGTTTTGAGGGGTGTGGTTTGCTATAGGTTTTACACACTTACTGGTGACAGAGGTAGGAGAAGTGAGAAATATCTCCTATATGGAAATTGGCCACAATAACTTTTGTGTCATTCTTACCAGAAATCTTGGCCATAAAAACACATATACCACTGTGACTTTCAAGCCATCATCAGGTCTGGCAATTAAACTACTTTTGGCCATGAAGAAGTCAAGAGTCTTAACTGCCCTATCACTTGTTCACCCCATGAATGCATTCTTTAAAACCTATATTAATTTCTCAGTGGATTTATCATTAATTTTCTCTCAATTATATAAAAGTAATCATACAACACTCATAATTAATCATCTCAAACTACTACATGATCACTTTTGTGATGTCAGTAAATACAAAATATAATAGTGTATTTAGTATCCTTTCTTTAGTCACCACTTGAACATTGTAAATCAAAACATTTTTAAATTTATTTACTTTCCATGCTAATCCTTTTTAAATACATTGTAATAAAATTTAAGTATTTTTCTATCCCTACCTGTATTTTATTCAATATTGTTAAGTTTCTACATCTTCACTGAGTCATATTGACATCCTCAACACATGTAAAAATGTATTATTTTATATATTTTTGACCCACATATGCCACCCTGAAAATGTACACCCAATATAGTAACAGACATATATAAATCTTAAATGTTTCCTCAGTGAGTTAATTTGCCACTACTAAGCAAAAATAAAAAAGTCTTTGCCATTACTAAGGTAAATACTAGTCACCCCTTGACACTTTAGATAACTTACATTTCTACAAACATATGAGAATAGTCAATAAAGCAAAGATAGTACTAACATCAAAAGGAACTATCAAATGTACCACACACACACACACACACAAAACAGTGTGATAAAGACCATATGAATATATGAAATACTTGCCACAAAGGAAATGCCAACTTTGAAAGAATAAAATATGATGTCCTTAAATAATAGCATATACCTAAACACAGTCTATTTACACCTTTGTCAGTGAGCACTATAGGAGAGAGATTAGAGTTGTTAGGCACACACACATAGCAATAGAACTAGTGATCACTCATGTAATAAAAAATTAGGCTCATGTGAAATGACAGATACCTTTCTCACAAAAAGAAGGACAATCATTTTGTAATTCATCTTAACATATATAAATTATACACTTTCATCATTGGACCTTGAGACCAAACTATTCATTCATGGTAATTAGAAAAAACAAGAACCTAGAATTATCTTGTCATACCACCAGTCATGTAATTTATAAATAACTGTATACTTTTTAAAAAGATATACTAAAATAGTTTACCAATATTTGTTTTATTTTTTAAGAGAAATTATGTGTTTAATGTCAAAGAAATACACATACCAGGATTTATGAAATTATGAAGGGAACTCAGAAATAAATATAACTAAAATGTTATAAATTCACTGCCACAGGTATTGTAAGTGGTAATTATATTTGCAGAATTTGTTTATTTTCCAAATGTCATCATCATTTGGAGTTGA
>NW_006159481.1:951853-954221 GCF_000334495.1 Tupaia belangeri chinensis | reverse complement strand
TTCCTGCTCTTTATAAATATATAATGATTAGGTAGATGTTACTATTAGAAGAAGGAAAAAGGTCATAAAACATTCCCATAGTTGTCTCTTCAAATTACCACTTCTGTATGTCTAAAATGTAATGGCAAGCATTTTTTGTACCTGGCACCAGAGGTAAAAGAAATGCTAAACTTTATGTCAGCATGCCCCTTCAATGTAGAGAGAACCATCCTAAATATATTTGTATGAATTTCTTCATGAGATCACTATAACTGTGTCTCTTGTCTACTGCCACACAACAAAACAAAAGAAAGTCATGTAAAAGATAAATCTGCCACAAGAACAAAACATAATTCCAGTGACAGGTTTATCACATATAAACTAGATGGAGACTCCTTAACATCAATTCATCTCAACAGAGAAATACACACATACACACATTCACACACACACACACACACATACACACACACACACACTGACAAAAAAGACACAAGCTGTTTCTCAGCTTGAAAAACAGAAGTCCATCTAACAAACCAGAAAAGGTATAACATTAGAGAATAAGCAATTCTACCTTTCTGTCAATAAACAAACAAACATGGGAATTATTACTGCACATTGCCAGGTATTCACCTTGATCATGTAGTGCTATGTCATGTTACAAGGTGACTACTTTATAAAACTCAGGTTTCTGACCACATAGTCAACCTGCTGAATAAAACAGCTCAGAGCTTAACTATGGCCAAATGAATCAATATTCTTCTCCTTGATGCTGGTCCCCTCAGAGACTGTAACTTAGACAACCAAAATGGGTTCTGTGACTTCAGCTGTAACACTTCTGCACAGTTAGAGAGGGTCAGTGTAAGGAAGATTATGAAGAATTATCTGACCAGATAATATTGTACAGTAAACAAAACTACCGCTTCTTTCACTGGCAGACTAGCTGGATTGAAGGCCAGGCAGAAAGCTATATAAATTTTCAGAGAGAAAAACAGAGACTTTCAGAAAAGAAACCCTGATCATGAAAAAACAGCACACATCCTTCAACACCTTACATCTGTTTCATTCACTGAGATCACTTTGGAGGTAGGAAAATCAAAATGTTTAGCCATCAAACACATTGAAATGGACCATAAAGCTGACTCATGCAAGTAATACATGAAATGACCAACACCTGTATTAGAAAGGGAGGACAAGTATGATTAAATTCATCTTCACCTATGTGAATCATTTACCTGAATTGTTGTGACTTAATACAATGAGCCACATTGCATCATGAATGAGAAATAGGCCTGGTCTCAAAATGTAGGAATTACTGAGTCTAATAAGTTTCTTAGGACTTTTAAAATGCAGGAATCACTGAGTCTAAGAAGTTTTTCTTCTAACATACGTGTAAATTCATATGAATATAAATGCAAAGTATACTGATATGTTTGAAGGTGTGTATAAAGGAAGACATGATATTCAGGTGAGGGTTTTCTGTGCAATGTATATCTTTCAAATGACAATCATTAGTAATTCCATAGTGTTATAGATAAATCACAGAAAAGTGTATCATCCAAATCACAACAGAACTTGTATGGAGGGCCAAAAATGGCACAAAAGTTTGGCAAAGAAACAAACAAACCGAGGCTTATCTTTATTGAAAATGCACCTTATTCTGTTGTGGCTTGTGCTTCCTGATTCAATTCTAGGATATAATATTTAATTCCAGAATTACCCCAATGAATAATTTGGCTATTTTTTTAATTTTTCAACTATTAATTCTGTGTGTCTGTACATAATTTTTCCTGGTATAGCACTCCTTTAAGAAGTTTTTGGAGATCTGTTCAGGTGTTGGTAAATTGTTGCAGCTTTTGTTTATCTGAGATGCTCTTGTTTTTTCTTGCCATAGAAAGGATAATCTTGCCAGGTACAGAATTCTCAGTTGAAATAGCTTTTTCTTTAACCCTTTGAATATAAGTTCCCAATTCTTTCCTCACTTGCATTGTTTCCAAGGAGAGATCCACTGTCTGCCTCATGGAATATCCTTTGCATGTAACTTGACATTTCTCTCTCGCCAATCTTAGTATCCTGCCTTAGTCTGTGGACAATGAAGTGCTGTAGAGGCCAGAGAAAGGAACTGATGAGTTCTAGGAGGTAAGAAAATTCTTGCAAGATATAAAAGAGGAAACACATACTGTAAAACAGAATCAAATGGACCTGTTAGAGGAGACAGATATAATACAGGAAGTCAATACACCCCTTGAAAGTATTAAAAGCAGACTAGATTACACAGAAAATTTAATCTCATATGTAGAAGATACAAACAATGGCCTAGAAAAACTGAGAAAATTGCCCCCAAACATAAGTATAATGTATGAGAAATACTGGATACCATAAAATGTCC
>NW_006159481.1:949863-951813 GCF_000334495.1 Tupaia belangeri chinensis | reverse complement strand
AGGGCATTGATAAACTATTCCGCAAATTCGAGAAGAAAACTTTCCAAACCTAGAGAAGCATTCAAAAATTTAGTCCCAAGTAATAGAAAGGACCTCAAATACAATCAACTTAAGAAGATTTTGTCCAAGACACATTATAGCCAAAATGTGATGGACACGATTTATGATCAGTGAATGAATGTATATTAATTAATTAATTAATTTTTAAATTTAAAATACACACGAAAACTCTAGCACTCTACATTAGTAAACACTCTTACCCATTCTTATATCTCAGTAAAAAACAATGGGATGAAGAATTTAGACATTTAAGGGGAAAAAGTTTTAAAAGAGATCCCTTGAGCATAATAAAATGTGCATAACCAGGCCACAGATATTTATTATGACAATCAAGAGAGTGACCAATTTGCATACATCTGAAAGGGTATGTCAATGGCTATTAAGACCAAGAGATACTTTACATAAAGAAGAGAAAGTAATACATACTTCCTGACCATCCCCCAAGAATGCTATTATTAAAGTATGTGTGTGTATGTATATGTGTGTATATATATATATATACACACACAAATGAAATGCACTACTTTGTTTCATCCTTCTAATGGAAAATTATATATAAACACACAAATGAAATGCACTACTTTGTTTCATCCTTCTAATGGGAAATTTTATTTTATATTTCAAGCACACAGACAGAGATAGATAACATGAACACAGAAACACAGCACCACACACATACACGAATACTTGCAAGAGATTTTAGAATGTATTAGGAATAAAAAACTATATGAGGGAAGA
The DNA here is from genome assembly GCF_000334495.1 of Tupaia belangeri chinensis. NCBI lineage: Eukaryota > Metazoa > Chordata > Mammalia > Scandentia > Tupaiidae > Tupaia > Tupaia belangeri. The sequence goes on along the minus strand of NW_006159481.1, from coordinate 951,015 downwards.
GATGGAGTAAGGGATCAGGGTTGCTTTCCATGGTACTGAGAGCCAAAGAGTTTGTCAAAGAAACAAACAAAAAGAAGCTTTTCTTTATTAAAAATACACTTCAGGGACCAGCAGTTAATGTAATGGCTATATTGCTGGACTCCCACATAGTTGACTGTGATTCCAGTCCTGGACCCGGTGGCTTAAACTCACACAGGGTGCATGTGCGTGCGTGCCCAAGATCCCAAGAGGAGAATGGAGGAGAAGGGATTGAGGCGTGGCCATTCCATCTGGGGGGGGGTGGTTTCTCACTTTCTATCCTCTCTCTCTCTGTTTGTCTGGCGAGCGCATGCGCCCTATAGCCAAAACCTCTCCAAAGAAAGAAAAAATAAAATACACTTCACTTCTGTTGTGGTTTGAGCTTCCTGATTAAATTCTAGGATATATTATTTAACTGAATACTTATCACTATGATTAAGTTGGCTATTTTCTTAATTTTTAAACTCTTATTTCCTTGTGTCTCTATTTAATTTACCTGATACAGCACTTTTTTTTCAGAAGTTTTTGGAGATCTGTTCTGGTGTTGGTAAATTTTTTCCGGTTTTGTTTATCTGAAAATACTCTTGTCTTTTGTGCCCTTAAAAGGATATTCTTGCCAGTATAGACTTCTTGGTTGAAATAGCTTTTCCTTTAAACCTTTGAATATAAAATACCATTCTTTCCTCACTTGTATTGTGTTCAAAGAGAGGTCCACTGTCAGCCTTATGGGAAATCCTTTGTAGATAACTTGACATTTTCCTCTGGCCAATATTAGTATCTTGCCTTTGTCTTTGGACAATGAACTGCCATAGAGGCTGGAGAAAGGAGCTGATGAGTTCCAGGAGGGGAGGACATACTTGCAAGATCAAAAAAGAGAAAATACATACTATAAAACAGAATCAAGTGGCCCTTTAAGAGAAAATGGTTATAATATAGGAAGTCAATACCTCCCTTGAAAGAATTAAAAGCAGGCTAGATTATATTTAAAATTTAATCTCAGATGTAGAAGATACAATCACTGGCCTAATAAGAATCCTTCATGGAGACTGACGAAATTACCCCAAAATATGAGTATAATATGTGAGAAATACTAGATACTATCAAATGTCCATACATCTGGATAATTGGTCTCCC
>NW_006159481.1:945588-949846 GCF_000334495.1 Tupaia belangeri chinensis | reverse complement strand
GGAAAGAGACACACTAGAGCATTGATAAACTATTCCATGATATTCTAGAAGAAAACATTCCAAGCCTAAAGAGACATTCAAATATTCAGTCCCAAGTAATACAAAGGACACCAAATAGAATCAACCCAAGAAGATTTTCTCCAAGACACATTTTAGCCAGAATTTAATGGAGAAGATGGATGCTCAGTGAAAGAATGTATATTATTTATTTATTTATTTTTTAAATTTTAAGTACACCTTAAAACTCTTAACACTCTACGTTAGTAAACATTCTTACCCATTCTTATATCTCTTGGAACTGAAGAATGTAGAATTTTAAGGGGGAAAAGTGTAGAGAGATCCTTTGAGATAAACAAAACCTGAAAGAATTTAGTAGCACCAGACCAGATCTCCAAGACATTCTCAAGGGTGTCCTATATCAGAAAAATTAAATACAGAAACACAGAAGTAATAGTTCGAAAACTAAGAAAGTGGCCAATTTAATCATAAGGACAAGTCTGGAGTTGAATATTATATCCCAGAATTTAATCGGGAAAAATGAACCAAAACAGAAGATAAAGTACATGAGACTGACAGGTTCATGCACCTACCATTTTAACAGAATCCTAACCTGTTTCTTGGCTTTAAATAAAGTTCCTTATCATTTCTTTGATTTAAGTTGAAACTGGTTTTCTTTTTGGAGAGGTTTTCGTTACAGGGCATGGGCACTCACCAGACAGACAGAAAGAGACATAGAGACAGAAAGTGAGAAATCACCCCCCAAGGGGAATTGTCATGCTGCAATCCCTTCTCCTCCATTCTCCTCTTGGGATCTTGGGAACACACGCACATGTGCCTGGTGTGAGTTTTAAGCCCCTGGGTCTGGGACGTGAACCACAGTCGACTACGTGGGAGTCCAGCAACATAGCCACTACACTAATGGCTGGCTCCCAAAAACTGGCTTTATTAACAATACCAACTGAACTTCCTATTGAAAGTAGTTAGATTATTTAAGAAATTGTCTGATCAGTACAATGTGGGTGGGAAAAGAATGGAAGACAATTGTAGATACCAGAGATAGTGTGAGAAGAGGGTGGGAAAGGATAGAGGGTCAGAAAGAGGGGTAAAAAAAATTCTAGAAATGGAAAATTTTTGAGAATAAAAATTGATTAAGTCACTATGCAGCATATTCTGGATGGGAAATCACATTTTTGTATGCTGTGATGAGGCTTAGGGAAACTTTATAGGATGCCTAAAGTTAGACTTGTGTTCATGGAAATGTATATATCAGCTTTTTTTGCTATGAAAATATTTAGATTAATTAAGATCATTAGTAATTCAATAAAATGTGGGGTGAAAACAGTGTAGAAAGCAAACAGAGATACCAGAGACAGTGGGGAAGGAAAGTGGAAAATGGCAGAGGGTAAGAGATAGGGAATTGAGCAGGAGGGAAAAAACAAAACATACAGGCAACAAGAAATGGAAAATTATTTGTTGACAATAACATGTATGTTGATGTGCTTGAGTGAGACAATATATAGTGTACTCTGAATGGAAAATCTCATTTTGTATTCTGTAATGTTGTACAGTGAATGAATGTTAATAAAAAATGAAAAATTAAATTTAAAAAAAGCAGTGAAAGTACTTAATGAGAATAAGACAGTGTGGAATGGGGGGTGGAGAGCATAGGATAGAGAAAGATAGTAAGAGAACAAATAGAGAGGTAGGACATTAGTGGCAAACAGATATGGTTTATTACCTGTGGATGATGACATGTATAGTATTCTCAGCTGGATTGGTCTGATAAGTATTTCGTGAAGGGTAAAGTCTTTCTACAAGCAAAATGAGAAATAGTGATTGACTGTTTAAACATAATTAGAATAATAATAATGATTGGGAAAAACATAGAAAAGATATTGAATGATGAAGTGGGGAGATTAATGTCTCTGTATTGATTGACATGCATGGCATTCCCTTTTGAAAAAGCAATGTAATACAACACTGTAAAGTTATATGTAATCCAATGTAATATAAAGAAGATTATGATTATAGTAAAAATAAATAAATTAAAAAAAAAAGAAATGTGTACAGGGTTTTTGGTCTTCCTTTTGTTAATTTTCTACTCCTCCTCACTTCTCATACTGGTCTCTTCTTTCCACCAGAGTCCCACTTCCATTTAAACCGCTTGGCCAGCAAGTGTCTTTGAGGCAGGGTCACCACTGGCCCAAACCTAAACTCTGTCTTACTCTGCAAACTCCAGAGCTCTCTGCCTTCAAAAAGGTAGGCACTTTCCTGTGCTCTTCTTCTTTTCTTAATTTTCTACTCCTTGCTCCACAGATTGGCCTCTTCTCTACAACAGAGCCCCAGTTCCATTTCTTGCCTTATGGCTAAAAAAGGACTTTGAGGCAGGGTCACCACTTGCCCCAGCTTAAGCTCTAGCTAGCTCTTCCAACCCTAGAGTGCTCCCTCCTCTGAAAGGTACTCAGTTTTATTGCCCTTCTTTTGTTTTTTGTTAATGCCTTTCTACTACTTGTCACACAGACTGCCCTTTGCTCTCCAGCTGAGCCCCAGTACTATATCTAGCAAGGTGGCCACCCAGCACTGGCCCCAACTTCAACTTTACCTAACTCTCCGCACCCTAGAGTACCCCTCCTCTGAAAATTATACAATTATTTTTTACCTTCATTTTTTTTTTTTATTAACTTTCTACTCCTTCTTGACCCACAGATTGGTACTGCTCTCCAGTAGAGCTTCAGTTCTATATTTAGAGCCCTGTGACCAACTAGGAACTTTAAGAAATGTCCACCATTGACCCCAGTCTCAGCTCCAGCTAACTCTCCCAGCCTGAGAGTTCCTCCTTTGTAAGACATGCACTTTTTTCTCTACTTTTTAAAAAAATTTCCATTCCTCTTTGCCCCAAAGACTGACCTCCACTCTCCAGCAGAGCCTCACCCAGTTTCATCTCAAGCTTTGTGGCCAGCAAGGGACTTTGAGGCGCGGGCAGTTATTACTGGCCCCTGACTCAGCTCTAGCTGGCTCTTTCAACCCTATAGCACTCCTCTAGCTGAAAGTTATTCACTCTTTTCTGCTCTTCTTCTTTATTTTGTTAATTTTCTATTCCTCCTTATCCCACAGACTGGCTTCAGCTCTTCAGCAGAGCCCCAATTCCATCTGCAGCCTCCTGGCCAGCAAGGTATTTTGCGGCAGGGTCATTGCTGAACCAAGAGTCAGCTCCAACTAGCTCTCCCAAACCTAGAATGCTACCCTCTCCAAAATGTATGGAGCTTTGGGGGCCAGCAGTTTAAGGTGCTGGAAACTCCCACATGGCCAATCATGGTTTGAATCCCAGACCTGGTGACTTGGTTTCTCACTTTCTCTCTCTCTCTCTTTCTCTCTCTCTCTTCCTGTGTGTGTGTGTGTGTGCGTGTGTGTGTGTGTGTGTCTGGTCAAATTAAAAACAAATAAATGAATAAAGAAAATTAAATAAAAATAATTTTTAAAAATGTATGGAGCTTTTTTGCCCTTCTTTTTTCTTTGTTAATTTTCTACCCCTCCTTATCACACAGACTGGCCTCCAGGAAAGCTCCAGTTCTATCTCTACCCCTTGGCAAACTAGGCTTTTGAGATGGGGCCACCAATGGCCCCAGCCTCATCTCATTATCTCTCCCAAATCCAGAGTGTTCCTCAGAAAGGTACACACATTTTTTTCTCTTCTTTTTTCCTTTTGTTAATTTTCTACTCCTCCTTGAGGACCCAAAGTCTGGCCTTCACATTTTAGCAGAGCCCCAGTTCCATCTCCAACTCTATAGCCAGCCTGGGACTTTGAGGTAGGGCCATAAATGGACCCAGCCTCAGCTCCAGATAGCTTTTCCAGCCCCATAGCTCTTATCTTCTGAAATGTATGCACTTTCTTTTGTTAATTTTTCTTTCTTTTGTTAATTTTCTACTCCTCTTTGGGGCATGACTGGCCTCTGTTCTCCAGAAGGATCCCAGTTCCATACCAAACCCCATGGCTAGCAAGGGACTTTGAGGCATGCCCATGTCCCCAGTTTAAGCTCCATTCTGCGCTCCCAACCCCAGAGTGCTCCCCCGTCAAAAAGTACACAATTTTCTTTGCTCTTCTTTCTTTTTAAATTTCCTACTTTTTTGCCTCTAAAACTAGTCTCTGCTTTGCAGCAGACTTCTATTTCCATCTCCAGCTCCATGGCCAGCAGAGAACTTTGAGGTTGGACCAACACTGGCCAGTCTAGCCACAGATCCAGCTAGCTTTCCTGAATCC
>NW_006159481.1:937088-945328 GCF_000334495.1 Tupaia belangeri chinensis | reverse complement strand
ACTTTTTAAAAAAATTTCCATTCCTCTTTGCCCCAAAGACTGACCTCCACTCTCCAGCAGAGCCTCACCCAGTTTCATCTCAAGCTTTGTGGCCAGCAAGGGACTTTGAGGCAGGCCTATTACTGGCCCCTGACTCAGCTCTAGCTGGCTCTTTCAACCCTATAGCACTCCTCTAGCTGAAAGGTATGCACTCTTTTCTGCTCTTCTTCTTTATTTTGTTAATTTTCTATTCCTCCTTATCCCACAGACTGGCTTCAGCTCTTCAGCAGAGCCCCAATTCCATCTTCAGCCTCCTGGCCAGCAAGGTATTTTGCGGCAGGGTCATTGCTGAACCAAGAGTCAGCTCCAACTAGCTCTCCCAAACCTAGAATGCTACCCTCTCCAAAATGTATGGAGCTTTGGGGGCCAGCAGTTTAAGGTGCTGGAAACTCCCACATGGCCAATCATGGTTTGAATCCCAGACCTGGTGACTTGGTTTCTCACTTTCTCTCTCTCTCTCTTTCTCTCTCTCTCTTCCTGTGTGTGTGTGTGTGTGCGTGTGTGTGTGTGTGTGTCTGGTCAAATTAAAAACAAATAAATGAATAAAGAAAATTAAATAAAAATAATTTTTAAAAATGTATGGAGCTTTTTTGCCCTTCTTTTTTCTTTGTTAATTTTCTACCCCTCCTTATCACACAGACTGGCCTCCAGGAAAGCTCCAGTTCCATCTCTACCCCTTGGCAAACTAGGCTTTTGAGATGGGGCCACCAATGGCCCCAGCCTCATCTCATTATCTCTCCCAAATCCAGAGTGTTCCTCAGAAAGGTACACACATTTTTTTCTCTTCTTTTTTCCTTTTGTTAATTTTCTACTCCTCCTTGAGGACCCAAAGTCTGGCCTTCACATTTTAGCAGAGCCCCAGTTCCATCTCCAACTCTATAGCCAGCCTGGGACTTTGAGGTAGGGCCATAAATGGCCCCAGCCTCAGCTCCAGATAGCTTTTCCAGCCCCATAGCTCTTATCTTCTGAAATGTATGCACTTTCTTTTGTTAATTTTTCTTTCTTTTGTTAATTTTCTACTCCTCTTTGGGGCATGACTGGCCTCTGTTCTCCAGAAGGATCCCAGTTCCATACCAAACCCCATGGCTAGCAAGGGACTTTGAGGCATGCCCAGCACTGTCCCCAGTTTAATCTCCATTCTGCTCTCCCAACCCCAGAGTGCTCCCCCGTCAAAAAGTACACAATTTTCTTTGCTCTTCTTTCTTTTTAAATTTCCTACTTTTTTGCCTCTAAAACTAGTCTCTGCTTTGCAGCAGACTTCTATTTCCATCTCCAGCTCCATGGCCAGCAGAGAACTTTGAGGTTGGACCAACACTGGCCAGTCTAGCCACAGATCCAGCTAGCTTTCCTGAATCCAGATTAGCCTCCAATATCCTGTTCTAATCCAGTTATGTGGCCAGCAAGGGATTTTGAGGCAGGGCCACCACAGGCCCCTGCCTCACCTCCAGCTTGCTGTACCAATCCTAGAGCACTCCTTCCTCAGGTATACACTACTTTTTGCTTTCTTCTATCTTTAGTTAATTTACTACCCCTCTTTGCTCCACAGGACTGCCAAGTTTCATCTCCAGCTCTGTGGCCAGTAAGGAACTTTGACATAGGGCCACTACTGCCCTCAGCTTCATCTAGCTCTCTCAACTCCAGAGCACACTCTCCTCAGAACGTTATGCAGTATTTTCTCCTCTTCTTTGTCTTGTTAATTTTCTACTTTTTTTTGCTTTATATATTGGTCTCTGCTCTCCAGCAGAGCTCCAGTTCCAAATTCTGAACCATGATGGCCATCAAGGGACTTTGAACCAGGGCCACCACTGGTCCCAGCCTCAGGTCCAGCTAGGCTAGCTCTCCCAACCATGGAGTGCTTCCCCCTTAGAAATGTATGCAGTTTTGATCACCTTCTTTCATTTGTTAATTGTCTATTCCTTCTTGCCCCACAGTCTGGCTTCAGCTCTTCAGCAGATCTCCTATTCCACCTCCAGCCTCATGATTAACAAGGGACTTTGAGGCAGGGCCACCAGAGGCTCCTGACTCAGCTCCAGTTAGCTCTCCCAAACCCAGAATAATCTCCTCTCAAAATGTATGCAGTTTATTACCCTTCTTTCTTTTGTTAATTTCCTACTCCTTTTTACCCCACAGACTGGCCTCCATTCTCCAGCAGAGCCTCTGTCCTATCTCCAGCCCCATGGCCTGCAAGATACTTTGAGGCACCACCAACACTGGCTCCAATCTCAGCTCCAGCTAGCTCTCCCAACCCCAGAGCACTCCTTTTGCAGAAATGTATGTACTTTTTTGCTCTTTTCTTAATTATGTTAATTTTTTACTCCTCCAGCTACCTCTCCCAAACCCAGAGTCCTTCTCCCTCATAAAAGTACACACTATTTTTGCTCTTCTTGTTTATTTTGTTAATTTCCTACTCCTTCTTTCCCCAAAAACTGGCCTGTGCTCTCTTCCACAGAGCTCCAGTTTCATTTCTAGCCTCTTGGTGAAATTGTTCACCATGGTAGTGTCAGCACACCACTTTTTCTTTATTCTTCTGTGTACTCTTCTTCCTTCTTATATTGTCTTTTCCTTTTCATCCTCCACTCTCCCAGTGCAATTATACAGGTCTAGAATCAAAGTTCTGAAATACCTTAGTATTGTAAAGCTTTTTAGATCCTCTCTTTTACCAAAACCCCTGGGAAAAAGGATATTTTCCTCTTTGGGCACCTGTATAGAATATTCCTCTTGAGACCACATTGCTAAACACAATAGAAGAGACTTCAGCATACATCAATCCACAGCTAAAGGAAAACACAATTGATTTTAGTTAAAGAAACATTCTTTCAAAAGGTATTCAAAAGTGAATACATCTCCCAATAGCTAGAAGTAGAATAAGAACCTCAAGTATAATTAAACCAGGTAATATGACTTCATCAAAAGAACATAGTAAATCTTCTATCTCTAGTAAAATAAAGGATGTTACCAAAATGTCAAAAAAGAATTTTAAAAATTCATGGTGACAAAATTATATGAGTTGGAACAGAAAAGAGACAACAAACTTCAAGAGATAAGGAAGTCCTTCCACAATATAAAAGAAGAAATGGACATTCTAAGAAAGAATCAGGTGGAACTATAAGAGATGAAGTCTGTAATACAGAAAATCAAAAACTCTCTCGAGAATATTAAAAGTTGATTAGACCAGGTCATATCTCTGAGGTAGGATATAAAATCTTTGATCTAAAAAAAAAGAGAAAATAACAACATAAAATGAGGATAACATATGAGAAATACTAGATTCTAGTAATTGTTTAAACATTTGAATAATTGGTATCCCAGTAGGTGAAGAAACTAAAAAGGGCATGTAAAATCTATTCCATGAAATCCTCAAAGAAAATTCCCCACTTTTAGAGAGTCACTCAAACATCCAGACCCAGGAAGTACAAGAGACTCCAAATTGAATCAATACAAGATCTTCCCCAAGGCAAATCTTAGTTAGATTGGCAAAGACCACAAATAAAGACAAAATATTCAAAATGGAAAGAGAGAAATGGCAAGTGATTTGCAATTGTCATCCCATCAAGCTAACATAGGACCTCTTAATGAAAACATTACAAGCAAGGGGAAAATGAGAAGATGTATTCAAAGTGTGAAGAGAGAAACAATTTCATCCAAGGTTATTATATACTGCAAGATTATTCTTCATATGGGAAAAACATTAAAATCTCCTCAAACAAAACCTGAAAGAATTTGTTAGCACAAGACCAGTTCTTCAAGAAACCCTAAAGAGGGATCAGCAATTAGCATAGTGGATATGTCACTGAACTCCCATGTAGTTGACCACAGTTTGAGTCCTGGACCTGGTGGCTTAAATTCGTGCCAGGTGTGTATGTGTGCATGCCCAAGATCCTGAGAGGAGAAGGGAGGAGAAGGGATTGTGGTGTGACCATCTACGCTGGTTTGTGATTTTTCTCTTTCTATCTATCTCTCTCTGTCTTTCTGGCGAGTGCATGTGCCCTATAGCAAAAACTTCTCCCTAAAAAAAAAAGAAAAGAAAAAGAAGCCCTACAGAGAGTACTGTTCTAGAAAAACTAAAGAATGATCAGCCAGAAATAAAGAAATAAAAGGAAACCAAGTAAAAGACCAACTTAAATGTCAGGACAAATCTGAAAATATCTTTAATAACATTGAATGTTAATAGATTAAATTATCCAATTAAGAGATACAAAATGGTTTAATACATTAAAAACAAAAAGAAAGAAACCCTCTATCTGTTGCCTACAGGAATCCCACATCATGGATAAAGATGTACATGGAATAAAAGTGAAGGATTTGAAAAGGTTGTCCATGAAAATTAGAACCAAAAAAAAAAAAAGAGCTGGAGTTTCAATATTAATTTCTTTTTTTTATTTCAATTTATTTATTTGCATTCATTCACTGTACATCATTACAACATACAAAATGAGATTTTCCATACAGAGTACACTGTATATCGTCTTAATCAAGCACATCAACAAACATGTTATTGTCAGCAAATGAACTTCCATTTCTTGTTTTCTGTATGTTTTGCTTTTTTTTCCCCATCCTTGATTCCCTATCTCTTACCCTCTGCCATCTCCCACTCTCCTCCCACACTGTCTCCAGTATCTATGTTTGCTTTCTATACTTTTTCCCCCCCACATTTTATTGAGTCACTGAAGATCTTAATTAATCTAAACCCCTTTCAACAAGCCCCAAACTCTATTTCCCCTTACAGAGCCCAGGTTGTACTTTGTCCCAAGGAGATGATCAGAATGGATTCTTTTCTTACCGCTTTGCAAAACAAAATTGTCTCATGGCTCCTGAGCTAGAATTCTACCATCCATCTTAGTTGATCCATTTCCAGGCAGGACACCTAAACAGAGGCCACACCCAGCCTTTTGCACAGCCACGCAAAGCCCCTAAGTGGGAACCCCAACCCGGTGCTCGTTTTCAGCTTGAGCTCTCGTTGTCTTCTGTATCGCGTTACCAAGTGTATATCACGGGACAGGGGAGGACTGCTGGGTTTTACCATGCATTGCAACCACTGAGGTACCATATTGCAACTTTGTCATTTTGTTTTATATTGAATTGAATAAAACTATGGTTAAAAATTTGCTGGACAAATTAAATTATGATTCATGTTAAGTAAACCCATTTTTTCCACATTCAGAATTACAGGTGTTGGGCCCCTTAGACCCCTAAAGTATATCCAAATCCATCAATGAGAATGGATGAACTTCTACACACGGAAATGTGGATAAATCCCACAACGCAATGTGAAGCAAACGAAGCTGGACACGCATGCCAAGGCAGGTCTCTTACGAGTCTACTTATATTAAGCACAGAGTCAGAAACACCTAATCTATGTGGATGCAAGTCAGGGGAGAAGTTGCCTTTGGTGGTGGTTGCAGGTAACGGGATGCAAGAATCGAGGGAAATACATGCGCCAAGAAGGTAATGATGGTTCCTTCTCGCTGTCCATGCTGGTTCCCAGGGTATGCTCAGTGACTCAGAATTCCCCGAGCTGAACTCTGCTGACATACGTATCATACTTCCCAGGACTCATATTAAACTTCAATAAAAAGTATAAAATGAATAGAGAAGAAAGAGAAAGGAATGCTTCTATACCATAATTTTTTTAAGTCTGTTACCTTTCTGTTACAAGAAAAAACAAACAAAAAAAAACCTCCAAATGTTCAGCATATCTTCTTGAGAGGCCACCGAACCACTTAGATCTCAGTGGAGCAGAAATCACGGGACCTGAGGTCTAGGTTTGTTTGTTTGACCTTGGACAAAACCACTTCAACTTTCTAGGTCTATTTTCTCTTCTATCAAAAGAAAGATTGGCTAGGATTAAGTGATCGCTATTTGAGTTTTTGGAATGAATGAAATGAAAGAAGCTTCCGATTCTGAAACGTTAGTGTTCTGTTCTTGGTTTAAGTCATGGTGAAGGCACCCTGCCATTGACTGGGTTTGAGAGAGTAATCTCTCTCTCTCGGAGCATGGGATTTAGAGTCAGACCGTATACCTTATAAGAATTTCCTCATCTCCTGGAACTCATCAACTTCTTTCTCCTTTCTCTTTAGCAGTTCATTATCTCTCTTCTCTTCCATCTCTGTTAGCTTCGACATTATGAATGCTCTAAATTCCTTATCAGACATTTCCATGATTTTCACTGATTTTCACCGAACTGCTTGTGGATGAAGAAGAGTTACTCTTTTCCCTTGGAGGAGAGGTATTTTCTTGTTTTCCCATATTTCTCATGATCTGGTGGTGATTTCTTGTCATCTGATGGATGGTGTGTTTCTTTCAAATTCTTGAAGTTCAGCTGCTAGCTTGTTTGTTGGAGGCTGAATTATCAGTAGAAAATCTTCATTGCCTGAAAAATCTAGTTCACTGGGGAGCCAGCAGTTAGCGTAATGGCTATATCACTGGACTCCCATGTAGTCGACCGCGGTTCGTGTCTTGGACCCGGTGGTTTAAATCTCACACCGGGCGCATGTGCATGAGTGCCCAAGATCACCATCCCCCCTGGGGGGTGATTTCTCGCTTTCTGTCTCTATGTCTCTCTCTGTCTGGTGAGCGCACGCACCCTATAGCAAAAACCTCTCCAAAAAAAAAAAAAATCTAGTTCACTGGAGCCATCTGAAACCTTCTTTTGAAAACCTGGCTTCTTTTCTGCAATACTAATTTCTGACAAATGAGCATTTAAGACAAAAACTCAGCGCCAGCAGTTCATGTGATGCATATGTCCCTGAACTCCCATGTAGTTGACTACAGTTCAAGTCCTGAACCTAGTGGCTTAAACTCTCACTAGGTGTGTGTGCATGCATGCATGCAAGATCCTGAGAGGAGAATGGAAGAGAAAAGATTGTGTCGTGGCTATCCATCCCACCCCCCACCCTGGAAGGCAATTTCTTGCTTTCTGTCTTTATCTTTGCTCTATAGCAAAAACCTCTCATGTAGGGGTGAGTGAACCTCTTTGAAGAGACAAAGAAGAACACTACATTGTAGTTAAAGATCAACTGATCAAGAAAATATAACACTTATAAATATCTATTCATCTAACAAAGTAGTACCCAAATGAATTAAGGAAAGACTGTTAGATCAAAAAGGAGAGATAGACTGAAACACATGAATTGTTGGAGACTTCAATACCCCACATTCTTTCTGAACACTTGATATAGAAAAAAAAATAACTAGAGAGATAAAGGATCTAAATAATACCATAAATCTAATGGACTTAACAAACACCTATAAAACTTTCCACTCAAAAACCATGAGATACACTTATTTCTCACTCCCACATGGAACCTTTTCGATGATTGACCACACAACAGGACACAAGACAATCCCCTACAGAATCAAAGCCATAGAAACTATATCCACCATCCTTTGTGACTATGATGAAATTAAACTTGATTTTAATTTTTTAAAAAAACCTCAAATATGTGGAAACTAAATAACATACTTCTGAAGGACTTTACAATTACTGAAGAAATAAAGACTGAAATAAAATGATTCATGAAAGCCTATGACAATGAAGACATAGTTTCCATAATCTTTGGGACACAGCGAAAGTAGTCATAAGAGGAAAGGTCGTATCAATTAGTGCACATTAAGAAGAAGACAAAAAGAAGGCAAATGGATCAGTTAACATCATGTCTCAGAGATTAGGAAAAGCAACAGCAAAACAATTAAAAAAAAACACCAGGAGGAAGAAAATAATAAATATACAAGCAGAAATAAATAAAATTATAAAATAGGAAAAAAGCTGCACAGGAAATAAAGTAAAGCTGGTTCTTTGAAAAAATAAAGTCGATACCTTACTGGAGAGATTTATTAAGATGAAGAGAGAAAGGAAGCAGGTGAATCAAATCTGCAATAAAGCAGGCAATATAACAACTGACTTAGTAGAAATATAAAATATCACTAGAGGATATTATGATAAACTGTATACCAAGAAATAAAACTTGGGTAAAATGGACAAATTCCTTGATACATATGCTTTACCAAGATTGAGCCAGGAAGATGCAGAAAGTCTGAATAAGCTGATAACAAGATAGGTGATTGAATCAGTAATAAATAACTTGCCAACAAAGAAAAGCCTTGGTCCTGATGGTTTCACCTCAGAATTCTACACAACTTTTAAAGAAAAATTGATGCTCATTCTGCTCAAATTATTTAAAGATCCAGTAGGAAAAATCTTT
>NW_006159481.1:929350-937078 GCF_000334495.1 Tupaia belangeri chinensis | reverse complement strand
CTAATTATTTATATGAAGCCTAGATTATCCTTATACTTAAAACAGATATGGGCAGAAACAAAAAGGAAAACTATAGACCAATATCTCTAAGTATATAGACACAAAGATTATCAACCAGATACTAGCCAATTGAATCCAACAACTTATAAAAAAAGATTATATATCATGATCAGATAGGTTTTATTCCAGGAATGCAAGGTTTGCTTTACATATACAAAACCATAAATATAATACACCATATTAACAGAGATAAAGATAAAAACCATATGATCATATCAATTGATGCAGAAAAAATATTTTATAAGATAAAACACCCCTTTATTATTAAGATTGTCAATAAGATGACCTTAAAAGGGTCATTTCTCAATACAGAAAAAAAAGGTATCTATAAAAAAACCTAGTGGACATTATCCTGAATGGGGAAAAACTTTCAGCTTTTCCTCTAAAAATTAGTCTAAGACAAGGATGCTCACGTTATCCACTCCTTTTCAATATAGTACTTAAAGTCTTTGCCAACAGTCACAAAATACTAAAATAAAAGACATTCAAAAGGAAAAGAAGAGGTGAAACTCTCTTTATTTGCAGATGAGATGAATGTATACATAGAAGATTCCATGGTTTCCATTAAAAATTTCTGGAAGTAATGCATAAATAAAGTAAAGTTGTAGGATAAAAAAATCAATGTAGAGGGACCAGCAGTTAGCGTACTGGCACAGAAACAGACAGGTGACCTAATGGGACAAAATAGAGTAATTAAAAATAAACCCAAACATACAGACAACTTATTTTTGACAAAGTGTTCCAGCCCATTCAGTCAATATAGTGGGGAAAGTAAAACCTTTTTAGCAAATGGTGTTGGAAAAACTATATATCCACAGCCTAAAGATGGATCTTAACCCCAACCTCTAAGCATTGACAATAATCAACAATAGGTGGATAAAAGATCTAAATTTAAGACCTAAAGCTATAATACTGCTCCTGAAAAACACTGGGAAACCTCTGGGATACATTGGGATAGGCAAAGACTTCTTTAATAAGACCCCAAAGCTCAGTCAATAATCCTCCAAAATAGACAAGTGAGATTACAAAAGATTAAGAAGTTTTTACATGGCATAATGTACAGTAATTAGTGTGAATTCATAGCTCTTACAATAGGAAAGTATTTTTGTAAACTATGCATCAAATAAGAAACTGAAAACCAGAATATAGAAGGAATGCAAGCAGCTGTCCTGAAAAAAGATGATCAACCCTATTAAAAAATGGGATAATGAGTTGTAAAACCACTCTCTTAATATGACATATGAATAGTCAAGTCATTTGAAAAACATGCTCAACATCACTTATTATAAGAAAAATATAGGGAACCAGCAGTTAGCATAATGGCTATGTCACTGGACTCCCTCGTAGTTGACCGTGGTTCACATCCTGGACCTGGTGGCTTAAAACTCACGCCAGGCATGTGTGTGTGTGTGCCCAAAATCCTGAGAGAAGAATGGAGGAGAAGGGATTGCGGCATGGCCATCACCCCTGGGGGGGGTGATTTCTCACTTTCTGACTCTATGTCTCTCTCTGTCTGTCTGGCAAGCGCCTGCGCCCTATAGAGAAAACTTCTCCAAAAAAAATAATAATAAAAAAAAATGTAGATCAAAATAATGAGATATCACCTAACCCCAATCAGAATAATTAAGACTAAAAAAGAAAAAATAAAAAAAAGAATGACAAAGATTTAAAAAAAATGATAAGCGCTAGTGGGGGTATGATGAAAGGGGAACTCTCACACCTCCTAGTGAGAATGTAATTTGGTCCATCCACTGTAGAAAGCAATTTGGAGATTTCTGACAAATCTACAAATAGAACTTCTATATGATACAGAATTCCCACTCCTAGGTATCTATCCAAAGGACAGAAGAATTCTTAATCAGAAAAGTGCTTGCACATTGATGTTTATTGCAGCATTATTCATAATTGTTAAGACATGGAACCAACCCAAAAGCCCATAAATAGAACAATGGATTGAAAAATTGTGGCACATATATAGCCCATAAATAGATGAATGGATTGAAAAATTGTGGCACATATACTTTTTGGAATAATACTCAGCCATGAAAACCAACAAGACAGAAAGGGGATGAATATGGAAGATGTACTGTTGAATAAAGCAAGCCAGGCTATGAGGGAGAGACATTGTATGTCTTCACTCAATATGCACTGAGTATCTACACTCTATGACCCAAACTTAATAACTAAAGGATATAAAACCAGTAAATGCTTGTGACTACCAGATATAGCGTGGGAAGAGTGTGGATAGAGTAGAGTCTGAGGAAGGACATTAAGGAGAAAAATAAAGAGGCAAAGCATTAATGAGACAAAGAAATGTGGTATTATCTGTTGAATATAAATTTATACTATTATTAACTAGACTGGTTAGAAATATTGGAATATTCAATTTGCAAGCTAAATAACATGATTGAATGTATAAAATAATTGAAATAAAATATATAAAACTTTGTAAATATTAAATAAGATATTGAAAATGACATAAAAAGTGGAAGGACATTTCATGTTCCTACACTGGAAGAATATAATCAAAATGTCAATTCTATCCAAATGAATCTACATCTTTAATGCTGTTTCAATCAAAATACCAAATATATTCTTCACAGATCTAGAAAAGACTATCAGAGAATTTGTATGGAATCATAAAAGACCCCATATTGCCAAAGCAATTCTGCACAAGAAGAGTGGAGTGGTCAGCATTTCACTCTCTGACCCCAAAATGTACTATAATGCTGTGATAATCAAAACAGTATAGTATTGGCACAAAAACAGACAGGTGAACAAATGGACTAGAACAGAGACCTCCAGAAATAAATCCCAAAGCTTACAGCCAAGTGATTTTTGACAAAGTATACCTGTCAATCCAGTGAGAAAAGGAAAACCTCTTTAGAAAATAGTATTTGAAAAACTGTGTATCCACCTGCAGAAAGAGTAAATTAAATGTTCATTTTTACCCATTAATAAAAATCAACTCAAAGATCTGAACCTATGACCTAAAACTATAAAACTACTGGTGGGGGACCAGCGTTAGCATAATGGCTATGTCGCTGGAATTCATGTACTTGACCGTGGTTGGAGTCCCAGACCCAGCGGTTTAAACTCACACCAGGCACTTGTGCTTGCCCACAATCCCAAGAGGAGAATGGAGCAGAAGGGACTGTGGCGTGGCTGTCCCCTCTGGGTGTTGATTTCTCGCTTTCTGTCTCTCTGTCTCTCTCTGTCTTTCTAGTGAGCATATGCTCCTTATAGCGAAAACCTCTCCAAAAAAAGAAAGGAAAATACTGGACAAATTCTGGGAGATCTTGAGGTAGGCAAAGACTTCTTAAATAAGACTCCCAGAGCACTATCCCAAAAATAGACAAGAGGGACTATATAAGAATAAGAAGTTTCTCCACAGCAAAGGACACAGTAATTAGTGTAAATCAACAACTCTCAGAATGAGAAAATATTTTTAAAAATATGCCTCACATAAGAGATTGAAACCAAGAATATACAGGAACTTAAGTGGCTTACCTGGGGTGGGAGGAACTGACTAACCCAATTAAAGGATGTGAAAATGAGCTAAACAAAATTTTTTCCAAGGAAGACATATGAACAACCAAAAAGCATATGAGAAAATGCTCAACATTCATCATATGGGAAATGTAAATTAAAACCACATGAGATACCACCCAGTCCCTGTCAAAATGACAACTGAGAATGCTCAGTCAGAAAAGGACCTGCACATCGATGTCTATTGCTGCATTATTTACAATTATTAAGACATGGAACCAACCCAAATACACATGAAGAGATAAATGGATTGAAAAGTGTGATACATACACTTTGTGTAATACTGTTCAGTCATGAAAAACAATCAAATCCTGAAATTTTATAGAAAATGGTTAAATATGGAAGAGCTATGCCTAAGTGAAACAAGCCAGGCTATGAAAGAAAGATATTACATATATCCACTTAATATTTATAGACTATCCACACTCTATGGGAGAAATTAAAATATTGAGGGACATAAAAGCAGTAAAAATACTTATGGACGCTGGAGACAGTGTGGAATGGAGTGGAGGGGGATAAGGGAAGTGTATATAAAAGGAAACCAGGAGAAAAAAATAGAAAGGCATGACATTTGTGGGACACAGAAATGGTTTCTTACCTCTTGATGATAACATGTATAGTATCTGAAATAGGACTGGTCTGAGAAGTATTTCATGTAAGGTAAATTCTCTTTACAAGCCAAATGGTGTTTACTATTTGAATGTTTAAAAAATGAAAATAAAAACTAATAACAATAATAATAATCTGAAAAAAAGCCAGAAAAGCTATTTGATAATGATGACGTGGATAATAATGTCTTTGTCTTGACTTATATGCATGGTAATCGTGCAGAAATGCTATACACTGTAAAGATCTATATAATTAAATATAAAGAAGAAAATTATATAATAAGGAAGAAAAATATATTTGTAAAAAATATAAGAAACTACATTATTCAAAAATACATTCAAAGTGTTAAGATAAAAAAACAATTCAACTATATTATACCCGGCAAAAGTATTCTTCATATGGGAAAAGAAGACAAGAACATTTTCAGATAAACAAAACCTGAAAGAAATTACCTACACCAGACCAACTCTCCAAGTAGTTCTGAAGGGAGTGCTACATCAGGGAAACTGAAATCAGACACATGGAAATAACACTTCAAAAACAACTAAGAAATTAGCATTCAATTATATACCTGTTGTGGATACTTTTTGTCTCATTAAACATAAAACAAAGGAAATTACAATTTGAAATTCTACAGTAACCATTCTTTTTTCTCTTTAAAGATTAATTATGCATGTATTCAGTCTAGTAGCTGTCAGCCATTCTACTCCTTTTACATATACTATTACAATGAGTTGTGCAGTTTGCACACTTTTAACATATTAATAAGATTAGAAAATTTTACTTTAATACTGAATACATATAATTTTTATATTAAAAAGGACATTACTGGATTAAAATGGAAACAAGTTGCAGTAAATGTTTAATACTGAACAAATAATATGAAATGTAATTTTTTAGTAGACATTATGTGTGCTTTATCAATTTGTTACTGAAAGGATAGTGTTTTTTTTTTCTCCAGTGCAGTGTTGATTCACTTGTTTATAGTGCTAAAATTGAAATGAGGACTTCAACTTCATTTCTTAAACATTGTATATTTTATATGTCCATGTTATATATATTAAACAGAGTACAACTGCTATTGCAAAGCTAATGTAAAGAAACTGTTTAAAAGGATTTTTCTGTGGTGGTATGATCTTTCTGTTTATATCTATAAGATAACATTCAACACTGGACTTGCCTTTACCATTATACTGGCCATTTTCTTAGTTGTTTTTGAAGTGTTATTTCTATGTGCCTGATTTTAGTTTTCCTGATGTAGCACTCCCTTTAGGACTTCTGGGAGAGTTGGTCTGGTGTAGGTAATTTCTTTCAGGTTTTGTTTATCTGAAAATGTTCTTGTCTTCTTTTCCCATATAAAGAATACTTTTGCCAGGTATAATATAGTTAAATTGTTTTAATCTTAACACTTTGAATGTATTTTTCCATTGAAAGTTCAAGTCGTTATATTTCTTAACAGTGTGAAATCCTATTTTCAGTTACTTTCCTTGCTTGCATTGCTTACAATGAGAAGTCTGCTGTTAGTCTGATGGGATATCCTTTGTAAGTAACTTGACATTTCTCTCTTGCAATCTTGGTATCTTGTCTTTGTCTTTGATTTTGGTTTATCTGGCTACAATGTGTCTTGGAGAAGACCTTCCTGAGATGATTCTATTTGGGGTCCTTTGTATTTCTTGAGTGTGCATCTTTGAATGCCTCTCTAGGTTTGGAAAGTTTTCTTCCAGAATTTCATGGAATAGATGATTAATTTCCTTGTTAGTCTCTTCACTTTGTGGGATACTGATTATCCAGATGTTAAGACAGATATTAAATTGTATGTAGTATTTCTTGTATTATGCTCAGTTGGAGGGAAGCTATTTTCTAAGTCTTCATGGTGGATTTTTCTAGACCAGTGATTGTGTATTCCAGATCTGAGATTCCATCTGTATGATCTAGTCTGCTTTAAGAATTTAAAGGAAGCTTTTGATTTCCTGTATTGTTGCCTTCATCTCTAACAGTTTCATTTGATTCCTTTTTACAGTGTGTATTTCCTTTTTCAGATTATGCAAGAAATTCACCTCCTGAAACTTTTCAGCTCTTTTTTATCTCATCTTCTCTTGCATCTCTGTTACATTTCTCACTGTGAATATTCTCAATTCTTTATCAGACATTTCCATGTTTCATGTCTGTGAGTGAAGAGAAGTTATTCTTTTCCCTTGGGGAAAAGGTATTTTCTTGGTTTCTCATCTTGCATCTGTGGTGATTTCTGGTAATCTGATAGTTGATAAATTTCTTCCTTAATTTCTAGAAGTTCAATCTGAGTTTTCAGAGCTGTGCGGTAGGAGATGATAGACAATTTCTTTGCTGTTCCATTTTTCTCTCTTTCAACAGCAGATTCCATGGCAATTGAGGAATATGTTGACCCTAATAGTATACAGATGTTTGGCTATGGTTCACTTGTCGAGATAGTCAGTGCATGGAGGCACTCGAGAATGGCATCTGGTAGGTGAAATATCAGCAGAAAATCTTCATTACTCTTAGTCCCAGAAAGCACTAGTCTGAGCTCCACCTGCCTTTAAGTCTTAAGCAGAGTTCTCTTAACATTTTTTAAAATTTTTGATTTATTAAAACTAAAACTACCTTTCTTGAAATTTAAAAATAACTAATGACACAGTAAGCTATATATCATCAGCTAGGTGCTACTTTATAATATATTAATTCTAATCACAGTTTAATGCCTAAAGTCAAACGTGGTAATAGATATGTATATATCAGCAGAACTTGCTTTTGAAAATAGATTAAATTTTTTGTGAGTCATTAAAATGTGTGTAGGAGGCAAGATTTTTCCCAAAAGTCTGGTGTCTTTGAAATTATACCTTGACCTTGATATTCAAATAGGCAGTCATTATATTTCTTAATAGTGTAAAATGCTATTTTCAATTACTTATTTATAAAAAATTGTTCACTACCTGTGGTCTGATCTAGTTAATTTACAAATATAGCTCACATACTGGAGCAGCATGTATAGAGTTTGTTGGTAAATAGATTAGAACATTAATTCATTTACAATATTAGTGAATAATGTTGACATGTTTTCACAATATTAGTAAATAATGTTGACATGTTTTCTTTTCTATTTTTCATTTATTTATTTATTTATGTATTTTTCATTTTTTAATACATTCAATCACATTATTTAGTTACAAGTTGATCATTTCAATATAAGAACATTTCCTCCCTGTCTCAACAATGCTGTCTTCGTATCCCTACTCCAAATGTTCTTCCCCAGGCCCCACTCCTCCACACACACCACATCTGGCATTCACATCCACCTCTTGTGTTTGGACATCCTTTAGCCTGTCAGTTTCAGTTATAGAGTGTGGACATTTCGTATACATTAAGTGGGGACATACACAGTCTCTCCTTCATAGCCTGGCTTGCTTCACTCAGCAGTAAATCTTCCATATTCTTCCACTTTCTGTCAAAAGCCAGGGTTTTGTTGTTTTTAATGGCTGAATAGTATTCCATAGA
>NW_006159481.1:927381-927914 GCF_000334495.1 Tupaia belangeri chinensis | reverse complement strand
CACAGTTGTGGTACTAATTTACATCCCCACCAGCAGTGTAAGAGAGTTCCCCTTTCGCTACATCCCCGACAACACTTATCATTCTTTGTTTTTTAATCTTCACCATTCTGATTGGGGTTAGGTGGTATCTTCTTGTTCTTTTGATTTGCATTTCCCTTACAATGAGGGATGTTCAGCATTTTTCATATGTCATCTTTAGTGAGTGTTCTTTTCAACTCCTTCTCCCATCTCTTAATAGGGTTCATCATCTTTTTTCCAAACAGCTTCTTTAGTTCCTTATATATTCTATCAATCCCTTATCTGATGCATAGTTTACAAAAATATTTTCCCATTCTGAGGGCTTTCGATTCACACTAATTACTGTGTCTTTTGCCATGCAGAAACTTAGTCTGATGTAATCCCACTTGTCTATTTTGGGGATTATTGGCTGAGCTTTAGGGGTCTTATGTAAGAAGTCTTTCCTTACCCCAATGTCTCCCAGAGTTTCCCCAGTGTTTTCTAGAAGCAGTTTAATAGTTTGGGGTCTTAGATTT
>NW_006159481.1:922756-926150 GCF_000334495.1 Tupaia belangeri chinensis | reverse complement strand
AACAGTTTTTGTTTTAAAGGCTATATTGTCAGAAATTAGTATTGCTACTCCACCTTTTCTTTGGTTCCCTATTGCATGGTAAATCTTTTTCCAACCCTTCACTTTCAATCTATGTATGTCTTTATTGATGAGGTGGGTTTCTTGTAGGCAAGAGATAGAGGGTCTCTTTTTTTTAATCCATTCTGCCAGTCTGTGTCTCTTGATTGGGGAATTTAATCTGTTCACATTCAATGTTATCATCAATGTAACTAGATCTGTCCCGATGTTTAAGTTGGCCATTGTCACAGCAGTCTTTTATTTCATTGTTTCTGTCCGTTAGCTATTTAGTTTTCTTGGAACAGTATTTTCTTCAGGGTTTCTTGAAGAGCTGGTCTGGTGCTGGCAAATTGTTTCAGGTCTTGTTTGTCTGAGAAGATTTTAATCTTTTTGTCCCATATAAAGGATTATCTTGCAGAATACAATAATCTTGGTTGAAATTGTTTCTCTCTTAGCAGTTTCAATACATCTTCCCATTCTTTCCTTGCTTCCATTGTTTCCGTTGAGAGGTCCGGAGTTAGCCTGATGGGATGACCTTTGTATGTCACTTCTCGTTTCTCTCTTGCCAGTTTTAGTATCATGTCTTTGTCTGTGGTCTTGGACAGTCTGGCTAAGATGTGCCTTGGGGAAGATCTTCTGTGGTTGATTTTAACTGGGGTCCTTTGTATTTCTTGGGTCTTGATACTTGAGTGACTCTCTAGACTCGGGAAATTTTCTTCCAGGATTTGATGGAATAGATATTCCATGCTGTTATTTATTTCTTCACCTTCTGGGATACCAATTATTCTGATATTAGGGCATCTTATGGAATCTAGTATTTCTCGTATATTATCCTCATGTTTTTTAGTTATTTTCTCTGTCTTCTTTGTGGTTCTTTCTAGGTCAGAGGTTTTGTCTTCTACATCAGAGATTCAATCTTCAGCATGATCTAATCGACTTTTAATACTTCCAAGGGAGTTTCAGATTTCCTCGATTCCAGACTTTATCTCTGATAGCTTCATCCGGTTCTTTCTCAGAGTGTCCATTTTTTCTTTCATATCTTAGAATGACTTTCTCATCTCCTGTAGTTCATTGTCTCTTTTCTGTTCCAATTAAAAGAATTTGTTCACCATAAATGTTCGAAATTCTTTGTCTGACATCTCGGTAACATCGTCCATTATCCTTGAAGATGGAGGGGAGTTACTCTGTACATTAGATGGAAATGTATTTCTTTGTTTATTCATACCGGAGGCTCTTCTTCTATTTCTAGCCATTTGGAAGATGTACTGATTTTTAAGTAGCTGTCAGGGCAATGTTTCACTGACTAGGAGTGTCTTTCCCTTTTGTTGGGAATTGACATCTGCTGAAGTCTCTATTCTGTTGTTTTTAGTAATGTGGTCTCAAAAAAGATACTATAGTCAGGTATCTGAATAGCAGAATCTCCTTATTCACAGTTGGATCCATAAAAAGGAGGAACCAATATAACTTTATATGACTAGAAAAGTACAGATCTACAATTCTAGGCCTAGGTAGTCCCTCTGGCAAAATGGAAGAAGAAGGAGAGTAGATAATATAAGAGAAAAGAAGGGAGAAGATAGGAAAATAAAGAAAAAAAGGTGCATTCTATGGAGAAACCGACAGGGAGGAATTTACAGAAGAATGGGGGAGAGTAAAGGAGAAAAAAAAATGGAGGAACTTTCTACTTGACTGGGGGTCTGGAAGGGAAGCAGTGGGCACAGCATGCCTCCTTGCACTCCAGGTGCCTTGAGATGTGCCAGACAGCTGCCGCCAAAGGCGCAAGCGGCCTAAGGGTCTGGGTGGGTCCTGGACTGGGCGTCTGGAAGGGAAGCAGTGGGCGCAGTGTGCCCCTTTGCTCGCCAGGTGCCTTGAGATGTATCAGTCTGCTGCAGTCAATGGTTCAATATCTCATAATTTACATTCAACAAAAAAGATTTTAAAATATTTATCAAACTCTTACGATTTGCACATTTGTATATAAACATTGATATATTGATTGCTCATAAGTAAGATTGGTAATGTTAAAGACAACAATCCCTTAACTTTCACCATTAAAATGTAATACACTGTAAAGATACATGTACTTAAATTTGATAAAAATATATTTTTAAAATGATGATAAATGCTTGATTCTTTTCTTTTAAAAAAAGAAATTTATAAACCTGTCTTTTACAGAAGTAAAAATTATTGATTAAAATGAAAATAAACTGGTACCACGAGATAGCATAATGCTTATATCACTGGGCCCCCCACATAGTCAACCATGGTTCAAGTCTTCCCTAGAGGGTAATTTATTGCTTTCTGTCTCTCATCTCTGTCTCTCCAGTGAGTGCACATATCCTATAACAAAAACCTTTCTTAAAAAATTAAAATCAATTATTCATGTTTTTAGTATAGTTATTAGTACTGTTACAGTTTGGGGCACAGCATATTAAAAGAACTGGTTGGGGGAACCAGTAGTTAGTGTAATAGCTATGTCGCTGGATTCCCATGTAGTCGACCACGGTTCACATCCCAGACCCAGTGGCTTAGGACTCACACCAGACACATGTGCGTGTGTGCCCAAGATTCCGAGAGGAGAATGGAGGAGAAGGGATTGTGGAGTGACCATCCACCCTGGGAGGTGATTTCTCACTTTCTGTCTCTATGTCTCTCTCTGTCTGTCTGGCAAGCGCATGCACCCTATAGCGAAAACCTCTCTGGCCCCTGTTACATTTCTTTAAAGAATGCAAGACTTCGGGGACCAGCAGTTAACATAATGGCTATGTCACTAGACTCCCATGTAGTCAACCACTGTTCAAGTCCCAGACCTAGTGGTTTAAACTCACATCAGGAACATTTGCATGCATGCCCAACCCAAGATCTTGAAAGAAGAATGGAGGAGAAGGGGTTTTGGCATGGCCATCCCCCTGGGGAATGATTTCTTACTTCCTATCTCTCTGTCTCTGACTTTCTGGTGAGTGCATGCACCATATAGCATAAACCTCTCCAAAAAAATAAATAATAATAACTTGTATTGTTCCAATATCTAACATAGAGGGCCAGACCACAAATAATGACAATATAAATGGTCTTTTGCACTGCTATTATTTTTCTTTTGGGATGTGAACTTCTGAGTGAGGATTTTAATTTTTTTTAATCTTGTTTTTTTATTTTTTAGATTTTAATATTGATGTTTCAAAGTTTTTTTTGTTTTGTTTTTTTTAATTTTTTTAAATTTGTTTTTATTTTTTAACATTAATATGCTATACATCATTACAGTATACAAAGTGAATTTTTCATCCAAAATACATTGTCTGTTGGCTCAATCAAGTACATCAACATATGTGTTATCAACAATTTTCCATTTCTTATGTCTTGT
>NW_006159481.1:917104-919615 GCF_000334495.1 Tupaia belangeri chinensis | reverse complement strand
GGTAATGCAGGGCTGGTACCCATCATCTTCTCACTGTCCATAGGTAGAGAGAATCCTCCTATACAATATATTTCCCAATTGGTTTAAGACAGCTAAAGATTCTTTCTGTTGCTTATAGTTGCAAGTTCTTAGTCCTTGTTTTCAGCTTCATTTTGGTGCAAGCGCATGCCTGGCGGCCACGCGTAGGCCCAGGAATCACATGCAGTCCCGGCGGCCATGCATAGGCTCAGGCCCTGTGGCCACGCAGCAGGCCCAGGGGTCACACACAGGCCTGGGCAGGCAGCGGAACGTGGAGCAGAGCCCTGGCTGCGCAGGACCTGGGTGGGAATGGCACAGGACCCAGGGGGCCTGCACAGGGCCTGCCGCCGCTGCTGTGCTGGGTCCGGGCGGGACCCTGGTGGGGGAGTTGGGGGGCCGTGCTGGGCCCGGGGAGCCTGCACTGGGCCCACCACCGCTGCTGCCACCACCGCCATCCGGGGTGCGGGCAGGGCCCACACAGGACCCGGGCAGGGGCCGCACAGGGCCCCGATGTTTCAATGCTTTTGAGAAATTTTGCTTGCATTTTATGGTGTAGTCATTGGAAATGTAAAATTATAAATGTGATATATACACCTCTTTATTGAAATTGCTATCCATATAAATTTTGCCAGAATTGCTATGACTGAAAAGTTTTCATGTCCTAAGTACAATTTTATTTCTGATAGCATTTATAATTAGCCTGAAATGCATCTGAGTTTCTGGAAGTTTTATTGGACTTTTTGGCTGTGCAGCAACTAACATGTCTGAAGTTACTTAAATGCTTACAATTGGACCCTATGCTGTCCCAAATCTTCTGTAACTCTTGAACATTTTTACCATAATTATAAAATGAGAGTTTAACAAATAGCTTCACCATTCCATGCTGTGACACAGGTTATAAACAAGTGCAGTTTACCAACAGCATCAAATGTTTCAGCTTTAAAAAAATAAAAGCAGGGTAAAGTTACATGTTCAGTATTATAAAATATGTACAATATCTTCAAAACAATGTGGTTACTACAAAGTGTTTCATTTACATTTAAGTACTGTCATTGTGTCATGAATGCAGGTTGAAGGGGTGAAACTGTGCACTAAATTGGGACTGTAACTGTAGCGTTTGGCAGAGTTGCCCTCTAATTCCTCATTTAAAAGTTCGACCTGTTGGATTGGACCAGCACTTGTCATAATGGCTAGGTCACTGGATTCCCAATGTAGTAGACTGTGGTACAAGTCCCAGACCCTGTGGCTTAAACACATGCCAGAAACATGTGCATGCATGCCCAAGATCCCGAGAGGAGAATGGAGGAGAAGGGATTGTGGCATAACCATTTCCCATAGGGGGGTGATTTCTTGCTTTCTCTCTTTTTTTTTTCTGGTGAGCATATGCACTGTATAACAAAAACCTCTCAAGAAAAAATGTTCAACCTGTTCAGATCAGCAGATGGCATAATGGTTATATTGTTGGACTCCCCCATGACTGACCATGTCACTGGACTCCCACATGGCTGACCGCAGTTCACATCCCAGACCCAGTAGCTTGAAACTCATGCTGGGGATGTCTCTGTATGTGCCCAAAATCCCAAGAAGAGAATGGAGAAGGGATTATAGTATGGCCACCATCCCATGGGTGATTTCTAACTTTCTGTCTTGTGAACACACATGCCCTATAGTAAAAATCTCTCTCTCAAAAAAAGTTCAACCTAAGAGAGGATTACTCATGGCTCCTACAAACTATTCATTTCAGGGGACAGGAGAAATGAAGATTTTCTACTGATAATTCAGCCTCTAGCAAACAAAGTTCACATGATGGATCTAAGGGCACTGGAGCTAAACATCCAAATACTATTAGGGTTAACATATTCCTCAATATCAACTGAATCTGCTGTACCAGTGATCACAACAGAACAGCAAAGAGATTCCAGATCACTTATTTCTGCTTGTTCCTGAACACTCAGATTGAACTTCAAGAATTAGAAAGAAACACACCATACATCAGATGACAAGAAATCACCATAGGACCACATGAAATATGGGAAAGCAAGAAAATACCTCTCCTCCAAGGGAAAAGAATAACTCCTCTTCATCCACAAGCAGTTCAAGGCAAGTCATGGAAATGTCTGATAAAGAATTTAGAGTATTCATAATGGCAAAGCTAACTGAGATGGAAGAGAAGAGAGACAATGAACTGCTAAAGAGAAAAGAAAAAGAAATTGACGAGTTCCAGGAGGTGAGGAAATTCTTGCAAGATCTAAAAGAGAAATTACATGCTTTACAAAAGAGTCAACGGGACCGTTAGAAATGAAGTCTATAATACAGGAAGTCAAAATCTCCCTTTAAAGTATTAAAAATAGACTAGATCATACAGAAAATAGAAACTCAGATACATAAGAGAAAATTGCTGGCCTAGAAAAATCCACCACTAAGACTGAGAAAATGGCACAAAAATTTGAGAATAATATACGAGAAGTACTAGATACCATCAAAAGTCCAAAC
>NW_006159481.1:913422-915567 GCF_000334495.1 Tupaia belangeri chinensis | reverse complement strand
TATAAATTAAGTTACAAAAAAAAATTTAAAAAAAAATCCATTTGATGACCACAGTAAGATATATAGCCCCAGGTAGGTGCTACTTTATAGGATGCCTAAAGATAGACTTGTGTTCATGAAAATGTATATATCAGCTGTGTTTGCTATGAAAATATTTAGATTAATTAAGATCTTTAGTAATTCAATAAAAAATGGGGGGGAACATTATAGAAAGTAAACATAGATACGAGAGACAGTGCAGAAATAGAGTGGGAAATGGAAGAGAGTAAGAGATAGGAAATCAAGGAAGGGGGGGAAAAAAGCAAAACATAGAGGAAACAATAAATGGAAAATTATTTGTTGACAATAACATGTATGTTGTTATGTGCTTGATTGAGACAATACATAGTGTACTCTGGATAGAAAAATCTCATTTTGTATGCTGTAATGATGTACAGTGAATAAATGTAAACAAATAAATTTAAATTAAAAAAAAATTCTACCTGATTTCTATAGAATATATCCTATATACTAAAAGATTTCAGTCCAATAAACATCCTTACTCTGATTCAGCATCTTCACATACTCTTGTGCTGTGTAGTGTAGTTTTGTGTGTAGTTATTAACCGAGGATACACACACACACACACACACACACACACACACACACACACACACAATATGACGTGGGAGGATACAACAATTAGAGATCCATTTGTCTTTTTTGTTTGCTTTTAAGAGTGTTTTTTTTTTCTATAATATTGTGTGTTCATTGGATAGAGTAAGACAGAGAGACAATAAGTGAGAAGTCACCCCCAAGAGGGATGGACACACCACAATTTCATCTTTCATATTCCTCTCAGGATCTGGGCACAAATGCACATGCACTCAGCTTGAGTCTTAGCTATTGGGTCCAGGACTCAAACTGTGGTTGTCCCATGACATAACTGCTACATCATGTGCTGGTCCTAAGGGACTATTTTCTGATAACCCATTATTAGTGTTATAAATACTGAAAACTGATTAAAGTGTCATTCTTTTTTCTTTCTTTCTTTCTTTTTTTGGAGAGGTTTTTTTCTTATTGGGCACTATAGGGTACATGTGCTCACCAGAGAGATGGAGAAAAGACATAGATGCAGAAAGCAAGAAATCACCCCCTACAGGGGATGGCCATGCCACAATCCCTTCTCCTCCATTCTCCTCTCGGAATCTTGGGCACGCATACACATGTGTCCGACATGAGTTTGAGCCACTGGGTCCAGGATTTGAACCATGATGGACTACATGGGAGTCCAGTGACATAGCCATTATGCTAACTGTTGACCCCAAAGTGTCATCCTTGTAAAAAAAAAAAAGGATATTTAAAATAAAATAAATTTTAAAATTTATCATTCTTTTATCTTCTAAATCTGGTTGTAAAGTTTTCTTAGAAAAATTTTATCCAAATATCAAAGATATCTTCAGTTTTGTGTGAATGAAAATTTTTAATATACTACTATTGACACAGGGCTTCTCTCAAAGAAATCTTCATAACCATAAATTAATTTTAAAAACTATTAAGATTGTCATGAGAAATTGACAATATCTCATGAGAAATTGAGCCATGAGAAATTGTCAATAATGACAAGTCTCTCAAAAAGATAGGCTAAGAAACACATTATTTTTTTATTTTTTATTTTTTGGAGAGGTGTTTGCTCTAGGGCGTGTGCACTCACCAGACAGACACAGAGATACAGAGAAACATAAAGCAAGAAATGACCCCCCACACCCCCAGAGGGGATGGCCATGACATAATCCCTTCTCCTCCATTCTCCTCTCAGAATCTTGGGCACGCATACACATGCACCCGGCATGAATTTAAGCCACTGGGTCCAGGACTCGAACTGCGGTCGACTACATGGTAGTCCAACATAGCCATTACACTAACTGCTGGTCCCAAGAAATACATAATTAAATTATTGATGATTAAAAATAAGAGAGGTACATCAGATTAAGAAAGCTGGAAAGAAGACAGGCAGGAAAATTAATTAAGAGAAAATGATTGCATCCCAAATAAAAAACTAAAGAGGAAATGAGTGATTCACTAGTAAAATACACATTAACAAAATAGACTCAAAAGTAAAACTACAACAATCAGCACTGAAAAACTTGAAATGACTTTTGAGAT
>NW_006159481.1:909076-913347 GCF_000334495.1 Tupaia belangeri chinensis | reverse complement strand
AAACGAGGTCTATTTAAAAAAAAAAAAAAAAAAAGGTAAAGTCATCAGTTCATTTTAGAGTGGTATTTGATCTAAGATAGAATGTCAGCATCTGAAAGTAGGACATTATTTTCTGTACCATTGACAACACACTGCCAACTAAACTGACTTTCTAAACAAAAGAAAAAAATGTTGGTAAGTTAACTTTTTAAAAAAGGTTTTTGCTATACAGCATATATGCGCACTGTCATGTCCCTAGTGACAATGACCACACTGACATCCATTCTTTTTCAGGGATTTTTGGCATGCATGTACACACACCTAATGAGTTTCAAGCCAATAGATCCAGGACTCAAATAGTGGCAGGTCATGTAGGAGTCCAGTGATCTAACCACCATGCTTACTTTAAACTCACAAAATAAATTTTTATGTAAATATGGGGGTGCCTGCCCATGATATTTATTGATTCCAAAAAACACACTCAGAGGTCTGGCAGAGAAAGACACTAACTAGAGAAGTTCCACAGACAGAGAATAGTTTGTGCTGTCATCAGATACTGACTCAGGTTTTATATGCCAAGAACAAAATGGTTAAATAAAGTAAAGATATCCATTGTTTAGAGGTTTTGATACCATCAGCTTATTAGAGTTTGTCTGGGTTAGTGTCTGGGGTCCAGTGCCTCTAGTCTTCCAATGTTTACTATGGGATAGGTATGAGACATACCTCAGAAACATCCCTGGCTATGGGCCAGTTCCATAAGATAAGGGAATGGTCACAAAGAGCTCATGAGGTAAGATGGCGGGCGGGCGGAGGGCCCTGCTGTGGGCCCAGCCAGGCCCTGCGTGGGTCCCGCCCACCTTGTGAGTGAGTCTCCATGGAATACAGTTCTAGGAAAGCGGTTCTGATAAGCAGAGATGATTATCAGTTGATGCAGCACAGCAGCCATCTTGTGATTAGCAGGAATAATGTTGTGGGGCTCTGCAGCGTGAGTTATCCTTGGGTATCTGGCTTCCTCAAGAATGGTAGAGTAGTTCCTGTTCTTCCCTGAGGCAATGCAGGGCTGGCAACCATCATCTTCTCACTGTCCATAGGTAGAGCAAGTCCTTCTATATAATATATTTCTCAACTGGTTTAAGACAGCTAAAGATTCTTTCTGTTGCTTATAGTTGCAAGTTCTCAATCCTTGTTTTCAGCTTCAGCTTGCTGGTCCGGAGGCCACACACCCGCCCTGGAGAGGCAGCTGAACGCCGGGCAGAGCCCTGGGGGACCCACCGCCCCGCTCTGCATGGGTTCCGGGGTAGGTGGGGCCACGCAGGACCCAGGTGGGCCTGCAATGGCAGATCCGCACGAGACCCACCCTTGATCCAACCTTGAATGGAATCTATGTTCCCTATTGTTGAAAACTTTAAACTTGTGGCCCTTCTCCCTTTACCTGCATGTATCACATTTTCAATAACGAGCCTGGAAGACAACTGTATATAGCAGAGATAGGGTAATGGGAGAGGGGGAAAGGGCAGAGGGTCAAAGATAGGATAAAAAACATATATATATGTAAACATTGTATGAAAGTAGAAATGGAATATTATTGATGATAACATGCTTGATTAAGCCACTATGCAGTTTATCCTAGATGGGAAACCACATTTAGTATGTTGTGATGATGCTCAGGGAATGAGTGTTAGGTAATAGAGGGTGGGGGATGGGGAATCAGGGATGGCAAGACAAAGGGCAAGGTATGTAGGACGTAAGAATTGAAAAATTATTTGCTGAGAACATGTATGTGGATGTGTTTGATTGAGCCAATGCACAGTGTATTTTGATGGAAAATTCATTTGTGTGTTGTGATGGTGTAAAGTGAATTAATAAAAAAAAAAATAAAAAAAAGAGCTCATGAGGTCCAGCTGGGTCAGCAGCCAGATATAAAAAAAATAAGGTGAAAAGGAAGGGATAAGGAGAGCTCAGTGTATGGAGTTTACCCTCAGACTTATATAGTACATTTAAATGAAATATGTTGCAGGTTTTGATTCACCTAGTTTTCAATTTTCCAATACTGTATCAACTACTTTATCAGTAAGGAAAATGAACAGAAAACTGTAGTACATAGAAGAGCATGGCTTCTCCTCTGCCCCAGGGTGACCCATGGCCACACAAGTAGCATCTCCACCTTTCTTCTTTCTGGGCATGAAATTCCATCAGAAATAAACCCAGATCTGTAAAAACTACTTGAGAAGTTACATTTGGTGAGCAGTCAGTGAGGAAATACTTTTGTGAAAGAGTCTTGGAAAATACTGAGAATGTGAAGGCCCTAGAGCTTGGCAGCAGGAAGCTTTCTCCTTATTGCTCCTCACACTGCCAGGTGTCTCAAAATTTCTCTGGGGTTGTATCTGAAGAGAAGGAAGTTCTGATCTGCTTGTGGACAAGGTCCCAAAGTGCCCTGAAGTGACCCCAGAGATAACATTTCGTTTGTTTGCTTTTTTGTCATTGTGTGCATGCAGTCACAGGAGAGACACAGAGGGAGGAAAAGTGAGACACCATCCTCCAGGAGAGATAGCTATGCCACAATCTCCTCTCCACTATTCTTCTCTTGGGTTTCTAGCCACACTCTATATGATTTTTAAGCCTTTGGGTCAGAGGCTTAAAATGCAGTTGGCCAGATGAGAGTCCAGCACCTTAGTCACTATACCATCTTCTGGCCTCCAGAGATAATTCTGAGGAGGTTGCTAAGGTGTTCACTGTATGCTGCCAAGAAGTGGCCAGGGAGTGGGAGACACCAGGACATCATGTAGTAGAGAAGGCAGTTTGCAGGACCCCTGCTGGCCACATGGGGAGCCAGGACATGCCATACTCACTATCTAGCAGTCACCCTAACTCACCCAAGATATAAATTTGTAACACTCATTTTTCATGATTTCATGCCATAAATTTGAAAATTCAAGCCAAAATAAAGCCTGTCATCTCCTGGATTGACTAACTGGATAGAGATAACACAAATGTGGATGGTCAATAGGAAAAACAATTGACTTCCTACATATCAGCAATATAAGAATAGTTAATTGTGGGAAGCC
This sequence comes from Tupaia belangeri chinensis, assembly GCF_000334495.1. NCBI lineage: Eukaryota > Metazoa > Chordata > Mammalia > Scandentia > Tupaiidae > Tupaia > Tupaia belangeri. The sequence continues at coordinate 910,303 of NW_006159481.1, read as the reverse complement.
GCCCACATCAAAATGGCTGCCATGACCTTCACATAACAAAAATGGCCGGTGCAACCTTGACACGTACACCAGGAACACAGAACTTCCTGGTTCAGACAAACTGACAGGTCCTCAATTAGGTCCGCTGTAAACCCCGCCTACTTTCTCCTGCCTTGTGTATATAAGAAAGTGCTCTGGCCCTCAATAAACGAGTGAAACCTTCATACCATCAAGAGTTGTGACACTGTGTGAGCTGTGACACTTCTTTTGCTCCCGTGCTGAGACGCTGCGCCAGTTCCAGACCTCCACCCCCTCGCTCGGGTTCTCTGCCCGATATGTCCCGCGGGCCGGGACAGTTAATATTTAAAATGAAACAAAACCCTGTAACATAGAAAAACTAAAATCTTTCATTATAAATCTAACAAAACTTATGCAAATATGCATTCAGTACATCTTGAACCTGTTGAAGAAAATCAGAAGAAATACAAATAAAGAGAAATTTCTTACTCAACAGCAGTACATTTCTAGTTGTTATCCTTTTGGGTCCAGTCAGTGGTATGGTGTTTAATGTGACTGAATCCAACATGACTGACTGTGCAGTTGAGTCCTGGACCAGGCTGTTTGAAAAACATGCTGGCAAGTGTGTGTTTGTGACCCAAGTCCCAAGAGGATAATGAAGGATAAGGAATTACAGAATGGCCATCAGGTGGGGATAATTTTTCACTGTCCCTCTCTCTTCATCTTATCTTATTCTGGCAAATGAATGTACACTACAGACCAAAAAATTTTAAAATAACCATTTTTTTCTAACTTGATCCACAGATTCTTTAGAATCTTAATCAAATTCCCAGTTTAGGTATTCCATTACTTTTAAACCTATAACAGATTACATAAGACTGAAGAAGACCAAGGTTAAAGAACTCATACATTTAGGTCTAAACGCTTATCCCAAATTTGCAGGAAAATAAGTGATATTGGTAACAAACACATTAATAGAAAATTGGACAGAATAATGTTCCAAACTAGAACTATGTAAATATAGACAATTGATTTTGTCAAAGGGGCAAAGACAATTCAATGCAGAACAAAAAATATGTTGCACAAATGGCAACAGACAATGGGAATCCACACAGGAAAAGGGAAGACATATTTAAACACCATAGCTCACCCAAATAAATCAATCAAAATACTCTATATTCTTAAATTTACAAATGCAAAATTACAAAATTTGTATAAGAAAGCAAAGAA
>NW_006159481.1:903054-909029 GCF_000334495.1 Tupaia belangeri chinensis | reverse complement strand
TGACTCTACTATCCACAGCACTCTCTAGATGCAAGATTTGTTCTGGGTCCTACCTCAGGCCTTCCCCAGGACCTGGCTTTATTAAGGCTCCCCAGTAAAACATTGGGGCTTTGCAGGCTTGTAGGCATACCTATTTACACCAAACAGGTGTTTGTCTTTGGAGACCTGAGGATGCCAGCACTTTATGCTCAGGACACAAAGAACAAGAGTTCTCTAGAAGAGCCCCTGTTGTTCAGGATCCATTTTTTTAGAGGTTTTTGAACACAAGCACTTGCTGGAGAGAGAGAGAGAGATAGAGACAGTGAAAGGGAAAGTAAGAAATCACCTGCCCAGGGAGGATGGCCATGCAGTAATTCCTTCTCCTCCATGCAAACACACATGCTCAGTGTCTTACTTTACCCTTATATTATTTCCTTTACAAAACTATCCTGCCTTGTATGAAATAGTTCCCCAGCATGAATGTATAACTAGTAGCAATGCCACTGAATTATACTTAATGAATTTAATTGCTCCTTTCTCTGGCTGCATCAATCATATTGAAATTTTATATTGGGGAGCAAAAGTATATTTTCTTAGTCCTCTTCTAAATATTGAGACAAACACCATGTGGAAATTCTTAACTCTAACAGAACCTAATGTATATGTGCATTTATAATTAGCCTATATTTTACAAACATCTCACCTATTACATAACATCTTATGCTAACCAGTGCATGTTAGGAGAACATAAAATGTTAGCAAAAATAGTAACTGTTAGGTCAAGTTAGCATAATCACCACCATTCTAAATATTGAGACAAACACCATGTGGAAATTCTTAACTCTAACAGAACCTAATGTATATGTGCATTTATAATTAGCCTATATTTTACAAACATCTCACCTATTACATAACATCTTATGCTAACCAGTGCATGTTAGGAGAACATAAAATGTTAGCAAAAATAGTAACTGTTAGGTCAAGTTAGCATAATCACCACCATGTTAGGGAATGCTGGGGCAAGTTAGCTTAATTGCTACCCTGTTAAGTCTTCAAGGAAGGAGCCCACTTTGTTAGGGCCTCAAGGACGGAAACCAGGAGTCTGGGAACTCTCAGATAAGTGGAAAATGGGAGGGCCCAGCACCTATGAGGCAAGGTCATCCAGACCCTTAGCTGAGAGCCCTTATCTAGTCATGAGCAGGTGGTGACAGCTGGACCCTTGCTTCTCATCCCACACCCCTCCTTTGTGTGTGTTCCTTTCTATGGAAAAATCCTGAACTATAAAAGACCCCTTTATCTTAGGTACGGGATCCTTGTGAAGGCCTGCTGCAATGGGCAGAAACTCGAACCCCAGCTAGCTGAAAATAGAATAAACACATCTTTTGTAGTTGCATTGTCATCTTTTCTGCATCTCCATCAGTTAGACTGATATCTGGACCCTTACATAACCAATAAACTTATTGAATTGTCTCATGTGGAAGTGGATGATACCAATCATAATTGGTATGATTTTCTGTTTAATAGTCCAACTGCTACACTACTTTACTGCTACTTTTAGCCCTGTACTATGCAAAAGCCTGATTCTTATACTCATGTGTATATGCAATTGTTCTATGTATCATAAAATTAGAAGGTTATTTCATAGATTCATAATCGCTACCTTTGCATACCCCTTGAAGCAGACTTAGGACTGTATGTTAAGAAAATGGAGCCAGGGGACCAGCAGTTAGTGTAATGGCTATGCTGCTGGACTCCCATGCAGTCAAACACAGTTCAAGTCCCAGACCTGGTAGCTTAAACTCATACCAGACATGCGTGCATGCGTGTCTAAGACCCTGAGAAGAGCATGGAGGAGAAGGGATTGCAGTGTGACCATCCCCCCTGGGAGGTGATTTCTCACTTTTGGTCTCTCTGTCTTTCTGGAGAGTGTATGACCCCTATAGCAAAAACCTTTCTTAAAAAAAAAAAAAGAAAGAAAGAAAATGAAACCTCATGGTGGAGTCTCCTTAAGATGAAGGAAGTCTTGCTTTATGGGTCATGCAAGGTAAAGAAGAAGACAACTTTATAAGGACAACCTGTTGCCTGGACATCTTATCAAGTCTCCTGGAACACAGTGTTGTGTTCCTGGATAACACAACTAAATGCCTTGAGTCTGGAGCATTCTGGCCCCTTAAGTGCATTTACAAGGGAGAGTGGGTTCCTCGCCGGATCCTATCTTCCCATAAAAGTCCTACAGCAGTGCCACTTAGCTCCAGACAAACAACAAAGAACAGTATAAATAAAAACTCAGACTCATAAGATATGAGCTCAAATGAATCTTTACACTGAACTTGCATTTGCTGGTGACATTACTCCCAGTGCTGCCATGGTGAGTGTTTTCAACATGGAGAGGCAGTTTGTATAAGTAAACCATGTCTTTACTTTCACTTACTCTAATATGATGTTGTTATTGAGTGCATACCAGACTCTTTCAATTAAGTGGTGCACCCATATGAGAAACTTTAGGTTTCTCACAAGCTTATTACTTGTTTCCTTACTAATTTGATTTATGTTATTTTTAATCTGATCTTCTTGAAAACCTATCTAGAAATGCATAAATTTTATCTTCTCAAAGAACAAGGTTTTTGTTATTGTTTTTTCAACTCCCTAACTTGGGTCATTAGGTCATTATTTGCCACTTTTCTGGCTTTTCTATATTTATTGGTATAGAACTACCCTCTTATGACTGCTTTTCCTGTGTCCTAAGTTATAAACACATTTTTGTTTGTTATCATTGATTTTTATTAACCTTCTCCTTTCAGACATAATTTCTTCAGTAGTTGTAAAGACATTAAGGATTAGATTGTTTTGTTTCCATGTGTATATATATTTTTGAGAACTCTTTCTATAGTTGATTTCAAGTCTGATTCCACTGTGATCTGAAAAGATGCTGAATATAGTTTCTATACTTTTGATTTTGTAAAGGCTTATTTTGTATTCCATCATATGATTGATTTTTGAAATAGTTCCTTGTGGGTGTGAGAAAAAAATATTTTTTGTGGTTGCCTATAGAAGTCTCTCAAGTTCATTTCTGGCATCACGTACCTTTTATATCCCTTTGTTTATTTTTTGCCAAAATGATCTGTCCAGAGGATACAGTGAGTATTTGACATCACCAATTATTATTGTGTTGTAGTCTATCTGCCTCATTAGATTTAACAGTCTCTCTTTAACATATTTAGGTGCTCCTGTGTTGAGTGTGTACATATTTAAAGGTGTTATATATTCTTGGTGAACAAGTCTTTTTGGTACCATATAATATCCTTTTAGTCTTCTTACATCTATGTTCTCTATTTTGTCTAATATTAATAACAAAACTCCAGCCTTTCTTGATTTTCACTCACATAAAATATATTTTCCACCTTCACTTTTAGTCTATGTATGTCTTTATAAGTGAGATGTGTCTTTTGTAAGCAGTGTATAGAGGACTTCTTTTTTAAAAAAATGTATTTGGCCAGTTTGTGTCTGTCACTGTAATTTTATCCATTAAAGTTCAATGTTATTATTGATATTTGCAGACTTATTTCTGTCATAGATGAGTTCGACCCGGTGGGGCCCCAGGATCTGTTTGTGCCCTCGACCCTTGAGGAAAGCCTTGATCAACTCAGCATGTTGGCAAGGCCACTTGCTATATGCTCCAGAGATTGCAGAAGCCTTGCTGGGAAGTGACTCCCCTCTGGCTCCCTGATATACTACTATAAAAGAATTACATAGCTCTCTCATATATATTTAGTATGTGGTAAGATTTCCCAAAAGTTCCCCCAACTGCTCCCCTTTGCCCTGACCACTTATTGTTAACTACAATGCTTCATCCATGCGGTCAAAATGGAGGGTTGGCTGAAGTTCCTTCTAGGCAGAAATCTTCTTGACCTTTGGAAGGCCCTTCAAGACACATTTAGCATAAGCTTAAAACTAATCTTTTCTTTACATAAAATAGGATTAAGCCAAAACTGGCCCAGGACCCTCCTGCCCCACGGTAGCTAATGTCTAACAAAATACATAACGGTGGTGCCACAGGCACAACAGAACACTTAGGTATACCACAAACCTATTTTAAAGATTTTCATTAACTTGTTAGTCCTTTTACTTTTGACTTAAGATAAACTGGTACTGCCAGTTGAAGAAGCTGTTTAAAGTATCCCTGCCCTCACCAAGTGAACAATAGGTTCACCCCTTTAGAATAGATAGATATACTAGAATTCCTTGAATTAAATTTTAGATCCCTATAAAATTATGTAAGTATCATTCTTTATTGAGATCCATAAGAACTAATAACTATACTTGAGATTTTCTTTTCTTACATCGTACTCAGTAATCACAAGATTGCTGCCACAGAGCATTGGCTGATAATTAACTCTGCTTGCTGGAAGCTGTTTCCCGAAACTGCATTCCTTGAAGTTCCCAAAAACCTGCCTACATCAATCAAACAATTGTTGAACTGTAATAGACCCGCCCTTAATCTAACCCTGAATAGAATCTATGATCCCTATTGTTAAAACTTTATGAACTGTTAATTAGAACATGTAGCGCCTCACTTGTTTACTTGCATGTATCACATTTTAAATAAAAAAGCACGATGATTCCTAGCAGTTGTCACTCTCTAGAGAGCAATCTCGGAGAGTGTCTGACTGAGGACATGCATGAAAAAGGCACCAAGACCTCAGTCTTTCCTTCCTGTGCTGCCTCCGAGGAGTCAACCAACCCCCACCAAGGCTGGTCCTCAGCACTGTCATTTTGTTAATCATTTTATGGGTGTCTGTTTGTTCTCTCATTTCTGTTTTGTCTCTCCTTAGTCTTCCTGTTGTAATACTTCCTTCTATACATTTTAAAGAGCTAGTCTACTACTGGTGACTTATTTTATTTTTTGTTTATCTGGGACTACTTTTACTTGTCCTTCTCATTTGAGAGATAATCATGTTGGAATAGTATTCTTGGTTGAAGTTTTTTTTCATTTGATGTTTTAAATATATTCTCACATTATTTCCTTGCCTGCATTGTTTCAGTTGAAAGGTCTGATGTTAGCCTATTTCGGGATAACCTTTATAAGTAACTTGGTATTTCTCTCTGGTGTTTTCCCTCCCGCATAGGTCAGGGAAATTGCACACTTCTCAAATAGACATTTTCCATTTGAAGTCTCCTGGTCAACCAGGGATCAGAGGCAGGGTTGAATTAACTCCAACTCCAGCCCAGGACCAGCCTCCAACTTCATCTTGGCATTTCAGAGCTACAAGTAGGTGGAGTTTTCCTTTCTTTGCTAACTCTTTGCAGTCAGACCTCTCTCACAGGACAGGAAAATTGCAGGTCTCTTAAACAAACATCTCTTTATAAAACCTCTCACATGGTATGGGAAATTTCTTTTTACTATTTTCTTCACTTAAATTCTCACTTTCCTGCTCAGCTTCCACACCCATAGAGATTAGATAAGTGTAGGTATATAGTACCCAAACATCTGAGCATTGTGAGGCTTGAGAAATAATTTTCTTCCCACAGAACAACCAACAAAATGGAGAAAGTCCTCTTCACATATCTGAATTTCTCCTACTTATGACCACACTGCAAACAAAAGATGAGAGAAGTTGACATAGAGATAATTTATAACCAAGACCATCTCAATGCCATAGAATTCTCCAAGAAATCGACAAAAACTGAATATATCACCAAAACATAAAGATCACAGAAGAGCCTTAAGATGAGAAAAACAGAAAATATGTTCCCAACAATGAAACATAGCATGTCAACTCCAATTATGGAAAACAGACAAAATTACCAAAATGTCAGAAGAATAATTCAGAAAATTCAGAGACAAACTCAATGAGATGCAGGAGAAAATAAAACAAAACAAAAACAAAAAACTAATGTCAAGAGATGAGGAAGTCCTTTCATGATTTGAAAGAGGAAACAAACAACATAAAAAAAAAAAAAAAAAAAACAAAAAAAAAAAAACACTTTGTGAAAGA
>NW_006159481.1:884157-902671 GCF_000334495.1 Tupaia belangeri chinensis | reverse complement strand
GGCTTAGAACTCATGCTGGGCGCGTGTGCGTGTGTGACCAAGATCCCGAGAGGAGAATGGAGGAGAAGGGATTGCGGCATGACCATCCCCTCTGGGGGGGTGATTTCTTGCTTTCTGTCTCTATGTCTCTGTCTGTCTGGCGAGCGCACTCACTGTATAGCGAAAATCTCTCCAAAAAAAAAAAAGACTGTAAAATAAGAACCTTCCATGAAAGTAATAAACAAATTAGACCATCTAAAATATGGAATCTTGGATTTAGAAGACAAAAACTCCGAGTTAGGCAAGGCCACCCAAAAGAACAAAAAATTACAAATAAAAAGATACTGTATGGGAAATACTAGATACCATTAAATGCTCAAATATCTGAATAATTGTTATTCCAGAAAAAGAATCTAATGAAAGCACAGAAAAGTTATTCCATGAAACTCTTGCAGAAAACTTTCCAAAACTTAAGAAACAGTCAGACATCCAGACACAAAATATACAAAGGACACAAAAAGAATCAGCCTAAAAATATCCTTTACATGACATATTGGTCAAAATCAAAGACAAGTTTCTAAAAAAATCAAGTGACAAACATTAAGTTTGTTAAGATTTTAGAACAATAAAGGAGCTAACTAAACCAGGAAAGAAAGGAAAGAATGAGAAGGAACATTCAAAAAATAAAAAAAAAAACAATTTCAACTAGTAGACAAGATTGTCTTTCAAACAGAAAAAAAATAATAATAAAATAAAATCTGTTTCTGCTACAAAAAAAAAAAAAAACCTGAAAGAATTTTCCAACACTACACTAGATCAAGAACAGGATTACTATATCGGGAAACCTAAAAAGAGTGAAATAGAAATAAGAAAATAAAAACAACCTAGAAGCCTGATCTTGGCAGGTCTCCTCTCCTAAGTGTGCCACTAGTCAACAGGGCAACTTTGGAAGTTATGGTACACCTTCACTCAGAACTCTAGTGACTTGGGCTTGCCTCACCCACCAGGAGACTTGAGCCTGGTCTCAGCAGGCCTCCTATTGTAAGTATCCCTAATCCCCAGGAACATTGTTAAAACTTTCAACACTCCATTACCTGGTGTTCTAGTGGACTGGGCTCAACCAAACCACCAGGAAACTTGGGGTTGGTCTCAGCAGGCCTTCTCTCATGAGTGTACTCCCAGCCCTTCAGAGCAACTTTGGAACTTGTGACATTCCATTGCCCAGTGCTCTAGTGGCCTGGGCTCACACCACCCTCTGGGAGACTTGGGTCTCGTCTTGGCTGTTTTCTCTTCATATGTGACCATCCAGTCTCCAGGAGCAACCTTGGAGATTGTGACATAATCTCATAAGCTGCACTGTGTGCCATGTGCAACTTTATCTTTATCCTCTTCACCAAATTATATCTCCTTAGCTTGTTCCCAAGTCCTGAAGAGCTGAGAGTTTGGTAGATGAGCCAAGCATCAGAATTACCTTTAACCCAGGAGATCTGGCCCTCCAATAGGAACACTCTTGAGAACTAATGGCGAAATTCTCTCTTTTAATACTACAGAATCTGTTCAAAAATATAGGAATAATTTAATACTGCACCAGATGACCAAAAGTCAGTGCAGATCTCAGATAAACACAAGAAGACAAGGGAGTAACTCCCTCAGGTGAACACAGCAGCCCCTTATCAACATGGACAATACAAAGAAATACACAGAAACATAAGAGAAAATAATTCCAAAAATTCATAGTAACAAAACTCAAGGAGATGCAAGAGAAAACAACTGGTTTCATAAAATGTGAAAATCATTGCAAGAAATGAAAGAAAAATTTATAAAGATATAGGTACCCAAACACACAAAAAAACAAACAAACAAAAATAGAACTTCTGGAAATGTAAAATACAAGAAAGGTAAATTGCCCTAGAAAGCATTAATAGAAGATTTGAGCAGGCAGAAGAATGTCTGACTTTGAATGTAGGACAAAGTCTCCAAATGATCAACCAGCAAACAGAATGAAAAAAGGAAACACATGATAAATTCTAGATACAATGAAACACCCAAATATCCAAATAATAGGTATTTCAGAAGGTGAAGAAGTGGCAAGGCATGGAAAACCACTTTTATGGAATAGTATTTTAATGCTTTCTAAATATATAGAAATAAAAAGCAATTCAGAAAAAACATAAAGAATTCCAAGTAGAATCAACATGAAAAGATCCTGCCCCTGGCACATTATGGGCAGATTGATAAAAATTAAAGACAAGAGCAATATTCTAATTATGGCAAGAAAGAAATGTCAAGTTACTTATAATATAGGTTATCTCCTTAGGCTAATATTAGACTTCTCAACTGAAACAGTGCAGGCAAGAAAAGAATGGAAGGATGTATTCAAAACATTAAAAGAAAAATAATATCAACCAACAATAATAACCAGTAGGATTATCCTTCAAATGTGAAGAACAAATAAACTATTCTCAGATAAACAAAAACAAAGAACCCACCAAGACTAGACAAGCTCTACAGGAAATACTGAGGAGTATTGTATCAGAAAAACAAAAGAGAGGTAAGTGGAAATAAGAGAACAAATACAAATGAGAAAATGGCTAATGAAATGACAGGGATAAGTCTAAAAGTATCAGTAATAATGTTGAACGTAATGGATTAAACTTTCCAGGTAAAAGATACAGACTGGCTGAATGGAAACAAAAACAGAATTCATTTCTTTGCTGCTGAAAAGAAACACACCTTATGTAAGGACATACATACTGTTTCCATAAGGACTATTTCTATTCATGGACTAGAAAAATATATACCATGTAAATAGAAACCAATAGGAGGTTGAAGTTGCAGTACTGGTATCTGACAAAATAGATGTAAGATGAAAGAGGTAAGAAGAGACAAAAAAGGACATTATATAGCACTAAAAGGTCTATTCACAAAAATATAACACCTAAAAATATTAATGTACCCAACACTGGAGCAACTAAATATATCAATTAGATTCTGATAGGTTTCAAGGGAAAGATAGACTGCAATAAAATAATTGTAGGGACTTTAAATAACCCATTATTTTTAGAGGATTGATTATTTGGGTACTTTGTCCTCAAAGTCAGAAATTCTTCTACCTGCTCAAATCTGCTGTTAATGCTTTCTAGGGCAACTTACTTTTCTTTTATTATATTAGTCATTTACAGAAGTTATATTTTTGTTTGTTTGCTTTTGTGTGTGTTTGTGTTTTAGGCTGTTTATTTTTTTTTATAAATTTCCTCTTTCATTACTTGGACAGTTCATCTCAACAAAAAAATAAACAAAGATATAAAATCTTAATTATAGCATAAATTAAATAGATTTGACATCTACAGAGTATTTCACCCAATGTCCATAAAATGTATATTTTTCTTAGCCCACATGAAATATTTTTGAAGACAGTCTCCATGAGAGGAGTCTTTAAAAATTCAAATGTATAGAAACTATATCCAGCATTAGAACTATTCAAATACATGGAAGCTAAATAACCTACTGCATGACTTTAAAACTACACAAAAAATACCAAAACAAAAAAATTCATAAAAATTAATGCTAAATACCAAACAAGTGCTTATAACCTATAGAAAACAGGAAAATCAATTATAAGAAGGAAGTTTATACCAATTAATACCCACAAGGAAAAACATAAAAGTGGCAAATAAACAACCTAACAACACACCTCCACTCAACAGAAAAGAAAATAATAATAACAAAAACTTCCAGAAGAAAAAAATAATAATAAAGTCACTAGCATAAATAAATGAAATAGAGAATAAAGGAACTATATAGAAAATAAATGAAACCAAAAGTTAGTTCTTTGAGAATATAGATTAGATGAACAAATTTTTGAACATGTATAACTTAACAAGATTGAACCATAAAGGAAAAGAATGACTAGACCCATAACGAGAAATGATTGGATCAGTAATAGATACTCTCCCATCAAACAAGAGCTCAGGTTTAATGACATTATTTCTGAAGTTTAAAAAACTTTTAAAAAAGAACTAACCCCAATCCTCCTCAAACATACCACCCATCAGATGAGTAGTAATCACTGCAGGACCACAAGAAATATGGAAAAGCAGGAAAATATCTATCCTCCAAGGTAAAAGAATAAGTCCTCTTCATCCACAGACAGTTCATAGAAATGATGGAAATGTCTGATAAAGAAATGAGAACATTCATAATGGTGAGGCTAACAGAGATGGAAGAGAAAAGAGATAATGAACTGCAGAAGAATAAGGAGAAAGAACCTGACGAGTTCTGGAGGTGAGGTAATTCTTGCAAGATCTAAAAGAGGTATTACACACTTTACAAAAGAATCAAATGGAACTGTTAGAGATGAACACTATACTACAGAAAGTCAAAATCTCCTTTGAAAATATTAAAAGCAGACTAGATCATATAGAAAATAAAATCTCAGATATAGAAGAGAAAATTGCTGGCTCAGAAAAATCCACCACCAAGACTGAGAAAATTGCCCCCAAATTTGAGAATATATGATCTAGTCTGCTTTTAATATTTTCAAAGGAGATTTTGACAGCATTTCATTGTATTTCATGTACAAATAGTATGACATAGTGTATGTGTGCCACATTTTCAAAATATATTCTTTTGGTTTTGAGCAAAAATGTACATTGCTTCTAGGTAGCTCATAATGAGGAAGTCAGCATAAATGCGCAAGTGTTTTTCTGATTATTTTGCTATTTTTTTTTCATTAAATACCTAGAAATGGAATTACTGGGTCATATGGTAGTTCTTATAGAATATGGAAGACCTAACTAATCTCCTCTGTGTCTGTGGTAATATAATTCACACAAATAGTGTAAGAGTGTTCTTCTTAAACCAAAAATTATGAATATCTGTGTCTTTTTTTCTTCTTTTGCCTACTTCATGAAATATAGTACATACTTAAAGATTAAGTATATGATATGGCACAAAACAAGACTATAAATTCAAAAGTATTAAGAATTTTCTTCTGACCAAAATAAAATTGAACTTGAAATAAATTACCTAAAGAACACTGGAAAAGGTACTGGTACATGGAAATAAGCAACAGTAGAAGAATGATTTCTCAATTGAAGAATTAGAGCTGAAATCAAAGGATTCATAGAAACCAAGATAATGAACACATGAGAATGCATAATTATGGGGCACTGCAAAGCACTAACAAGAGGGATAACTTAATAATTAGAGATCAAACAAAACACAATGATGCCAAATAATGACAACCTAATGACATATCTCAAGGAACTGGAGGGAGAAGAAAGAAAAATAAATAATCAATATCAGAGTAGAAATTAGAGAATCAAAGTATCATACAGAAAATAAATGAAACCTAGAGCTTGTTCTTTTAGGAGATGAACAAATTTTATATATGCTTAATGAGACTAATCATGAATAGAGAAAGAAACCAGATAAATAAAGTCAATAGTGAAACAGACTACCTTACATTAGGTATAACAGGAATAGAAAAGATCATAAGAAGGGCTATGAGCAACTATTGTTCTTTACTTGAAAATTGCTTTATGGTGCTTCACTAATTTCATTGTCTGAAGGGAGGAAGGTTCCCTGTGGTCAACTGTAGTTGTTGATGTACTAAATTATGTAACAGCAGAGTTTGTTTCTCTTACATATTTCTAACTACATTTTCTTTAACCAATCTCTCTTTTTCCCCTCCCCCATTCTATTCCACCTTTAGTGATTATTCTTACATGCTCTCTTTCTGTGAAATTTTCTTGGTTAGTTTTCAGATAGAAGGAAGAATATGTGATTTCAGACTGCCATTTGCTAGGAGACTTTAGTCCCAATTCCAGCAGGTCTTTCCAAGTGAATGCCAGTTACCACTAAGGTTTGCATTTGTTATTCAGGGCACATCAAATGCTCCTGTGACCTGCTTCTGGAATGCAGTTATCTACCAGGATACCTTAGTTCCTTATCCTAAGTGCCACCTCACCCATTACTTTATGTTTTACATATTAACCGTATTCCTATGTAGACTCCATTTCAGATCACTGGCTGATGTGGTTGATGTCCCAGCAGATCTCTTTCCAGGAGTGCTGCCCCTGCTACTTTACATTTTAAACTTAGTACATATTGAGACCAGAAGTTAAAGTAATGGCTATGTTGCTGGACTCCTGTGTAGTTGACCATGGTTAGAGTCCTGGACTTGGTGACTTAAAGTCATTTTGGATGTGTGTGCGTGTGTGCCCAAGATCCCAAGAGAAGAATGGAGAAGAGATTGCAGCATGGCCATCCCCTCTGGGGGATGATTTCTCACTTTCTGTCTTTCTCTCTCTCTCTCTCTGTCTTTCTGGTGAACACACATACCCTATAGCAAAAAAATTCTCCCCCCCAAAAAAACTCCTATCAACTCTGCTTTCCTGCAACTTTCTTATGAGACATCAATCATCGGACAGAAGAGCTTGTTTCTGGTTCCAGCGGTACTCTCCTTATGAGTGCCAGCCACCTCACCCTCCAGGTGTGCATTTGAAGTATGGGGCACATTGACTGTGCTCTCATGAGGTCTTCTCTGACCATAAACATCAACCCAGAGACCTTTATTTTTGTTTCCATAAGGACCCATCTCATGAGCACCACTCAAACCCATGGAATTGCAGTTTAAATCCAGGGCACATTTTTCAGACCCCAGAAATATGTTCAGAGACCTTAGTTCTGGTATCAGCAGACCACTCTTCTACATCCCAGCTCACCCTAAATGAATATTTGGTGGAAGAGCCAACCACCTGAAGATACTTAGACACTCCTTATCTGCTCATAGCACACAGCCTTCTAACAATATAACATCTGAAAGTAAGTATGATAATCCCTAATCTAATGCTTCCAAATATGTGTGAATGCATAGGAAGTGAATATTTCAGCAGCTGACCATAAAACAAAACAAGGGAAAAAATAAGAAAGCGAGGAAATAATTCTCCCACGTAACATAGGAACCCCTTACCAATAATGGAAAACTGAAGAGAATTTACTGAAATCTCAGAAAGAAAGCTTCAAAAACTCATTATGGTGAAACTCAAAAGAGAAAATATAAGCAATTACAGGAAATATGAGAATCATTTCATGACATGAACAAACTTATAGTGTGAAGAGATAGACATCCTTACAGATAATCAAAGAGAACAAGAAAAAAAAAACACAATACAAAAATTAAATGTCTCTTGACATATTAATACAAGATTGTACCATACAGAAAAATTGAATTTCTGTTCTTATAGACAAATTCTCTGACATATAACAAATCACTGACCAAAACCAGGAGATTCTAGACACTATAAAATGTCTAAACATATTTAAAATGGACATTCGAGAAGGTGAAGAATCTGCTGAAGGCATGGAAGATTTCTTTTTTAAAACACTGAGACTTTCCCAATCTAGAGAGTCCTAAAGAAATTCAGAATCAACAAGTAAAAAGAACCTAAAATACAATCAACAGTACCTCCAGTACTTCATCACCAGATTGGTCAAAATTAAAAATAAAGATATTATACCAAAAATGGCAAAAAAAAAGAGACTAAGTTACTTACAAAAGTTATCTCATTAGGCAAATGTCATTCTGCTCAATAGAAACAATGCAAGCAAGGAAAAAAGAAAAGACATATTCTAAACACTGAGCTAAAATAACTTCAACCAAGAATACTATAGCCAGCAAGATTATTTTTCAAATGAGGAAGAAAAATAAAACCATTCTCAGGTAAACAAAGACATAAGGAGTTTATCAAGACTGACAAGCTCTATAAGAAATAGTGAACAGAATAAGATATTAGTATAAAACAAAAGAGATTAACAGAAATAAGACAACAGAAAATATCCCAAAATAAGGCTAACAGAAAGGCAAAATCATGTCCACAAATATCAATAAAAATTGAATGTTCACAGATTGTTTTTTAATTAAAGACACATTTTCTCAATAAATATTTTAAAACATACAGACCTCTATGTGCCAGTTACTAGAAACATCTCACTGAGAAAGACATACATGGACTGAAAAACTAAAGTGCTGGTGAAACTTATTCTGTACAAATGGAAATTAAAAACGGCTGGTGTCATAATATTGATATAAAATAAAATTGATTTCAAAATGAAAGATTAAGAAGAGACAAAAAGGGACCAGCAGTTAGTATAATAGCTATGTTGCTGGACTCCCATGTAGTCAACCACAGTTTGAATCCTGGACCTGGTAGCTTAAACTCACACCGGGCACGTATGTGTGCGTGCCTAAGATCCTGAAAGGAGAATGGAGGAGAAGGAATTGTGGCGTGGCCATTCCTCTAAGGGTGATTTCTCATTTTCTGTCTCTCAGTCTCTCTCTATCTTTCTGGTGAGTGCACGTGCCCTACTTGAGATAGAACTGGGCTTTGCTAGGGAGCTTAAGGCTATCCTATATGGTAAGGAGAAGTATGTAATTAACATATTTCTAATAAGCATACTCCTAACAAACTAAAAAAGAAGAGAAAAAAAGCAGCCTATCTTTCTGACAGAGGAAGACTCTGAGTTGGGGAACCTGGGCTGGGTCAGAACTAGAGCTGAGGTAGTAAACAGTGACTGGCCCTGCCTCAGTGTCCCTTACAGGGTACCAGAGATGAAACTGGGTTCTTCTGGAGATCTGTGGGCTGTCCTATGGGATAAGGAGAATTAGGCAATTATCAAAAGAAAGACGATGAGAAAAAATAAAAGCAGACTACCTTTTTGGCAGAAGGGGGCTGTGGGAGCTGGGCTAAAGCCAGAGCAAGAGCTGGGGCAGGGCTCAATGTCTGGCTCTGCCTTAATGTCCCTTACATTACAGAGAACTGGAGATGGAACTGGGCTCTTCTGGAGAGCTGGGGGCTGTCCTGTAGGGAGAGGAGGTAGGTAATTACAAGAGAATGAAAAAGAGGAGGGGGGAAAAAAACAGCCTACCTTTCTGACAGGGGAAGTTTCTTTGGTTGGGGAAGCTCATCTTGGGACAGAGCCAGAGCTGGGGTTGGGGCCAGATAGTCACCCAGACTCAGTATCTTGTAAAGGATAGGTGACTGAAGATAGAATGGGGCCCTGATGGAGAGCTGTGGGCTGTCCTGTGGGTAGGGACCAGTAGGTAATTAATAAAAGAAAGAAGAAGAGGGAAAAATAAAGCAGCCTAACTTTCTGACAGAGGAGGGTTCTGGGGTTGGGTAAGATTGGCTGAGGTCAGAGTAGACCCTGGGATGTGGTCAGTGACTAGTTCTGCCTCAGTGTTCCTTATAGGACAGGGGCCTGGGAGATGGAACTTGTCTCTGCTAGAGAGCTGGAGACTGTCCTGTGGGCTAAGGGGAAGAAAGTAATTAACAAAAGAAAAAGAAGAGGAAAAAATGAAACAGCCTACCTTTCTGAAAGAGGGAGTCTCTGGAGTTGAAGGTGCTGTGCTGTGTTTGGAACTGAAGTTGGGTCTGGCTCCAGTGACTGGTCCTGTCTCAGTATCCTTTATAGAACAAAAAACTGGAGATGGAACTGGCTCTGCTGGAGAGTTGGGGACTGTCCTGTTGGGTCAGGAGAAGTAAGTAATTAAAAAGAAAGGAGAAGAAGAAGAAGTAGAAGAAAGAAGGATGGGGAGAGAGAAGAGGAGGGTGAGGAGGAGGGGAAGGAGGAGGAGGAGAAAAAAAACAGCAGTCTATCTTTCTGATGGAGGCAGGCTCTGGGGTTGAGGAAACTAGGCTACGGCAGCATCTAAAGCTGGGACTGGAGACAGTGACTGGCCCTGCCTCAGTGTCTCTTACTAGACGGGAAACTGGAGATAGAACTGGCTCTTCTGGAGAGCTGAGTGCTGTCCTTTGGGGTAAAAAGGAGTAGATCATTAACAAAATACAGAAGAGAAAAAAAGCAGCATACCTTTCTGACTGAGGGGGCTCTAGGGAAGGAATCTGGGAAGGAACCAGAACCAAAGCTGGAGACAGTATCAGTGACTGGCCTGCCTCAGTGTCCCTTATAGGACTGGGGACTAGAGATGATGAACTCTCTGCTGGAGAGTTGGGGGCTGCCCTGTGAGGTAAGGAGAAGTAGGTAATTAACAAAAGTAAGGAGAAGAATAGAAATGAAAAAAACCAGCTTATCTTTCTGACAGGACTGGGTTCTAGGGTTGCAGGAGCTGTGCTGGGTCTGGAGCAGGAGTTGAGGCCAGAGCCAGTGACTAGACCTGCTTTAGTGTGCTTTACAGAAGATGGAGATGAAACTGGCTCTGCTGGAGATGGGGTGATGGGGTGGTGGTATTCTGTAGGGTAGGAAGAAGTAGGTAATTAACAAAATAAAGAAATACAAAGAAAAAAAAACAGCAGCCTACTTTTCTGATGGAGGGCTGAGAGTTGCATTGGACTTGGGGGATCTGGGTGTGGCTGGAGTTGGACTTGGGCCCAGGACCCGTGAATGACCCTCCCACAGTCTCCCACAGTATCCCTTCAAGGACTGGGGACTATAGATGAAACTGGGCTGTGCTGGAAAACTGAGGGCTATCCTTTGGGTAAGAAGTAGTAGGTAATTAACAGAAGAAATAAGAAAAGGCAACAAAAAATAAATAAATAAAAGCTTACCTTTCTTTCAAAGAGGGTTTCTGGTATTGGGGCAGCTCCGTTTGAGCCAGACTGGAGCAGAGTCTGACAGTGGCCGATGCTGCCTCAGTGTTTCTTACAAGACAATGGACTGGAAATAGAGATGTAATGGGATCTACTGGAGAGCTGGGGCTGTCCTGTGAGATAAGGAAATGTAGGTAATTAGCAAAATAAAGAAGAGGAAAAAAAAAAAGGATCCTAACTTTCTGACAGAGAGGTGCTCTGGGTTGAGGGCACTGGGCTAGGGCTGGACCTAGAGTTAGCTGAGACCAGTGACAAGCCCTGATTCAGTGTCCCTTACAAAACAGGAGACATTGAACTGGGTTCTGCTAAAAATCTGTGTACTGTCCTGTGTTGTAAGAAGTACATAATTAATGAAAGTGAGAAGAAGAGCAAAAATGCAGGCTTTATTTCAGACAGAGGCCTCTGGGGTCAAGCTTGGCAGGCGGATCTGAATCAGTGACTGGCCTTGCTTCAGTGTCTCCTACAAGACAGGGGACTGGAGATGGAACTGGGCTCTTCTGAAGAGCTGGGGGCTGTACTGTGAGGTAAGCAGCAGACGGTAATTCACAAAAGAAAGAATAAGAGAACAAAACAGCCTACCTTTATGACAGAGGGGGTTCTGGGGTTGGGGATCTGGGCTGTAGTGGAGTGGAAGCTGGGTCTGTGGCTGTAGTGGAGTGGAAGCTGGGTCTATTGGCAGTTACCATGCCTCAGTGTCCCTTACAGGATAAGAGACTAGAGACAGAAATGGGCTCTGTTGGAGAGCTGGAACTGTGTAGTGGGGTAAAGAGAAAAAGGGAATTAACAAAAGAAGAGTAACAAGAAAGCAGTCTTCTTTTCTGACAGAGAGGGTCTTTTGGGTTGGGGAACTGGACTGGTTTGGAGTTGGATCTGAGACCAAGGGAGTGACTGACCCTGCCTGTGTCCCTTACAGGACAGGGGACTGGACATGAAATTGGACTGTGCTTGAGGGCTGGGGGCTATCCTGTGGGGTAAATAGAAGTAGGTAATTAACAAAAGAAAGTAGAAGAGAGAGAGAGAAAAAAAAAAAGAAAGCAACCTTTCTTTCTGAAAGAGGAGGGCTCTTCTTTGGAAAAGGCCAGAGCTGGAGCTGGTTTTGTGGCTGGTGACTGGCCCTGCCTCAGTGTCCCTTACAGTTCAGAGGATTGGAGATGGAACTGGGCTCTGCTAGAGTCCCCAGGGCTGTCCTGTGGGATTAAAAAGTAGGTAATTAAGAAAAGAAAGAAGAGAAAAAAAAATCCTACCACTCTGACAGAGGGGCCTCTGCGTTTGGGAGAGCTGAGCTGGAACAGCTGAAGCTTTATCTGGGCCTAGTAACTGTCCTTGCCTCAGTGTTCCTTATAGGACAGGGGACTGGCGATGGAACTGAGCTCTGCTGGAGATCTGAGTTCTGTGCTTTCCTGATGACATAGGTTGAATCTGGGGTTGGACCTGTGCTGGTGCTGGACCTAGAGCTGGGTCTGGGGCCAATGACTAGCCCTGCCTCAGTGTCCCTTACAGGCCAGTGGACTAGAGATGGAACTGTGTGGGTCCATTTGTTTTTATGGATGAGTAGTATTCCAAAGAGTTTATATGCCACACTTTTTCAATACACTCTTTTTTTTGTAACATTTGGATTGGTCTATGTGTTAGTGATTGTGAATAACGCTGCAATAAACATATATAGGTGAGCATTAGCATTTTTTTTAACAAAGTGTCCTGTCCTTTGAGTAGATACAGAGGAGTGTGATTGCTTGATAGTATGGTAGTTCCATTTGTAGATCTTTGAAGAAACTCTACATTGCTCACTGTGGCAGGCCCGCTCCCCCCCACAGCCCTGCCAGCATTTACCATTTTTTGTTTTTAATCTCAGTCATTCTGACTGGGGTTAGATGATATCTCATTGTGGGTTTATATCTCCATCTCCCTTTTGATGAGGAATGTTAAGCATTTTTAATATGTTTTTTGATTGACTATACATCTTTTTTTTTTTGGAGAGGTTTTGCTATAGGGCAGGTGCGCTAGCCAGACAGAGACAGAGACAGAAAGCGAGAAATAACCCCCAGGGGGGGATGGCCACGCCACAATCCCTTCTCCTCCATTCTCCTCTCAGGATCTTGGCCATGCATGCACATGAGCGCTGGGTGAGTTTTAAGGCACCGGGTCCGGGACACGAACCACGGCTGACTACGTGGAAGTCCAGCGACATAGCCATTATGCTAACTGCTGGTCCCTATACAACTTTACAAAGAGGTTTTTTTTTTTCTTCTCTTTTAACTGGGCTCCTCATTGGTGGGTGCGGGATGGGAATAAGCTGCTTGAGTGACCTGTGTATTTGACCTGTGTATTCTGATTATCAGGCCCTCATGTAAGGCATGGTGTACAAAAATATCTTCCATTCTGAGGGTATTTGAGTCACACTAATTACTGTGTCTTTGCTGTATATAAACTTTTTAATCCGATGTAATCCACTTGCCTATTTTGAGGATTATTGATTGTGCTTTGGGAGTCTTATTTAAGAAGTCTTGCCTACTCCAATGTCTGCCTGAGTTTCCAGAGTTTTCCACAAATAGTTTTGTAGTTTGAAGTCTTAGGTTTAGATCATTGATCCACTTTAATTTGAATTGTTCAATGGTGAAAGATAGGGGTTCATATTCATTCTTCTGCAGATGGATACCCATTTTTTCTAGCATTATTTGCTAAGAAGGTTTTCCTTTTTCCACTGGTTTGACTGCACCCTTTGTAAAAGTCAGTTGGCTGTATGCATTGGAGTATATTTTTGGGGGTTCTATTTTGTCCCATTAATTTGCATATCTCTTTTTTTCCAATACCATGCTCTTTTGATTATCACAGATTTGTAATATATTTTGGGGTGAGAGAGTAAGATGTCTCCTATTACACTCTTCTTATAGGATGTCTTTCACAATTCAGGGTATTTTTTTTTTTTTTGAGAGGTTTTTTTTCTATAGGGACCGTGGACGGACCCGACACCAGAAAGACGGAGAAAGACAGAGAGACAGACAGAAAGTGAGAAATCACCCCCTGGGGGTGATGGCCACACCTCAATCCCTTCTCTTCTATTCTCCTATTGGGATCTTGGGCACACATGCACACGTGCCAGGCATGAGTTTATGCCACTGGGTCCAGGAGTCGAACCGTGGACAAGTACATGGGAGTTCAATGACATAGCCAGCCATTACACTAACTGTTGGTCCCTTTTATGACTTCAGACAGATTTTATAATTGTCTTTTCTAGATCTGTGAAAAATATCTCTGGTTCTTTGAATGGGATTGTATTAAATATGTAGATTAATCTGAGTAAAATTACCATTTGGATTATATTAATTATTGCAACCCACTTCTCTCCACTTCTCTCTTCAATTTCCTTTTTTTTTTAGTTTCTCACAGTTTTCCTTGTGGAGGTTTGTGATTTTTTAAATTATATCTACTCTTAAGTATCTTACATTTTTTTGACTATGGCAAATAGAATTAATTTCTCCAGTTCTATCTCAGTCTGCTTGTTGTTCATAAATAGAAATGCTATACATTTTTGTATATTGATTTTGTATACTGACATTTTACTGTGTTCATTTATTTCTCCAAGAGTTTATTCATTGATTCCTTTGGCTCTTCTATATACACAATCATGTCATCTGCAAATAAAGATAATTTCACCTCTTCTTTTCCAATTTGAATGACTTTTATTTCATTCTTTTGTTATGATTGCATTGGTGAGGACTTCCAACACCGTATTCAAAAGCAGTAAAGTTGTCATCCTTGTCTTGTATCAGTCTTTAGTGGAAAAGTTTTCAGTCTTTTCCTATTCAGAATGATGTTAAGTATAGGTTTTTCCTAGATAGATTTTATTGTGTCAAGGAATGACCTTTCTATGCCAATTTTGCAAAGTCTTGATCATGATGTGATGTATCTTAACAAATGCTCTTTCTGCATCCATTAAAATGATCATATGATTTGTATCTTCCTTCTGTTAGTATGGTGTATTATATTTATGGTTTTGCATATGTTGAAACAGCGTAGCTTCTCTGGAGTAAAGCCTACCTGGTCGTGATATATAATCTTTTTTATATGTTGTTGGATACAATTTGCTAGTATCTTATCAAGATTTTTTGTGTCTATATTCCTTAGAGATATTGGTCTACAGTATGTCTTCCTTGTCTTGTTTTTGTCTATTATAAGCACAAGGGTGATGCCGGCTTCATAGTATAAATTTTGGTGCAATCCATCCTTTTGGAACTTTAGAAATAACTTGAGTAGAATTGGAGTTAACTCTTTAAACATGTTGTAGAATTCAGAAATTAAGCCTCAGACAAGGGCTTTTCTTTGTTAAGTTATTTATTATTTATTCAATCTCGGTTCCTTCTTATGGGCCTATTCAGGCTTTCCATGTCCTTATGACTCAACTTTGGTAGGTTATATGTGTCCAGATATTTATCCTTCTCATCTAGATTTTATTTGTTGACATTTATTCATAGTATCCTTTAATGATATTTTGTATTTCTGCTATGTATGTTGTTATAGTGCTTGCTTCATTGCAAATTTGATTTAATCTGGTTTGTTTCTCTCCTGTTCTAAATAAGTCTCACTAGTGAGATTAATTTTATTTATCTTTTCAAAGAACCAGCTTTTACTTTCTTTCATTTTCTGTATAGTTCACTTAATTTCTATTTTATTTATTTCTGTTCATATCTTTATTATTTCCTTTCTCCAGGAGTTTCTTGGATTCTTTTGCTGTGGTTTTTCCATTTATCTGAGGCACAATGTTAGGTGATCCATTTGCCTTCTTTCTATCTTCTTTTTATGTGCACTAATTGCTATGAACTTCCCTCATGTGACTGCTTTTGCAGTATCCTGAAGATTATTGAAACTCGTGTCCTCATTGCCTTAGCATCTATGAGTAGTTTGATTTCAGTCATTATTTCTGCAGTAGTTGAGGAGTCATTTAGGAGTAGGTTATTTAGTTTCTATGTATTTCTTTCTTTTTAAAGATGTCTCAGGGACCAGCAGTTGGCATAATGGCTATGTTGCTGGACTCCCACATAGTTGACCACAATGAGTCCCAGATCTGGTAGCTTAAACTCATGCTGGGAGTGTGTGTGTGTGTGTGTGTGTGTGTGTGTGTGTGCCTAAGATTATGAGAGGAGAATGGAGGAGAATATATTGCAAACTCTGTCTCTCTCTGTCATTCTGGCAAGCGCACATATGCTAGAGCAAAAACAGCTCCCCCACCAAAAAAATATTTCTCTTGAAATTAAAATCAAGTAATTCAATCATGGTCATAGAAGATGCTAGATATAGTTTCTATGTCTTTAAATCTGTATAGGTGTGCTTTGTGCTCTCTTACTTGGTCATTCCATGTGAGGTTTAGGAAAAAGTGTATCTAGTGGTTTCTGAGTGGAAAGTTCTACAGATGTCTGTTAAGTCCATTTGATTTATGATATTATTTAGATCCTTTATCTCTTTATTTCTTATCTAGATGATATATCCAGAGGGGATGGTGGAGTGTTGAGGTCTCCAACATTAGTGTGTCTCCTTTTAGATCTAACAGTATTTCCTTCATGTATTTGGTTACTCCTGTGTTATGTGCATAGTGCTTTATAAGTGTTATAACTTACTGGTTGATTAACCCTTTTACTGCAATACAGTGCCCTTCTTTGTCTCTTTGAACAGAGTTTTATTAAAGCCTATTTTGTCAGAAATTAGTATAGTGACTTTACCTATTTTTTGGTTCCCATTTGCATGAGTTACATTTTTCCACTCTTAGTCTATGTATGTTTTTATCCTTCAGATGTGTTTCTTGTAGGCAACAGATAGAAGGTGTGTGGATTTTTATCACACACCTGTGTGTGATAAAAATGTCTGTGTCTCTCAATCAAATAATTTAATCCCTTAATATTCAATGTTATTATTGATATTTTGGGACTTTTCCCTACCTTTAAGTTGGCCATTGTCTTGGTTGTCTTTTATCCCCTTATTTCTGGCTGTTCATTCTTTAGTTTTTCTGAAACAGGACTCTCTTCAGAGGTTTTGAAGAGCTAGTCAGGTCCTGGCATATTCATTCACGTTTTGTTTGTCTGAGAAGATTTTAATCTTTTGTTCCCCTATGAAGGATAATCTTGCTGGATAAACAATCTTGGTTGAAGTTGTTTCTCTCTTAATGCTTTCAATATGCTTTCCCATTCTTTCTTTGGTTGCACTGTTCCCAAAGAAAGGTCCAGTGTTAACCTGACTTACCTTTGTAAGTCACTTGTCATTTCTCTCTTGCCATTATTAGTATGTTGTCTTTATCTGTGGTCTAGGCCAATCTGGCTAAGATGTGTCTTGGGGAAGATTTTCTTGGGTTGATTCTATTTGGAGTCTTTTGAATTTCTCAGGTCTTAATGTGTGAGTGCTTCTCTAGATGTGGCAAGTTTTCTTCCAGGATTTTAAGGAATAGAAAACCATGCCCTTATTAGTTTCTTTACCTTCTGAGATAGCAATTATTCAGATGTTTGGATGATTAATGGAATCTGGTATTTCTCCTGTATTCGTGGGATTTTTTTGTTTGTTTGTTTGTTATTTTCTCTATATTTTTGGTGCCTTTTCCTAGGTCAGTGATTTTATCTTCTACTTCAGAGATTTGATCGCCTGAAGCAGAACTAGTATTTACCAGATCTATCAGTGAACCAAGAATGTTGTTTTTGTTCTAGGGTTAGCTGATTACATCCCTGTCCCACCTTTACAGGAGATTCTTTAAGAGGCTGGATATTTAAGGTAGAGTCATCTCTTGTGGTAAAC
This sequence comes from Tupaia belangeri chinensis, assembly GCF_000334495.1. Lineage (NCBI taxonomy): Eukaryota > Metazoa > Chordata > Mammalia > Scandentia > Tupaiidae > Tupaia > Tupaia belangeri. Next base: position 885,305 of record NW_006159481.1, on the reverse strand, counting down.
TAACTCATGCAAATTGGGAAGTCTATTTGAGCCAGCTTTGACCCTATTTTGGATATACCATTTCCATTTAATGATGCAAGCTTCTTGAGTGTGTCCAATTTTGTGGAAACTGGGATTACTTAATATCCAGGTCATAATGGGGATACAGGGCTTAAGAATTACTTCATGGGACACCACACTTCCATCTTTCGACCCCTGGGCCAGGAACTTTTAGGGAGGACTGCCCCCTGTAGCTTCAGACCTGGGACCCCCAAGCCAGACACCCTTCTTTAAGCCAGGAGATACATTTCTTTGTACACTTGAAGAGAATACTTTTTCTTGGATTACATTACTAGACACAATTAAAGAGAGACTTTGGCTGTCTCCATTTCACATCAGAATGTTCCTATTTGAAGAAATGTTCTCATAAGAGGTTTTTCAAAGGGAACACATCTCCCAATGATTAGAAGTAGAAGAACCTCAGGTCTGAATAAAGCAGGAAATATATCTCCATCAAAGGAACACAGTAACTCCCTTCCTTTTCTTGAAAAATAGAGGACGTTACCAAAATGTCTGAGAGAGAGTTTAGAACACTCATGTTGAACAAATAATATGAGCTGGAACAGAAAAGAGACAATGAACTACAGGAGATGAGAAAGTTTGTCAATGATATGAAGGAAGAAATGCTAAGGAAGAATAACACAGAACTATTACAGGTGAAGTCTGTCATACAGGAAATCAAAAACTCTCTCAAAAGTATTAAAAGTCAATTAGACCATGCTGAAGATTGAAACTCTGATGTAGAAGATAAAAATTCTGACCTAGAGAAAACCACCAAAAAGATAGAGAAAATAACAACAACAAAAAGATAACATACGAGAATTACTAGATTCCATTAGATGTCCTAACATCTGAATAATTGGTATCCCAGAAGATGAAGAAACTAATAAGAGCATGGAAAACCTATTCCATGAAATCTGGGAAGAAAATTTCCCAAGCATAGAGAGGCACTCAAACATCCAGACTCAAGAAATACAAAGGACACCAAATAGAATCAACCCAAGAAGATCTTCCCCAAGGCATATCATAGCCAGACTGACTAAGACCACAGATAAAGATAAGATACTAAAACTGGCAAGAGAGAAACAACAAGTGACTTACAAAGGTCA
>NW_006159481.1:864637-880181 GCF_000334495.1 Tupaia belangeri chinensis | reverse complement strand
GAAGGAGAGGCACTGTATGTCCCCACTTAATATATACCGAGTGTCTGCACTCTAAATGTATATATATATATATTTGAAACCATACTGCTTCTATTGTTATTGAGTTATAAAATTATACAAAATTATAAGACATATTTTGAACATTATCTTTAAAATCCAGTATTTTGACATTTTGAAAGTTGTTTGTAAACTTTCAAGAATTATGGAGTATGAGCTAAAATTTTTTGCTATGTAAAGTAAATGCTTGTGGAAAAATGTAAAAATAAATAAATGAAAGAAAAAAAAAAGAATTACTTCATGGTTTAAAGTTAAATGCTCAGTGTCAAGCAATGCCCAGTAAGTGGCCAATAACTGTTGTTCAAAAGGTGTGTATGACAACGTGGCTTCAGGCAGTTTATGATACCAGAATCCCAAAGGGACTCGCTGTCACTTTTGAAGCTGCCATACATAGGCTCCAGTTAGCATGATTATTATCTACAGTGACCACTAGTTCAACCGGACTGTCCTGTACTGACCATAGGTCCATAGATCCTTGAATAGCTATTTCAGCTCCTATGAAAACCTATTCAGCTTTGGGAGTCCATTCTAAAATACACTTCTTCTGGATTACTTTATATAAAGGACTAAGTATCTGCCCAGGGTGAGGAATGTGATTTTGCCAATAACCAAACAAATCAATAAATTTTTGAGCTTCCTTTTTACTGGCAGGGGGGGGGAAATTTAAGATCTTATTCTCTGCTTTGGGCAGCACTCCATGCTTACCATCATTTCAATATATCCCTAAAAACTTTACTTGGGAATTAGGCCCTTGTATTTTATCAGGATCTATTTCCCATTCATAGGTCTTCATGTGTTCTATTAAATCATCCAAAGTAATATTCAATGACTCTTTATAATGGCCTTGAATTAGAATGTCATCAATATAATGAGTAATCTGAACATTGGAAGGAATGGGGAAAAGATCTAAATGCTCAGCCACAATTCTATGACTTAGAGTTGGACTGTGCTTGTACCTTTGGGGGAGTGAAGTAAAGGTATACTGCCTCCTCTGCCAGGTAAAAGCAAAGTCCTAAAGACTGGTATGAATGGATATTGCAAAGAATGCATTGGCCAAATTTATCACAGCATAAAGGTACCAGAGTGTTTTTGTATTCATTCAATTAATGATATCTGGCACAGCAATGACAAGTGGAGGGGTTACCTTATTCAGTTCTCGGTTATCAACTGTCATCCACTAGGTTCCATCTGTCTTCCAAACAGACTAGATTGGATTATTCCATTGGGTAGTAACTGGAATCATCACACCAGCCTGTATATATTCTTTAATAGTAGTTGCAGTTTCATCATGTCCCCCAGGAATGTGATATTGCTTGCAAGAAGTGGTTTTGATGGGAGTGGGTAAGAGGAGAGGATCAACCTGAAAAGGAAGCATCTATGAAGTTTCAAATCATTTGAAATTTAGTTTAAGTAAAAATTTCTCTACGGTCATGTAGCTAGAGCTGTATAAGCTGGAACATACTTTCCTAGGCACGCAATTGCAGAGTGTTCACCCAAGCAGTTGCTTCATGGGCCAGATGCAAACTCTGCTGCCCTTTGGCCCAGCAATGCCCTTTACAGAAACTTAGTCTAGAACTTGAGCAACCCAACGGGCTAGCGGGGTGCTTATTGCATCCTGCTGTATGTTCTTTGCACCTGCAGCAGTTGCTGGAAGTTTCCCCTTTTACTCCATGGCCCCAGATTGGTGCAGTGAAAAAGGAGAAAGCAGAGAAAAGAATGAATCTGTTCTTTTCAGATTGAAGCAAAAAAAAAAGCCAAAACTAAACCAAAAAAAACCCTTGTATTTTATCAGGATCTATTTCCCATTCATAGGTCTTCATGTGTTCTATTAAATCATCCAAAGTAATATTCAATGACTCTTTATAATGGCCTTGAATTAGAATGTCATCAATATAATGAGTAATCTGAACATTGGAAGGAATGGGGAAAAGATCTAAATGCTCAGCCACAATTCTGTGACTTAGAGTTGGACTGTGCTTGTACCTTTGGGGGAGTGAAGTAAAGGTATACTGCCTCCTCTGCCAGGTAAAAGCAAAGTCCTAAAGACTGGTATGAATGGATATTGCAAAGAATGCATTGGCCAAATTTATCACAGCATAAAGGTACCAGAGTGTTTTTGTATTCATTCAATTAATGATATCTGGCACAGCAATGACAAGTGGAGGGGTTACCTTATTCAGTTCTCGGTTATCAACTGTCATCCACTAGGTTCCATCTGTCTTCCAAACAGACTAGATTGGATTATTCCATTGGGTAGTAACTGGAATCATCACACCAGCCTGTATATATTCTTTAATAGTAGTTGCAGTTTCATCATGTCCCCCAGGAATGTGATATTGCTTGCAAGAAGTGGTTTTGATGGGAGTGGGTAAGAGGAGAGGATCCATTTTTAATTTTCCAATAACTATCACAGGACAAAATTTCAAAGTGATGGATTGAATAGCAAAGAGATAAATAAGTTCCCTCAGGAAGAGTTATGGTGAGACCACATTAAAATATCAATTCCAATTATATACTCTGGAATAGGTACAATTACCACAGAGTATATCCTTTTGGGTAAATTTCCAATTTCCAATATCAGGTTGTTTGTTTAGTCACAATTTCATTTCCACCCAGGCTGGAAATAGTCAAAGGGGTCCCTTTGAATTTAGGAGTATTATCATAAATGAGAGAGGTCTCCGCTCCTTTCTCCACCAAGACATTAGCTAAAGTGGTAGATCCATTTTTCTAATAAATAGTTAAAAGCCCATTGGGGTAGGAAGGGTGGGGAGGGAACACTGAAGCTTGGCCCTCATCCTATTTGAAATTAACCAGATCAGAGAATGGATACAAAGTAGATTCTCCCAAAAATGGGTTGGTAGCCTCCCTTCCCTCTGCATTTGTTTCTTTTTCATCTTTGACCTCAGCTCAATGTGCCTTTTTCACCTTTTCTTTATACATTTGCCATATCTCTTTGGTTGGTATATCATCTAATTTATCAGGTTTCACTCCAGCTTTTAAAAGTGCCTGAAACATTTCTTTTCAGGAAATTCTATCCCCTTCACTTCCTGATTTCCCAAAATCAGTCCAAGTGGAATTATTTGGGGAATTTGGCTGGTCAGGAGACCATTCTCCCATATCTCCTAACTCAGACATCTTTTCTATTATAGATTCCAATAGATTTCCTGTCTTTTCTAATAACAAAGTCATCATCAAATGTTTGTAGGCAGGGGGAGCAATTTGAATGATGATGTTTCTAATGGGAGCCAGTAAAGCTCCTGCCAAATATATGTCTGCCTGCCCTGTAGTAATAGTCATTTTCATGACTTCTCACTTCAAAGTATGAATACAATCCTTTAAAGTATACCAGGTCTTTGTATCATGGGGCCATGAGGACTCTAAGGGGTATTGTTCCACACACGCTTGGGCAGCTAAAGTCAACAGAGTAGTCATACTTCAGCAGCCTCAGCATGTTGATGATCTCTAATAGAGGTTTGAATATAGTGGCTGGAGGAAATTGTCAGAAATGTGTAATCATCTTGTTGATCAACCTTAATACCTCCAGTTCCAGCATCAGTTATATGTATAATCCAATCTAACAAATTCTCACCACTTCACTGACTGAAATGCCCTAGAATATCATTGATTTCTTGCTGAGTGTAGTCTTTCTGCACAACAATGTTGGTCACTCGTCCATCAGGGTACTTTGTTTCATGGCAGTGTTACAATGGCTTTGCCTGAACAGTAGGAGGATATTTCCTGCATTCAGTCTCAGCAGAAGCCCTTCCTAATTGGTCCCAATCTACATTATCATCATCTGTTTCATCCCAGATAACCCCATTCCATGTGTTGGGGTCCCAATCGGCCTTAGCAGTTGCAACAACAATTCGTCCTTTTTGTACATTCACCTTCCCCTTCCTTTTATGATATTTATATTTAGCACAGCATACTGCTGCTTTTTCTTTCACATTTTTATACAGCCAATCCTGACCCCCCAAAATAAAATTTTGGCTCTGAATTGTAGCCAGCTTCCCCTGTGTATCTGTCATTTCCTTCTTCAGGACCAATTTCTCCTGTGCCAAGTCATGCACACGGCAACACATCTTATGATAAGCGGAAAGGTGAATCCAACTGTGGGGAGCCATGCATTGGAACTCCTTTCCCTTTTCTACAGGAACAGTGTGTAAAGTTTCAAGCACTTGAGGTGGGTCAGCAGTACGGAGTTTACTGTCCCAGTTTTTGTCCCAATAGCCCATTCTCAAGGCAAAGAACAGAACTGGTTATCTTCCCATCTGGGGACATCACAAGACAAGCAAGCAGAATCATTTTTGCAGAAAAAAAGGCATGGTCTTGCTCTTGAGTGTGTATCCTGCTGGAATCAGGATATTTGTGTGAGATACTGAAAGTTTCTCCTATGGGTGTATTAATTGAAAGAGCCTGATACACACTCAATAACAACACCATAGTAGAGTAAGTGAAAGTAAAGAGAAAATTTATTTATACAAACTGTGACTCCACACCAAAAAGACTCAGCACTGCAGTACCAGGAGTAGCATCACGGACAAAGACAAGTTCAGTGCAAAGATTCATTCGAGCTCATATCTTATCAGTGTGGGCTTTTATTTATACTATTCTGTGAGGCTCCATTTTCTTAACATAAGCATAGCAGAAGTACAAGACATCATTAGTAACAATATGCATTATTATATGCAAAAAAGAAGAAAACCTAGGAAAGATGGACAAATTTCTGGACATATACAATTTGCCAGATTGAGCCTGTAAGGAATAGAAAACCTGAATAGAACCATGATAAAGAATGAGATTCGGGACCAGCAGTTAATGTAATGGCTATGTTGCTGGACTCTCATGTAGTCAACCGTGGTTCACATCCTGGTGGCTTAAAACTCATGCTGGGCATGTGTACATGTGTGCCCAAGATCCCAAGAGGAGAACAGAGGAGAAGGGATTGTGGCATGGTCATCCCCTCTGGGGGTGATTTCTCACTTTCTGTCTCTCTGTCTCTCTCTGTCTGTCTGGCGAGTGCATATGCCCTATAGCAAAAACCTCTCAAAAAAAAAAAAAAAAGAGAGAGAGAGAGATTCAATCAGTAACAAATGGTCTTCCAACAAAGAAAATCCCAGATCTTTATGGCTTTACCTCTGAATTCTACAAAACTTTAAAGAAGAATGGCAGAGACCAGCCTTGGCGGGGGTGGGTTGACTCATCGGAGGCGGTGAAGGAAGACTAAGGTCTCAGTGCCTTTTTCATGCACATCCTCAGCTGGACACCCCCAGAAATTGCTCTCTGAGGAGTGACAACTGTTAGGAATCATCGCGCCTTTTTTATTGAAAATGTGATACCTGCAAGGAAATAGGTGAGGGACTACATGTTCTAATTATCAATTCATAAAGTTTTAACAATAGAAACCATTCAGAGTTTGATTAAGGGTAGGTCTATTAATCATCATTTCAGTTCAACAATTGTTTGATTGATGAAAGCACGTTCCTGGTAATGTCAAACTGCAGTTTCAGGAAACAATCCCAGCAAACAGAGTTAATTATCAGTTGGTGTTCAGCAGCAGCCGTTTTATGATTACTAAAAGAAAATCTCAAGCATAGATATTAGTTCTTATGGATTTTCACAAAGAATGATATTTATATAATTCTATAGGGATCTAAAACTTAAGGAATCCTAATATATTTACCTATCCTGAAGGGGTGAAGTTATTATTTACTTGGTGAGGGCAGGGACAGTTTTTTCAACCAGTGGTAGGGTGACTAACAAGTTAATGAAAAACTTTAAAATGGGTTTACAGTGTTGTGGATACACTTGTGTAGCCTATGGCACCACTGTTATGTATTTTGTTAGAACATTAGTTACCATGGGACAAGAGTATCCTGGGTCAGTTTTGGCCTAGTCCTATTGTATGTAAAAAGGTTATTTATATTAAATGTGTGTTGAAGGGCCTTCCAAAGGTCAAGATGATTTCTGCCTAGATAGAACTTCAGCACACCCTCCATTATGATCGTAGGATGAAGCATTGCAATTAACAGTAGGTGGTCAGGGTAAAGGGGGACATTCGGGGGACTCTTAGGAAATCTTACCACACACTCAAAATGTATGAGGGAGCTATGTAATTCTTTTATAGTAGTAAATCAGGGAGTCAGGGGGGGGTCACTTCCCAGCAAGGTTACCACAGTTCCTGGAGTGAATAGCGAATGGCTGTGTTGACATGCTAATTGAACCAAGTTTGTTCCTAGGTCAGGGGGCATACAGTAGCGGCCTTGCCAATGTACTGAAACAACCAGAAGTGGTGCTCAAAGGTCAAGGGGCTCAGACTGATCCTGGAGTCCCGCCGGGTCAGACTCCTCCAGAAGAACTAATTCAAATTCTCCTTAAACTATTTCTAAAGAACCAAAAGTTAGAAACTCTCCCAAATTAATTCTATGAAGCCTCCAATACCCTGATTCCAAAAAAGCTGACATAACAACAGCAAAAAAAAAAAAAAAAAAAAAAAAAAAAATAAAAAAAAAAGGGAGAAGTGTTTCTCTCTGTCTTCCTGATGAGCACATGTGCCCTATAGCAAAAACCTCTCAAAAAAAAAAAGAAAAAACTTCAGACCAATACCTCTGATGAATATAGAAGCAAAAATTCTCAATGGGATACTAAGAAACCAATTCAACAACACATTAAAATATTATACTCCATGACCAGGATATATTCTAAAGATACAAGAATAGTTTAGTACCCACAAAACAATAAACATAATACATTACATTAATAGAAGGAAAGATTCAAAAATCTATTACTATAGAAAAAGTATGAAAAAAAAAAACAGCATTCTTCCATGATTAAGACTCAGAAAAAAATGGTTTAGAAGTAACATTACTCAATACAATAAAAGCCATCTATGACAAAGCCAACACTAACATCATATTAAAAACTGGAACAAAGCAAGGCTGCCCACTTTCTTACTTCCTTGTTATTATTGAACTGGAAGTTTTAGTCAATCTAATCAGACAAGAGAGTCAAATAAAAGGCATTCAAATAGGAAAGAAAAGACATATAATTAATTATTTTTGTAGATTATATGATACTGTATATAGAAAACCTAAAAAGTCCACAAAAACAAAGAAACAAACAAACAAAAACTCCTGGAAGTGATAAAAGAATACAATAATATGGCACAAAATCAACATACAAAAATATGAAGCATTTTTATACACCAACAATGAACAAACTGAGCTTGAATTGAAGAACGTAATCCCATATACAATAATGATAAAAGCAATAAGATATCTAGGGATAAACCAAACCAAAGAAGGCAAAGACTTCTATAAGGAAAAGTATAAAACACTTGAAAAGTAATTAAGTGTTATACAAAAAAAGTGTGAAAAAATATCACATTCCTCTTCAGAAGAATTAATATAATCAGATGTTAATCCCACTCAAATTAATCTACAAATACAATGCAATTCCAGTCAAAGCTACTAGAGATATTTCTCAAATAAATAGAAAAAAAATCATAAAATTTTCCTGGAATTATAAAAGGCCTTGTATTGCCAAAGTAGTTTTCTGCAAGAGGAATAAAATAGAAGGCATCTCACATCCTAACCAGAAAACATACTGTTAGAATCAAAATAGCACTATTTTGACAAAATAATAATAATAATAATCATACAGGTAAACTAAAGTAACAAAATTGAGAACCCCCAAATAAATCCCATAACATACAGTCAAGTGGTCCTTGGAAAAAAATAAACATAAGACAGTCCATTGTGTGTGTGTGTGTGGGGGGGGTCTCTTCAGCAAATGGTGCTGGGAAAATTGGATATCCACCTGCAGAAGATTTTAACTGGGCCTTTATCTCTCACCACAAACAAAAATCAACTTAAAGTAGATGAAGAGTCTAAACATAAAACTTCAGACTATAAAACAACTGGTAGAAAACATAGGGAACATTCTTGGACATAATGGAGTAGACAAAAACTTCTTAAAGAAGACCTCCAAAAGACTTGCAGTAGTTCCAATAGTTCCAAAAATACACAAGTGGGACTACCTTAGGATAAACTGCTTATAGACAGCAAAAGAAACAGTAACTAGAGTGTGGAGATCACCTTCAGCATTAGAGAATATATTTGCAAACTATATTTCAGACACGGGGCTGACAACTGAATAAACTAGAAACTAAAGCAACTTCCCTGCCCCCCTCCCAAAATCAGTCAATCCAAAAAAAGTGGGACAATGAACTATACAGACTATTCTCCAAGGAAGACATACAAACAGTTGAAAAGTATGTGAAAACATGCTCAATATCTTTTAAAGACAAAGGCACATAAAAAAAAAACACAATGAAACATCACTTAATCCCTCAGAATGAATAAAATTTAAAAAGTAAGGGTAAGTGCTGGTGGGGCTATTTGAAAGGGGAGACTCTCTTACACTGTTAATGGAAATATGTATTAGTACCACCACTGTGGAGAATGATACAGAGATTCTTCAAAAATCTGTAAACAGAAGGACCATACAACCGAATAATTCCATTCTTAGGTATTTAACCAAAAGACAGGAAAATCCTCCGTCAGAAAAACACTTGCATATCCATGTTTATTGCAGCATTATTTACAATTGCTAGGACATGGGATAAACCCAAATGTCCAAATATAGACAAGTGAATTAGAAAAATGTGGCATATATATTCTATGAAATGATACTCAGCTACAAAATAAGAATGAGATCCTACATTTGATATAAAGCAGATAAATATGCAAGACTTGATGCTTGGTAAAGCAAGCTAGGCTATGAAAAACAGACTTTACATGTCCCCACTCAATATATACTGAATGTCTGGACTCAATAACAGAAACTGAAAGATTAGAAGATATAATAGCAGTAAAGGTAACTATAGACACTAGTAAGGGGGTGGAGAAAGAGAAATAAGAATAGGTGGTAGAAATAAGAAGTGGTAGAAGAGAGGAGAACAGGGTAAAAAAGCAACAATGTTAATTGACACAAAAATGAAATTATTTGCTGATGACAACGTATATGGTAATATCTTTGCTGTGACAGTTATGTACTGTATTTGTGTGGGAAAATCTATGTTATACATTCTAAAAAAGTACAGTGGGACCAGCTGATGGTAGAATGCTTATATTGCTGGACTAACATGACTATTTTTGGAGTCCCAGAGTAGATGACTCAAAACACTCGCCAGGGGCTGCAGGTGGTGTGGTGGTTGGGGCACTGAACTCCCACGTGGTTGATTGTGTCTTGAGTCCTAGACTTGGAAGTTTGCTTCCTCACTTTCCCTTTCTCTCTCTCTCTATTTTTATCTCTGGTCAAATTTTAAAATACTAATAATAACAACAAGTAAAATTAAATAATTCTATATAAAAAAATACACCACTCACTGGGTGCATGTGTACACATGTCCAAAATCCTGACAGGAGAATAGAGAAGAAGGGGTTGTGGCATGATCATCCCCCTGGTGAGGTGTCTCACTTTCTGTCTCTTTGGTGAGTGCATGTGCTCAATAGCAAAAAAACTCTCTTCAAAAAAGTATAGTGATTAAATGTAAATAATCAATTTACACTAAATAAGGAAAATATAAAATAATGGGAGGACATTCTAGATAGTTGTACATATGTGAAAATTAATTCACTCCTAAATAACAATGGAGCAAAGAAATAAAAAAAGAAAGCAGAAAATACTTCCTTATGAGCAAAAGTGAAAGTGTACTGAAACTAAAGTCATGAAATGCAACAAAGTCTGTGTTTGGAGAAGAAATTTATAGCTGTAAAAGTCTAGGGAAGAAAAGAAGAAAATTCAGATCTTTTTAAAAGAAACTAGAAGAAGATAAACCCAAGTCAAAGAAAAAGAATAAATGAATATTATGATGGCTGGGTCAGCAGATGGTGTGGTGGCTATTGTGCTGGACTTCCACATGGTCTATCATAGTTTGCGTCCTAGACCTGGCAGTTTGAAACTCATGTGGAGCATGCATGCTTCTAGGTGCCAGATCCCAAGAGCAGAATGAAGGAGAAGGGACTGCAGAGTGGTCATACTCCCAGGGAGGTGATTTCTGCCTCTTTTTCTCCCTCTCTCTGTCTCTTCATACATGCACCCTATACCAAAAACATTTCTTGAAAAAAAAAAAAGTGGGGAGTGACTATAGTTTGGTATTTCCCCAAATCCATATTTGGGGACTTGTTTGTCTTGTCTATTATGAAATCTCAAGATGATTACTTGAAGTGTTATGAGATTACTAGAGCAGGGACACTATGATTGACTTCAGAGAAAGGATATCAGAATAGGTAGAAACTTATGGATACTAGGATACCCTTTAGATTCTACCCTTCATCATGTTATAGACTCATCAGATGTAGGCTTCTGGTTATGGGAACTCTCTTTAAATTAAAATTAAATAATTTTTTTTTTCAGTATTCCAGAGGAAATGTGCTTTCCTGGAGGCTTGGGAATGAGGATAAGGAACACTCCCCCATGCAGTGTGGTCACACTGCAATCCCATCTTCTTCATTTCTTTTTCAAGTTTTGGGCCTGCAAATACATGTGTATTTCTTAAGTCCCTGTGTCTCAGACTCAGACCATATGGTCAGCCATGTGTGATGCAATGCCTTAACCAACCATTAGGCCACATGCTGAGTCCAATCTCTATTTCTTTATAAATCATTCAGTCTCAGGCATTTCTGCCTGCAATGCAGTAACAAATTAGAGTAAAAAAATAAGATAAAATAGAAAATGAAAAAAAGAAAACAACAAAAAAATCAACAAACCAAAAGCTGGCTCTTGGAAGTGAAAAATAAAGTTGACAAACTTACAGACTAAGCAAGAAAAACAAAACACTCAGGGCTGACCCCATGGCACAGTGGTTAAGTGATGTGCAAAAGCAGCCAGAGTAAGCATGACCAATTGCAGTTTGAGTCTTCATCCTAGTGGTTTGAAAAAAATGTTAGAGGGTCTAGCAGATTGAGGAATGGTTATATCGCTGAACTTCCATGCAGTTGACTCTAATTGGAATCCGAACCCAGTGACTTAAAATTATACTGGTTATTCATGATTGCTAAGACATAGAACTAACCCAAATGTCTATGAACAGATGATTGGATAGAAAAACTGGCACATATACTCTATATAGAATATTATTGAGCCATAACAAACAACAAGACACTGGCATTTGAGGGATAGTGGTCAAAGGTGGAAGATTTATTTCTGAATGAAGCAATCCTGGCTATGAAAGACAGATATTGCATGTCTCCACTTAATATATACTGACTATCCACACTCTGTAGTGGAGATTGAAATATTAGAGGAAATAAAAGCAGTGAAAATAGTTATGGATACTGAAGACAGTGTGGAAGGAGGGGGAGAAGGGAAGAGTCCAGGGAAAGAAATCAGGGAGGAACAATAGGAAGGTATGACATTTGTGGGACACAGAAATGGTTTATTATATGATAACATGTGTAATATTCTCAAATGGATTGGTCTGAGAAGTATTTCATGTTGGTTAAGTTTTCTTAACAAGCCAAATAATGTATAGTGATTGAATGCTTAAAAAAAAAGAATAATTAAAATAATTAATAAAGAATCTGAATAAAAAGAAAATGTTTTTCTATTTGCTGCTGCTGATGTGTATAGTAATGACTTTTTTTTTCCTTCTGAAATTTTTTTTATTAAATTACATTCATTCCCTGAGCATCATCACAACATACTAGAATAAACTGCATAGTGGCTTAATCATGCATGTTATCATCCATAATATTCCATTTCTACTTTCATATATATATATGTTTTTTACCCCATGTCTGACCCTCTGCCCTATTCCACTCTCTTATTACACTATCTCTGCTGTCTACAGTTGTCTTCAATTCCTTTTGCCCCAACATTTTGTTGATCACACAATATCATAAGTAATCTAACTACTTTCAATAGCAAGTTCAGGTGGTGATTTCAAGAAAAGCAGTTTTGAACTGGTTAATCTAACTACTCTCAATAGCACGTTCAGCTGATGGTTTCAAGAAAGGCAGTTTTGAACTGGTAAGGATATTTCCTTGAAACTTGAAGCCTAGAAACAGGTAAGTATTCTGTTCAGATAATAGGTACATGATTCTATTGACAGCTTAAGACAGGACAAAAATCCTTAAAACCAGACAACAACACTTAGAAGAAAAGCAATAATATTTTAGTCAAGTCACAGAATGCTGTTTCATCAGTTTAGTCTCATGTACTTAATCTTTCTTCTGTTTCTGTTGAAACAAGTTTGATCTTCCAGGTTGAACTCTGGGATATAATACTCAACTCCAGACTTTGTCCCTACAATTAAGTTGCCCATTTTCTTAGTTTCTAACTCTTATTTCTGTGTGTCTTCATTTAATTTTACTGACATAGCACTCCCTTAAGAACTTCCTGGAGATTTGGACTGGTGCAGGTAAATTCTTTCAGGTTTAGTTTTTCTGGGAATGTTTGTGTCTTTTCTTTCCAAATGAAGGATAATCTTGCTGGGTACAGAATTCTAGGTTGAAAATGTTTTTCCCTTAATATTTTGAATATATTTTCCCATTCTTTCCTCGCTTGCATTGTTTCTGATGAGAGTTCTGCTGTTAGTCTGATGGGATACCCTTTTTAGATAATTTGGCACTTTTGTCTTGCCAGTCTTAGTATCTTGTCTTTGTCTGTGGTTTTGGTCAATCTGGCTATAATGTGTTTTGGAGAAGATCTTCCTGGGTTGATTCTATATGGGGTCCTCTGTACTTCTTGGGACTGAATCTTTGATTGCCTCTCTCGGTTTGGAAAGTTTTCTTCCAAGGTTCCATGGAATAGATTATCAATGCCATTATGAGTCTCTTTGCCTTCTGGGATGACTATTATCTGGATGTTTGGAAGCTTCATTATATCTAGTATTTCTCGTATATTATTCTCAAATTTTTGGTCCATTTTCTCAGTGCTTGTGGTGGATTTTTCTAGGCCAGGAATTTTCTCTTCTACATCTGAGATTCTATTTTCTATATGATCTAGTCTGCTTTTAATACTTTCAAGGGAAATTTTGACTTCTTATATTATAGCCTTCATCTCTAAAAGTTCTACCTGATTCTTTTGTAAAGTGTGAAATTCCTCTTTTAGATCTTGCATGAATTTCCTCACCTCCTGAACTCTTCAACTCCTTTCTCCTTCCTCTTAGGTAGTTCCTTGTCTCTCTCCTCTTCCATCTGTGTTAGCTTTGCCATTGTGAATGTTCTGAATTCTTTATCAGACATTTCCATGATTTCCATTGAACTGTGTGTGGAAGAAGAGGAGTTATCCTTTTCCCTTGGAGGAGAGGTATTTCCTGCTTCTGCACATTTCTTGTAGTCCTGCACTGATTTCTAGTCATCTGGTAGATGGTCGGTTTCTTCCCAAACTTGGAAGTTCAATCACATGAGTTTTGTATGGTGGAGGTCGAAATATCAGTGGGACCTCTTCATTTCTCTGTTTCCCCCAAAATTGCATATAGTAATGACTTTGTCTTGACTGATATGCATAGTAATCAGGCTGAAAAAAGAAATGTTATACATTACAAAGACATATTTGATTAGATGTAACATAAAAATATTAATAAAATAAAGTAAGGAAAAAATAAAAGAAACAAACAAACAAACAAAAAAGAAACAAAAACTCATATTGGTCAGCTATGTGTGCATGCCCAAGATCATGAGGGGAGAATAAAGGAGAAGGAATTGAGGCTGATTCAACCCTCTTAGGGGTAGTAATCTCTTGCTTCCAGTCATTCTGTATCTCCAGTACATACACACATCCTATGGCAAAAATCTCTCCCCCCAAAATATTAGAGATCATGAGAGTAAAAATCTTGAGTGGACAGAAATGTAAAATAAAAAAGAATTGTGACCACACCCCACTGGGAGGTGCTTTCTGTCTCTCTGTCTCTGGTGAGCACTGATGACCTCTGGGGAAAAATTCAGTTACTAAACCAAGAAATCAATGAGATTATCTTTTCAATTATCAATATAGAAATAAGGAGAATTTTAAGAACATTCTATCAAATATATCATTTTTATAAAATGGTCAAATTTCTAGAGAGACGAAAGCTAACTCAAGAAGAAAAAGAAAGTATGAATAGGCCTGTAACAAGAAAAGAGGTTGGATTAGTAATCAAAAGAAAAAAACAAAAACTTTACACAAGGCTAGTTCACTGATAATGTACTGCTCTTGTTTTAATGCTGTTTCAGTAGAGCTGAAATATGCCAAGTTCCCTAATGCCCAAGATCTGACAGACAGGTTGATAGGAGGAAGTGGATGTTAGACTCTGTGAAGGGTGCTCTCCTCTCGAAATTTCCATTTCTCCTTCCTGAGTGTCATGCTTTATTATGAAGAAAAGAAGGAAGAGAGAAAGGAAAGAGGAAAGAGGGGTGGAAGAAAATGAACAGAAAGGGAAAGGGAGAAAGAGAAAGGAAGAAAGAAAGCACCACAAAAACAATGACTGGGATCAGATTGCTTCTCTGATAAGGTCTATTGACTGTTTTCTTAAGGATTTAGTGATGATATGCATGAATAAAGAATGTCTATCTTGTAGTAACCAGTTAACATGACTTTTTAAAATATATAAATGCATTAGGTATTGTGTTGTAGAGTCTTTGGTACATAGTAATACCACTGGCAACCTAGTAATCTGTTTTTATTTCACAAGTTTTGGTGGCATTAGCATTATGCTTTCCAGTGTTCTTATGAGAAGATATTTCCAGATTTTGTTTGTTTGTTTGTTTGTTTATTTTTGCCAGAGGTCATGCAGACCCACCAAAGAGTCAAACATGGGGAAGGATCAGAATCTATTTCATTTCTCCTTTCCCTCTGGATTTTGTGTACTCAGGCACAGGTTGTCTCTCTCAAGACCTGATCAGAAACTTGAACTGTGCCTTGTGGGATCTAGCTCCCTTAGGTACCATGCCCCTGGCTGATCAGTAAAGTGAAGGAGGGAGGGGGACGGAAGGGAGAAATTGTTCCCCAGAAGGTATGCCTACACAATCTCCTTCATCCTCCTCTCAGGATCATGGGCACATATATATACATGAGGTCCCTGTGGTTTTCAAATCACAAGCCAGGGATTTGTACTGTGGCTGCTCGTGTGGGGACCCAACACTTTAATCACCATTCTACCTGCTGCCTCAGCTTTTAAGGTTGAAACAATACACATCAGAAGTTTCTCTGGTATCTGGGTATTGCAGGTCTCAATCAATTTTTTATCAATATGTACTGGCATAATAGCATCAATTTTACATCAGTGAGCAGTACTTTGAATTTTAATGTTTACTGCATACCAAGCACTGTTCTAAGCTTTTCACATAGTGCCAGATGTTTAATCTCATTTCCATTTAACTAGTATTTCGAACTTCTCATCATGATTATATCGCATGGATCCTTTTATCACAGTTTCACGTAAAAAAAAAAAAAAAAAAAAAAAAAAAAAAAAAAAAAAAAAAAAAAAAAAAACAAAAAAAAA
>NW_006159481.1:862029-862822 GCF_000334495.1 Tupaia belangeri chinensis | reverse complement strand
ACTCTCCACCTCCCTCATACCCTCACTGGTTCCCATAACTCTCCACCTCCCTCATACCCTCACTGGTTCCCATTTTCTCCTCACTAGTTCTGAATCGCAGTCCCCCCTCACTCGTTCTCTGTCCTCCCTTACTCATCCATAGTCCTTCCTCCCTCCTCCCCACTTCCCTCTCAACCCTCCTGGACTTCCCCTCACTCTTCCCTGACTCCCCCACACTTCTACTCTCCCTACCACTGCTCTCTCTCCCCCTCATCCCCACTGCCCACTCTGCCACTCCCTCTTCACTGTTTCCATCCTCTGTGACTCCACCCTCTCCACTCTCCACCCTCCCCACACTCCTCATTCTCCAGCTCATTTTCCCATTCACCTTCATACTCTCCTGTCCTCCACTTTCCTCCTCTATCCCCCACTTCCACCTCTTACTCCTACTCCCACCTTTCTCACCCATCCCCCTCTTTTCTCACTGTCCTCCCATCCTTTTCCCATTCCTCACTCTCCCACTCTTCCCTGACTCCTCAACTCCTTGTAACTTTCCCACTGCACCTCATGCCTCCATCCCTCCCCCACTGTCACTCCCCCTTTCTCCTCTCACTCTGTTCTCTGTCCCACCCTTCTACTCTCTTCCCACTCCCCCTACTCCCACCACTGACCCCTCACTCTCACTCTCCCCACCCTTCTCTCTCCTCACTCCCCACTCTCTCCCCACCCCACCCTTCCACTTCCTTTCACTCCCTATCCTCCCACTTCCTTTTACTCTCTTCCTTCCCACTCTTCCTCACTTCACACCTTTCCC
>NW_006159481.1:838408-861679 GCF_000334495.1 Tupaia belangeri chinensis | reverse complement strand
CTTACTCTCCCACCCCCCACACACTTCTCCCTACTACCCACTCTCCTCTCATTCCTCCCCCTCACCTTCCTCTGTCTCTACTCTTCTTCCATCACTCCCCACCTTCCTCCCTCACTTTCCAGTCTCCCCCTCCCTCCTCACCTTCCCACTCCCCTCTCCTGCTCCCCTTCACTCCCCAAACCCCTCACTCCCCAAACCCCTCACTCCCCACTCTCCCTCTTCCTCATTCTCTCACTCAACTCAGTCTACTCTCTTTCTCACCTTTCCCCCATGACTATCACTCCACACCCTCCTTCACACCAGATTTTCCATTTTTTCTTCACCACCACCCCATATTCTGCCCTCACTGTCTCCCTCTCTCTTCTCACTCTGTATATCCTTCATTACCCACCTTCCACCTCCCTCATTCACCACCCTCCCCCTTCTTCTCTTTCCACCGGCCCCCTCTCTCACTGCCAAACTTCCCACTCCCCTCTAATTCCCCATCTCCATTGTCCCACACCCCCACTTTCCATTTCCTAACCTTCCTCAGCCCTCTACAGCCCCTAATTTCTACCTCCTTCACCCCTAATCCCCCTCTCACTTCTCACCTCCCTAACCCCCACCCTCCCATTCCTCGTTCACCACTGCACTCCCCTTTTTCTCCATTATTCACTTTCCCTCACTGTCCTCTCTCTCACTGTCCTCACTCACTCTTCTCACTTAACTCCCCACCCTCCCTTTCCTCCACTCCTTTCATACTTTCCCACTCCCCACCCTCACACTCCCTTTCTTTTCCTTACCTCACACTCCCCATTATCCAACTTCTAATTTCCCAGCCCCCATTCTCACCATCTCTTTTATCCCCACCATCTATTTCTTCCTCATTCCCTTCTCTCCCATTTCTCTTTCACTCCCCTCTCCCTTTTTCCCCATTCCTCCATACTCCCACCTTCCCACTCCCCTCTCTCTCCCCACCACCCACTCTCTCATTCCCATGCCTTACTTCCCAAACCCCCACTCTCATCCTTTCAGCCCTCTGATTCTTTACTCTCTCAATCCTCACTTGTTCCCCACCCTTCCATCTCCCTCACCTTTCCTCCCAGCCCCCCTGCCAAACACACACACACACACACACACACACACACACACATTGCCTACTGCTCACTCCCTACCTCTGACCACTTGGAGAGGTTGGTGAAGGACTTCTTCAGTCTCTAAGCTAGGTTTATTTCACAGTTACTTGAGATGCTAGTGAGGGATATGGGAATGGAATTTCCCATGGTTTCACCAGGTTTAGAATTCTTATTTAGATGCCCAAATCTGGCTTTAGAGTCTCTGGCACTACATTCCTAGGCAGAAACCTCATCCGCTCCCAGATTTAACATCTTACATCAGGATTTCATCTGTTCACCAATAGATTTTTAACCAGTTTGAACATTCCTAGTTATTTCATGAGTATATGTTATTGAAAATCTTCTATTTGATTCATGCCTAATATCCTAGTATTTGTCCTTACACTTTCCAAATGAATCATTCTTAGGGGTGTCCGTATGTTCTTCGCATCCCTTAAAGAGAGAACTTTCTCTAACATTTTTCTTCCTTAGCTTAACTCCTCCATAACCTTCAAAAACCCCTATAGGCCAAACATTTCTCTTCAGATAAAAGCTGATCTCAGAGACTCCCCATGGGCCTTAGATTCTGTCCTTACAGACCTATTTCTCCCTACATCATAGGCAGAGATACCCCAAGAACTAACGTCTGTACCCACTTTACCTAACTCCAAATGTTGTCATTCTGAAACCTGGATTTACATTTTATAGAATACCCCTACACCCAATGAGCTCGGCAGTCTCTTCAGATAAACCTGAAGTCTTCTTTGAGAATCTCCGAAAGAATTAGAGACTGGCAGAGAATATTTGTATATACAGTTCATCATCAAGGATTTATCTTTTCCACCAGTCCCCATCTGACCTGGTTATGATCTGAACATCCTTTATTAGAGATTCACCCCTCCCCTTTATCTCACTCTGGGTCCCTGCCTTACCTTCAAGAGCAGGGTTCAACATGGGTGGAGTTCAATATTACTGGTTAGGAGGCCCAGTTCTAGGTGTTAGAATATGGTCAGTATTTTTTTAATGAATTTTTAATGTTTTTTAGGTTATTCTATAGGGTACATTTACAAGGCACAGAAAGAGTGGGGGAATGTGAGAGCTCATCCTTCCAAGGAACTGGTCACACTGCAATTCTGTATCCTCCATTCTCCTCTTGCGACCTTGGGCATGCACACTTTGCATGATTTCAGACCACTGATCCAGTTATGTAACTGCATATTTGGCACGTGGGAGTTCAGTACTTTAGCCCCTTGTCTCCTGCTTGCTGGTCACTGAACTTTTAGATTCTCAACCGTCTGAGCTCAGCTTCTCCTCTCTACTTCATCATAGTATCTTTTGGACAATGTTCTCTGTATCTTACTTAGAGTACAGATATGAGTGCTAAAGTCCTCCCCTCTTAGAATTGCTATGGACAGGAAGGCTATTGCAATCCCTTATGTATCACCCCTCATACAGTTCCCTTTTCCTACAGATGTCTAGGTCACTGCTGTCCAAGAAACAGCGTGTATCTGGGCCTGATTTAAAGGTGGATTCTAACTGCTCTTCTTCCTGCTCTGTGATGTTCAAAGTGCCCTCAGGACTGAGCAATGTGAGTATCTTCTTGGAAACCAGCAGATGTGGTAGAATGACCAGTGGGAAGTTACCCTATTTATCTGTACAAATTCCACTCATGACTTTCTGTCTCCCGATAATACGATTTTTTTCTCTTTATCTCTAGGAAATGTCAAAAAACAACAGTGATGCTGAGATAGATGAAGGTCTTTACTCACGCCAGCTGTAAGTGAGGTCAAAGTGGGGATGAGAAAGAGGTGGTGGAACTGAGAGGTTAGGGTTAAACCCTTACCTACTTTACTTGGCAGGTATGTACTGGGTCATGAGGCAATGAAGTGTCTCCAGTCATCCAGTGTGCTGGTATCAGGTCTGCGGGGTTTAGGTGTGGAGATTGCCAAGAACATCATCCTTGGTGGGGTCAAAGCTGTCACCCTCCATGATGAGGGCACCACCCAGTGGTCTGATCTCTCCTCTCAGGTACTGCTTCCTAGCCTACCTCTTGTCACCGTGTCAGTCGTTCACAGACTTTGGCCACTTCGTGTTTTTTCTTACACCCTTTTGTAGTTCTATCTACGGGAGGAGGATATTGGTAAAAACAGAGCTGAGGTATCACAGCCCCGTCTTGCTGAGCTCAACAGCTATGTTCCTGTCAACATCTACACTGGACCCCTTGTCAAGGACTTCCTTGGTTGTTTCCAGGTACCTTGGAACACAAACTTCTTTTTCATACGGTTTTAATGTCTTAATCTCTTACATTTATTATCTTTGTACCTGTATATCAGGTGCTGGTAGGCTAGGGGATACAAGCAGTAATTTGATTTTGGATCTGTCCTTGTAGAATCCTGGAGGGAGGCTGTGGCCATTCATCATGGTACAGTATTTTTGAATATTGAACTCTATAGATATCTGTCTTCATGTGTGGCTTGAGCCCTTCTCGTTGTATGACCACAAGAAAGCTACTTAATCTCTCAGTGTTAGTATTTCTTTATGTTGACTAGGAATAGTGGTAATACTGAACAATGAGTCTATGAGTTTTTGTAAGACTAAGCAATTGGATACCTGTCTATATGATGGGAAGTCATATGGCTCTTCGTTCAGTAGCTGAACTGGAAAATGGAGCTGGTGACGCTGACATGCTGACCTGTGGTGTCCCTGAGTGGGAAGAAGGGACTCATCCTGGTGAACAAGGAAGGGAATTCAGGCAAATTCCATGGTTGTGAAGGAGCAGACACTTGATGAAGTGGTGGAGCAAATGACTGTGGCAGGCATGTACATGTATTTGAAGCAGAACATAGTACTTTAAATGGAACTCAATGTTACTCCTAAAATGGTTCACAACTCTAGGCTGTAGCCTGGTGCAGTCTTTGGCTATTAGAAGCTGGTGATAGATCAGTGGTAGTTCACTAGTCATGCACAAACAAGTGGGCATGGGGGCGGCTTATGTGTTGTAGCCATTTTGTCACTCCTATTGTGTGTTGCCTTCTGGAACTGTGGTAGTAGATTTTCATGGGAATATAAACTCAATTACTGTGAGATTGCTTTGTGGTGTTTTTACAGTATGGTGGTAGAGAAATGGGTACACAGTGCATGAGATGCACTTCATTCACACTGGGACAAGGACTTCCCTCACAATGAGTATTTTGCCAAACAAATTAGTCTTCATACTTTGTCTTTTTCTAATCTTTGCTGTCATGCCCTGGGATTCATTCTTTTGTTTGTTTTATAGATCTTTACCCTCACAGTGTCTAACATACTTCATATATTTGTCAGAGTGCTGAAAGAGTAAACCATGCTGTTAATATCCACAAATTTGCCTCCTTCCAATCTCTCCCTTAGCGATCTCCCTCCATTAGTGTTCTCCCTTATTTTCATTCATACAAGTCCCAGGCCTTCAGGCTAAACTCCCTGCCCTTTACAGGCGGTAGTACTTACTAACACTCCCTTGGAGGACCAGATGCAAGTGGGTGAATTCTGTCACAGCCATGGAATCAGGCTGGTGGTGGCAGACAGTCGGGGGCTGTTTGGGTAAGTTCGTGGCTCTTCCTTTTCATTCTTTTCCCAACCCCTAACAAGCCATACAAAGAAGCTCCCATACCTTCATCATATACTCACCCAACTGGGTTTGATACTGCATGTTTTCTCTCATGGTACTCATGTGAATGCTCTCTGATTCCTATCACTAATCTGAGTTTACTAATCCAGTATCACTGACCTTCTACAGTTCATGGAGTGCCACTGTGTGTGGGTCTCAGATACCAATCTTGTTTAAATTCACCACAGGCAACTCTTTTGTGATTTTGGAGAGGAAATGATTCTCAATGATTCCAATGGGGAGCAACCACTCAGTGCTATGGTTTCTATGATCACCAAGGTAAGGAGGCTAGTCTGATGGGTTAAGGTGGGCAGCAGCAGTCCTCTCTCTATTTGCTGGATCTCTGCACTTGCCTCTAAAATTCATTCTTTTTCCAACCAGGACAACCCTGGTATTGTCACTTGCCTAGACGAGGCCCGCCATGGGTTTGAGAGTGGTGACTTTGTCTCCTTTACCGAAGTCCAGGGCATGAGTGAACTCAATGGTGCCCCTCCCATGGAGATCAAAGTTTTAGGTAAGAATTGGTTTGTATGGAGCAAAGGGAAAAAGGCCCTGTAGGTATGGGTGAGCCCAGAGACATGTTTGCATCTCAGGTGAACGGAGGCCAAAGAGGAGGCATGTTTGTTATTAGAGCCGGGCCTTTGGAGAGATGTGTCTATAAATTCTAACTGAAAGGAACAGAATGAACTTAAGACTTTTAGACCATAGTATTTAGTTCCATTTTTTTTGTCTTTTTTTATTGCTTAGTTTCTGTTTTTAAGTGTTTATTGTTAAAGTTACAGTGTATATCTTTAGTGTGTTTTTTTCTATTTTTGAGAGGTTTTTGCTATAGGGTGTGTGTGCTTGCCAGACAGACAGAGACAGACAGAGAGACAGAAAGCGAGAAATCACCCCACAGAGGGGGATAGCCATGCCACAATCCCTTCTCCTCCATTCTCCTCTTGGGATCTTGGGCACGCACGCACATACGCCTGGCGTGAGTTTAAGCCACCGGGTCCGGGACTCGAACCATGGTTGACTACGTGGGAGTCCAGCAACATAACCATTACGCTAACTGCTGATCCCTAGTGTGTTTTTATCATAGTCTGTAATTAACAGTTTACCTCCTCACTTACACAGAGCCTTTATGTTGCTGTTCCTTGTACATTACATACTGGCGGATCATAAACAGTTTAAATTTTTTTTGCCTTTATGAATAAAAACAAAACAATTTTACCCAGTTATTTTTTTGTTTCCTGTAGACCCACATTTAAATTTTCTTGTGCTCAAGGAAGTAGTCTATGTTTGAGTTAGTGTGGATCTGCAAGTGATGTTTTGCCTTTTTAAATGTATCTTTTTTAAGGTTTTTGTCATAGTGTCCATGTGCTTGCTTGATAAAGATAGTGAATGAGTGGGAAAGGGTCCCCACTGTGGGGACATCCACTCCAGATTTCCTTCTCCTGGGATATTGGGCAGGTACATACATGTGGCTGGCATGATTCTCTAGCTGTAGACTAGGACTCAAACCATGGTCAGTCATGTGTGAAACTAGTGCTTTAGCCACCACACTACCTGCTGCCTCTTTACTGATTCTTTCTTTTCTTTTTTTGGAGAGGTTTTTGCTATAGGGCGCATGCGCTCACCAGACAGATAGAGACAGAAAGCAAGAAATCACCCCCTGTGGGGATGGTCACGCTGCCATCCCTTCTCCTCCATTCTCCTCTCAGGATCTTGGGCATGCATGCACATGTGCCCAGCGTGAGTTTAGCCACTGGGTCTGGGACTCAAACCACGGGTAACTGTGGGAGTCCAGTGACCTAGCCATTACACTAACTGCTGGTCCCTTTACTGATTCTCAAATACTTAAGATTATTATGATACAATTTAGTATTTTTAATTATATTTGGGATATTACTTATTTTATCTGTAGATTTACTATCTTAATCAAATAGAAAAGTTACTGATAGTAATTTTTTGACTAATTGTTTTGTCATGTCTACCTTTCTGCTACAAGTAGATTAAGCTACTTTTGTCACAGCTCTTCTGTTCTTTATTTTTTCTGTTTTGTTTTTGTTTTCCTTTTTCCTTTGTTTTGTCATAGATAGTTTCTAGGTTTTTGCCATAGGGTGGATGTATTCCTTGGAGAGAAAAGAGACAGAGGGACAGTGAGAAATCACTACCCAGGATGGAAAACCATGCCACAGTCCCTGCTCCATTCTCCTATTAGGATTTCAGACGTGCACACAGGTGCTCCAGCATGAATTTTAAGCCACTAGATCTAAGACTCAATCTTTGGTTGATCATGAGAGAATCCAGTACATTAATGACCATGTCACCTGCTAGTTCAGTTTCTTTTTCTTTTTTGAGAGGATTTCACAATAGGGTATGTGCATTCTCCTGAAAGACAAGAGACAGAGATAGAAAATGAGAAATCACAGCCACTCCACAATCCTTTCTCTTCCATTCTCCTCTAGGCATCTTGGGCACACACGCACACATGTCCATGAGTTTAAGCCGCCGGGTCCAGGACTCAAACCACGGTCAGCTACCTGGGAGTTCAGCGACATAGCCATTATGCTAACTGCTGGTCCCTAGTTTCTTACTTTTAACATATGTTGTGTTTACTGATATTTTCATACCTAAATGGTTATTTCATTTTAGATATAAAATAAGTAAGCAGGAATACAAACTACAATAAATACCTGTATGTTTGAAAAGCTCTGGAAAGTCATGAGTATGTTAATGATAGAGTTGAAAGATACAAAACAATTCAAGTTAAACTGCTACAGGTGAAGAATATAGGTACAATGGGACCAGCAGTTTAGTGTAATGTCTATGTAGCCATGTAGTTGACCCCATGTAGTTGACCGCGGTTCAAGTCCCAGACCTGGTGGCTTAAACTCACACCAGGTGCGTGTGTTTGAGAGCCCACGATCCCAAGAGGAGAATGGAGGAGAAGGGATTGCAGCATGGCCATCCCACCAGGGCATGATTTCTCACTCTCTGTGTGTCTGTCTTTCCAGTGAGCGCATGTGCCCTAGAGCACAAACCTCGGGGGGGTGGGGGGCATAATATAGGTACACTAATGTATAGAGTAAGGGGTAGGACCAAAAAAGTTTGAGTAAATAATGGCCCAAAACTAAAAAATTAATGAAAACTAAAGCCAGAGATCTGTGATGCCAAAGAACTCAAGCTGATGAAAGGTTATTATTTGATAAAATAACTTCTGACTTTTTTTCTCTTTATTTTTAATTCGAGTTTTATCCTAGAAAGACTAGTTAACATTAGATCACCTCAGAGCTATTGTTTAATCTGGATCTAATGTGATCTTACTAAGAAAGACCATCTGAGTAGGATACTTGGTGTGTAGAGTATTCAATGTGGAGTGAGAACTTGTCTGGTGAGAATTAAGATCTTTTTATATATGTTTACATGTTCTTTTTTGAATTTTTTGTCTAGTATATTTTCTTGCATAGAGATCTAGAGACTCTCCAGCATATATGAATGAGTCTTACTCATTCACTTTCTCTTCTCTGGTACTATGTCTTATGACTCTCTATCTGGCCTCTGAATTCTCACCTTGACATCATCCTACAGTATCTATTGTGTTCTTGTTTTCTTTCTTCTATCTTTCTTCTATCTATCTTCTTCTTCTATTTTTTCACTAAGCTGGGCTGATCATTTTACTTGTCTTAATAGTTTGTCTGTTCTCAGGAATCACTTTCTTGTACTTATGTCTGGAAACTAGTTTCATTCCCTTTAATTTCTTGGTTGCTTAGAATGGGAGGATAAATCTGCTAGTAGTGGTAATTTTAAGTCACGTCTGACATTGTTTGAAATAAACTTGTGTCCAAGAGCTAGTGGGATCCTTGAGCTTGAGTTTAGTGAATGTATATATCTTAGATCTGATCTAAACTTCTGGGTTAGAAATATATGTCTTTGAGGGCTGAGATAAAAGTCACATGCACTGGCATTTGGACAATTAGGGTTGAAAGAAAGACATTATGTCTGTCATTTGCTCTGCATTTCAGGAAGGAGCTAAGGAATTGGGGCCCTTTAGAACTGAGCTGAGTATCAAAGGAAGACCCAGTTCTTTGAGTTTCAACATTGAATTGACTGGTATACAAAAGATTCAGCCCCCAGATAGTTACATAAACTAGAAGATTGAACACAGAAGTTTTTTATGGGGAGTGTTTAGGCATAGTAGGGTCCCTATTGGGGCTGAGCTTTCTGAGGCTAAAGGAGATGGTTTCTGATGTCTAACTAGAGTTTGGCCAGAAGCCTCCAGTTATCTAAGCTCGGACAATATAACTTTGTGTGATGATGCTGTGACTGTTGGATGGTGGGGGTAGGAGGTGTGTTGCATTTATTGATTGATACCAGCATCTTTTATCTCTCAGGTCCTTATACTTTTAGTATTTGTGATACCTCCTGCTTCTCTGACTATGTTCGTGGAGGCATTGTCAGTCAGGTCAAAGTATCTAAGAAGATCAGTTTCGTAAGTACAGGTTTGGGGGTTGGGGAGGTTGAGCCATGAGGTTGAGGCATTTTCATGCAGCATTATGAAAAACTACATTTCCTGATGTTCTTCTTACAACAGAAATCCTTAACAGCCTCGTTGGCAGAGCCAGACTTTGTGATAACAGATTTTGCTAAATATGCACGCCCTGCTCACCTGCACATAGGCTTCCAGGCCCTGCACCAGTTTTGCATTCAGTACCACCGGGTACCTCGGCCACACAATGAGGTGAGTGAATGGGCAAACATTGCAGGGTCAACTATGCCTTTCCATCTTCCTAGATTTCCTCTCTCTCCTGAATTAGTCCTAGTACTCTCTTGGTTCCTTTTTGCATGCTAGGAGGATGCAACAAAACTGATGGCTCTAGCACAGGCTGTGAATGCTCAAGCTCTGCCAGCAGTACAACAAGACATCCTGGATGAGGACCTTATTCGGAAACTGGCATATGTGGCTGCTGGAGATCTTGCACCTATAAATGCCTTTATTGGGGGCCTGGCTGCACAGGAGGTCATGAAGGTCAGCATGGTTGGGAAGATGCATGGTTGATGTGATCTCTGTCTTTTACTATTTACTACTACTCTATGTTTTAGGCCCAGATTAACCATAGATTACATTCTTTCCAGGCTTGCTCTGGGAAGTTTATGCCTATCATGCAGTGGCTGTACTTTGATGCTCTTGAGTGTCTTCCTGAGAACAGAGCAGGCTTAACAGAAGATAAGTGTCTTCCAGTATGTCCATGGGGCCTGTGGGGAAGTAGTTACTGCAAGTGCTTCTACGGGGACAATTCTTTCTGATCTTTCTCTTTTTTTCACATGATTCAGCTCCAGAACCGTTACGACGGACAAGTGGCTGTATTTGGCTCAGACATACAAAAGAAGCTGGGGAAGCAGAAGTATTTTCTGGTGAGTGAATCTCTTGTGCACCTTCTACTTTGATCTCTCTTGATCAGTACCCACCTCTTCTAGATTCTCCTGCCTCCCAAGGGAGGGTTTTTTTGGTTATCATAACCATGATTGTACCTTCCTTTTCATTTTCTGTGTATTGAAAGCAAGTCTCATAAATACATTTGTCTCTCATAGCCTTCTTCCCAGGTGCCTTTTATCTCAGATAACCATAGGTTTTATGGCCCTGGAACTTAACTATGTAGTTCTAAGTATGTGCTAGGTCCTCTTACACTCTCTTGCTATCTCCAGGGGAAATGAGGTGTGATAGGTGGCCTTGACAGGGGTATACTCTCAGTTATTCTGACATGACTCACTTTTTTTCTGCCACCTTATAGGTGGGTGCTGGGGCTATTGGCTGTGAGCTGCTTAAGAACTTTGCCATGATTGGATTAGGCTGTGGAGAAGGTGGGGGAATCAAAAATACCATTAGGCTGTGGAGAAGGTGGGGAAATCACAGTTACAGATATGGACACCATTGAGAAGTCCAATCTGAATCGACAATTTCTCTTCCGGCCCTGGGATGTCACAGTGAGTGGGGCGTACTTAGGGTTGGGCAGGTTAATGTCCCTTACTATCTTGTTTATTTCTGCTTTGTCTTGGGTCTTTTCACCTATTTTTGTCAACCTGTCTCGTTTTTTCTACCATTCAGTCTCCTATTTATCATGTTTATTGAATACCTCTTAAGGCTTTTCATTGGTAATTTTTTAGAAATATCTCCCACCCTTCACTTTCGTTTTCTTTGATTTTCAGTCATTGCCAGACTAGGACTATGAAGCTCCTTACAGAGGGATTATTCAGGAATTTTTATGTAAAGGTCATTGTTGTTATTCCCAGAATCTTTACTTGTTTTATGCTTTATAACACGAGGCTTCACTGTAACCGAGAAATCCTCACTGTGCTGTCCAGTGTCCTCTGGAGGTCTGTAGCTTTTTGTACTGAGTCTGTTGCATCCCTGTTAAGTTCATTAACTGACTGACAGAGAGAGTGAGTTATCAGGAATAGAGAGTGAAGGTGAGGGGGAGAAAGCACTCTTTCAGCAGGGCATTGCTATGCTGCAATCCCCTCTATCTTTTTGATATTCTGGGTGCATAAATACCCTGGCATATTTTTCAAGCTACTGGAGCTAAGATTCAAATTACATAGTTGGCCACATAGGATCTGGCTGCGTTGACCACAGGCAATTCAACCATCTCCACAATGGTTTTTTCACATATTCAGAATTAGTCTTTTTTGGTTTTACGAAATGAAAGTGGAGTATTTCATTTTAATTTATGAAGCCTTTCCTTACTCAGTAAATAGTCAAAAAGGCAGAAACCAGCAGTTAGCATAATGGCTATGTCGCTGGATTCCCACGTAGTTGAACGCAGTTCACGTACTGGACCTGGTGGCTTAGAACTCATGCTGGGCACGTGTGCATGCATGCCCAAGATCCTGAGAGGAGAATGGAGAAGAAGGGGTTGCAGCGTGACCATCCCCCCTGGGGGGTGATTTCTCGCTTTCTCGCTTTCTGTCTCTTTGTCTCTCCGTCTGTCTGGCTAGTGCACTCACCCTATAGCAAAAACTTCTCAAAAAAAAAAAATAGTCAAAAAGGCCTCTAAAAGTTCATTGGAATTACAGTTAAAATACAAGGTTATTGGGGCAAAAACATTTCAAATTCATACAAAATTATTTCATTGTCCATACTTTCTGTGAACTTTTCAGAGACTACTTGTTTTTCCAAATGACAAGGGAATGTTAATAGAAAATCCAGCATTAGCTAAAAGTCCATTCAAGGTGTAAAACAAACCAGTGAATATTGGTAAAATTTGAGATGACATTTGGTAACCAGCTAAACTTTAAAACACTTATCACTCATCAAGGTCTGGTGAATGTTTTAAAATATTATCATTTAAATACTCATTTTGATGCTGAGTCTTCCCATTCTTTTTTTGCGGGGGGGGGGAGGAGATTTTCGCTATAGGGCGTGTGCACTCGCCAGAGACATAGATAGAGAAAGCAAGAAATCACCCCCCAGGGGAATAGTCATGCCACAATCCCTTCTCCTCCATTCTGCTCTCGGGATCTTGGGCCACACGCACACATGCGCCCAGCGTGAGTTTTAAGCCACCAGGTCCGGGAAGCAAACCGCGGTCAACTATGTGGGAGTCCAGCAACATAGCCATTACGCTAACTGCTGGTTCCCAAGTCTTCCCATTCTTCATGGAACATGTAAAACACTCAATACAGTGGCTGTATGAATCCAGCTAACCTGAAGAGATTATATAACCTACGAAGGGTTTTGCAAAAATATTAATACAGTGTGAGCTTGTCACGGAAGTTTTATATTAGAAAGAGGGGATTTTCTTTTATGAAAATGTTTGTTACATGTAATGGATTTATTGCATTTAAAATGTACTACTATTCCTATATTTTTTCAATTTGAATTTTGATCTGGGAAATAATAATGGCTACATAATGGAAATTATTTTTAAGATTGTTTTTGAGATCATTATGTAAAGATAATGGGTACACTAACAGATTGTTAGAATGTGAAAAATATTGTACAAGTATTGTTAGAAACAGGTAGAGAATGCTTTGCATTGTAGGCAAGGAAGGCCTTATTGGAAAGACTGTATTTTTATAAGGACTTCAAGGATGTTGGGGAGAAAATGGATGTTTGCAGGTGAGAAAAGTCCTGAAATTACAGTGTACTTTGTAGTTAGTTAAGAAACAGATGTCACATGGTGGGTGGGGATATGGCACACAATTTAGCGTGTAGTAAAAGGAGGACTCAGTTGAAGGAGACTGAAAATGGAATGTGATATGACTTGGGCATATTAAGTAATACTTTCTGCCTGTACCTTTTATTTGGGTATATCTACCCTGACTCATTCTAGTTGCCATTATCTGAAAAATAGTAGATGTTGATCAAGAAAAAAAGGTATCTGATCCATTGTTTTCTATTTGTGTTTTCCTTTCTGCTCATGTCTTGCCACATTTGTCACAGTAGTGTAACATATTTTTCTACAAAACTGGATCCTTCTGAGTTTGTGGCCTCATCCGCTATTAATTAAATCAATCCTTAGAATTATTCTGTAAAAATTTTCTCGATAAATGCATGCATAACATTTTTCCTCATCCCTTTGCAGAAATTAAAGTCTGACACAGCTGCTACAGCTGTATGTCAAATAAATCCTCACATAAGAGTGGTAAGTCATCAAAACCGTGTGGGCCCTGAAACAGAGTGTATCTATGATGATGACTTCTTTCAAAACCTGGATGGTGTGGCCAATGCTCTGGACAATGTAGATGCCCGTGAGTTTGAAATGGGTGCAGAGAAGGGCAGAGTTGTATTTGTATATTGGGATGTGTATTGAGGGTACATAGCTTCCTGTCCTTCCAAGATTCTTCTCCCGGTTCTCTTTGTATTCTCTTTCATCTCCCTTAGGCTTGTACATGGACCGTCGCTGCGTGTACTACCGTAAACCATTGTTGGAGTCAGGCACACTGGGTACCAAGGGCAATGTGCAGGTGGTTATTCCATTTCTGACTGAGTCTTACAGTTCCAGCCAAGACCCACCTGAGAAGTCTGTTCCCATCTGTACACTGAAAAACTTCCCCAATGCCATTGAGCACACTCTTCAGGTGATCACCCTTGGGGAGAGGGGATATTGAAGGGAAACACGTCTTGGTCATCATTTCATTTAGAGGCTGCAAGTCTTAGTGTAGCATGTATCTTCTCCAAATATCTTGCCCTCATGTTTTCATTCACAAGCTTAAGTTTTTAGAAATGATCTCTTTTTAAAAATATTTTCTTAAGATATTCTGGAAACATCCAGGGGAAAGTAAACCATATATAATTCCTTATACATCTAAAAAGTGAGAATGTGTACTATGTAAACAATACTATTTTCATGTTAAACAGAATGAATTTGTCCATATCCCCTAACTTAATGAAATATATTTGATAATAAATCAATATTTGAGTTTTTATAACTGGTCCTCAAAATGTACTCAAGAGCTGCTTTTATCAGGATAATTCTTTTTGTATAATGTATTCACATATAAAACCATATTTATTATCTAGCCTGGACAAAGTGAACACATCTAGGTAAGTTGGCATCCAGAACTAATCTTAATTTGATTTCTTGTTCAGCCTAATAACTACTTTGCCAATAGGATGTTTCTTAACTGCACTATTAGAGGAGATGTTCAGGAGGATATGAGATTGATAAGACAAGGAAGTAGAAAAAGTTGTATTTGTCACTTACCCTTCTAAACCAGCAGATACAAAACAAGTATGTTTGTATTGGGACCTTAATAAATGTCTGCTCCAGCTGTGTAGCATATGTGCATAAGACTCTTGTAAATTTGTTTCACTTACTTTCTGCTAAAGTACAAAGAGAGTCTGTATAAAGGATCTTAAAACAAATTTGCTAGGGACCAGCAGTTAGTGTAATGGCTATGTCGCTGGACTCCCATGTAGTCGACCGTGGTTCGAGTCCCGGACCTGGTGGCTTAAACTCACACCGGGCGTGTGTGCGTATGTGCCCAAGATCCCAAGAGGAGAATGGAGGAGAAGGGATTGCGGCGTGGCCATCCTCCCTGGGGGGGTGATTTCTCGCTTTCCGTCTCTCTGTCTCTGTCTGGCGAGTGCACGCACCCTATAGCAAAAACCTCTCAAAAAAAAATTGCTAGGTAACTTTGAGCTTTCAGACTTGTTTTCTGTAAAAATGGATGACACAGTGTCTCTCACAGGACTTCTGTCCAGTATTTAGTACTTAATATGGGTTCTGGACTATATATATTTGTTAGTCCTTTATATAAATGTTGTAATTCATTTCTTTAAAATGAGGCAAGGTGATTGTAGCTAGTGATGTGATTGTTAAGGTGCTGGTCTCCCACATAGCTGACTGGTTTGATTTCTAGACCTGGAATCTTGAAAATAATGCTGGATGATCTATGTGTAGTTTCCTCAAAATCCCAGGAAGAGAATAAGGAGGAAATTTCAGTGTGGCCATTCACTCTGAGGGGATCATTCTCACATTGCTTTCACTGCCTCTGTTGAGCACATGCACACTATCACAAAAAAGAAAACCTTAAAAAAAAAAAAGGCAAGGGAGTCAGACTATGGTTTAGTCTGAACAACTTAATAGTCTTAAGGCTAAGTAGCCTGAGAAGCATGCTAGTACATATATGTGCATATGTCACATCTGACTTAAAGGAATAGGGATTTATGGCATTGCCATTCCCTGTTTATGCAACAATCCTTTTATGTTATGTTTTTCTTTTCTCTCCTACCCTCCTCAGAGAGTGCACACACACACTGGCAAATTTAACAAATGAGGGAGAGACAGATGTTATCCTATGTGTGTGAAGTCATAAAACCAGGTAGAATGTGTCAGGAATGAGATTTAAACAAATCTCCAGTGTTTGGGTGATTCCAGACCATTTCAGTGATGATTCTTTAGCTACTATCATTCTCAGAAAGCAAAAAGTATTATGATCAGCAATCTCTATTTATGTTTCTCATTTTCTGCTTATTCCCCAGCTCTGCTTAGGGATTGTCTTTGTTTACTTTACAGTGTGAAGTTTTTCTTTTCCATTGAAACAAAGTACACCCAGAATAGCAAATATACTTTTTTTTTCTTTTTGGCTATAGGGCCCATGTTCTCACTAGAATCACACTTCAAAGGAGATGGTCACACCACAATCTCTTTCCCATACTCGGGATTTGGGGCAAACACATGCTTGTGCTCCGCATGATGGTCAACCTTTGAGTCCAGAACATGAACTGAGTGTCCATGTGAGATTAGTAACTGTAACATCTATGCCACTTGCTTCTGAACATACTTTTTAAAAATTAGGTTCTGTTACATAGTAGATTTGTGTCATCTCTGTGTGGATTAGGGTCATTAGTATGTAATTTTGAGATAGAGATGCAAAGTTGTAGAAATGGTGAGCTACATTTGGAAGACCTCACATTTCTGTTCCTTCAGAGCAACCATGCTCTTTTTTACTTGGTTTTTCTAATGCCTACAGAAACCTATTTTTCTCCACTGTTGTCCTATGTAATCCATTTACTTTGTAGTGGGCCCGGGATGAGTTTGAAGGCCTCTTCAAGCAGCCTGCAGAAAATGTCAACCATTACCTCACGTGAGTAACTCAAATGCTCTACTACCAGGGTCATTCTCCCTGCTTTCCCTATCATGGTAAATTTTTGAATGAATTTATGAATGCTTGAGCCTCTTAACCATTAGAAATCAGTACTGGCTTTCTGTGGAGAAAGTGGGCCTACTCTTTAAAGCTAGTAATTCTCTTCTCTGCCCCTTTGAATTACTGATAGAGACCCTAAATTTCTGGAGCGGACGCTGAAGCTGACTGGTTCCCAGCCCTTTGAAGTGCTGAAGGCTGTGCAGCGCAGCCTGGTGCTACAGCGACCACACACATGGGCTGACTGTGTGACCTGGGCATGCCACCATTGGCACACCCAGTACTCACACAACATCCAGCAGCTGCTTCACAACTTCCCTCCTGACCAGGTATTGGTTTAGTTCTCTTGCTCTTGTGCCCAGCATGCAAGGGGAGCCTGTAAAGCAGTGTTAAAACAGTTGTGTTGTACTATATACCTGTACACCACTTGTGTTTCTTTGTTAAAATACAATTTGTAGGTAGCCTGCTACTTCATTTTAACATGGTTCGTTATTGTTAATCTAGCTGTCACAGCTATCTCATGACTAGGAATAGATTTCTGCAGGCGTGTGGTTATCTCAGAAAAATAATTAAACCAGTGTTCTGTGCATAGACTTTTTAGACCCCTAGTCACTTCCCCTCAAATAGGGGACTGTGTTTTTGTTCCCTTCTTCATAGGGGTGAGTCATACCTGATTTCATTTGACAGTAAGGCATGTCATTTTTTTTTTCCCCAAGAACCTCAGTGTTCTCTTCTGTAAAGCAGGAATAATGGTGACGTATAGAAGTTTTGTGTTAATTTAGATTTATTAGTACAAAGTTAATATGGTGCCTGACAGTTCGAGTTTGTTCGGTTGCTGTGTTGTTTCTGGAACAAAGTGAGTTCCCAGATGAGACTTTAGACCTCAAGCACAAGGTGAGATTGCTAGAGTTCTCTCAACTCATATTCTCCCACAACTTTTCAATCCTTTTAGCTCACAAGCTCAGGAGCCCCATTTTGGTCTGGGCCCAAACGCTGTCCACACCCACTCACCTTTGATGTCAACAATGTAAGTATTCTCCCTGGCATCCTGGGACAAGAGGAGGGTAGGTGGATGTTAGGTAAGTGGAGGCTCTTACTCAAAAGCTGATATGTACACTTTTCCATGTCCTGCCTTTACTTAGCCTCTGCATCTGGACTATGTCATGGCTGCTGCCAACCTTTTTGCCCAGACCTATGGGCTGACTGGCTCCCTAGACCGAGCTGCAGTGGCCACAGTCCTGCATTCTGTGCAAGTCCCTGAGTTCACACCTAAGTCTGGCGTCAAGATCCATGTTTCTGACCTGGAACTGCAGAGTGCCTTTGTTGGTGAGGATGTTTGTCCAGTTGTCCAGGTGTCACCATTTCCATTTGGACCTGTCCAGCTAAGCTTCCTCATTAATCAATCCCTTTGTCCTTGCTCTCAGTTCCTTCTCTGTTAAATAAAGATGGTTGGCTAAGGCTCTGGTTTTAAGAAACCTTTAACTTATGTGGCCCTTTTTGTATGTGTTTTTTGCCTTGCTTTGTTCTCTTTTCCTGTTTATCTGGGAAAGAAAGGTATGATTAGTACCACTGGACACATCTCTCTTGATAATTTGCCTTCTTTATCTCCTACCA
Source organism: Tupaia belangeri chinensis (assembly GCF_000334495.1). Taxonomy (NCBI): domain Eukaryota; kingdom Metazoa; phylum Chordata; class Mammalia; order Scandentia; family Tupaiidae; genus Tupaia; species Tupaia belangeri. Next base: position 843,694 of record NW_006159481.1, on the reverse strand, counting down.
GGTCTCCTTATCTTCCTGTCCACATATATACCCTTCAGGTTTCCTATGTGTGTTTGTTTACCCTTGCATTGTTCTCCAAGTACATTCTCATTTCCTTTTCAACATCTCTGCTTTCCAACTCTCACTGACTTCTCTCTACCCATTCTGTCTCCTGACCTGTACTGTCTCTGTATGTCTTTTTGTGTGTATATTCTCACCTCAGATGTTTTATTTCCTTTTGTATTAAATTGTTACCATGTATCTTTCTGCATGTGTCTCTCTGTGTATCATTCTGTCTTTATTTCTCCTTTATTATCCTCTATACATGGCCTTATAAGTACCTTTTCTCCCCTTTGTTTCTTCCTCTTCAAATTTCTTCCCATATTTTCTCATTTCTGGTCTGAATTTACCCAATTTCCCTCATGTATTGTGCTCCACACAACTCTTATCTCCATTTTCTTATTGTTGGATCAGTGGACATGTGTACTCACCAAAAACAGAAAGCACTTTGAGTGGCGTGTGATTTTGCCACAGTTGCTTCTCCATTTCTCCATCCCATCAAGATTTTGAGCATGTATGGACTGATGATGTATTTTAAATAGTTCGAGCCTGAATTTGAACTGTAGTCAGTCATGTGGGATGATCTGAATCCTAATTGTCTGCATTTAACCATTGAGTTAATGGGACTGTATCCCTATCATGTTCCTGGCCCATGTCTTCTCACTTCCTTTGTCATTCTTCAGGATTTCCTATTCCATGTTGCACAGTTTGTATCTTTTTTATTTTTTATTTTTTTATTGTGCTTAAAACTTGCAAAGTTTGCCATACTCTGTTTCTTATTTTATTTTGGGAGAATTGTTTTGTGCTATAGGGTGTGTGCACTTGCTAGAAAAATAGAGACAGAGAGACAGGAAGCAAGGAATCACCCCCTGGGAGGGATGGCCACACCACAATCCCTTCTTCATTCTCCTCTTGGGACCTTGGGCATGCACACTCACCCTGCATGAGTTTAAGCCACTGGGTCCAGGACTTGAACCATGGTTGACTACATGGGAGTCCAACAACATAGCCATTATGCCAACTGCTGGTCCCCATCCTCTGTTTTTAAGTGTTCTTTTCAGTAGTGTTAACTAACACTATTCTGCATCTAGTTTCTAGAATTTTTCCATTTTGTGAAACTATGATTCTTAAACATTTATCTTACTGTTTTCCTCTCCTTGTTCTGCCTGTGAATGTAGTTGACAGCTCTAGGAACCCTCATTCCACTAATTCTAGTGGAATTATTATTTGTATTTTTGTGACTGGCTTTATTTTTGCAGTGTAATGTCCTTAAGGTCCATTTGTGTTGCAGAACGTTAGTACTTCCTTTTCTTTTAAGGCTAAATAGCAATCCATGTATGTATATATCCCATGCAATATATCCATTTATCAGTTGTTGATTATTTTGGACTACTTACCCTTTTTACCATTGTTAATAATCTACTGTCTACCTACTTTCTTAATAGCCTTTTTTCTACTTTGCAGTGTTTGCAGACTTAGGTGCTTTTGTGTTCTCCATACCTGTTTTTTTCTTTTTGAGATGTTTTCTGTTACACATTCCTTCCCCCACTGTTTCCCAGAATGTCTCCCCTTTATGTCTTTTATCTACAAGAACAAATTCTGACCCACTCATGAATCCTGCTTTATTGTCCTACTCTAGCTTGGGTTCCAATGATTGACAGTGTTCTCTCCCTTTCCGTAGATGACAGCCAACTGAAAGAGCTCAAGGTCACACTTCCCAGTCCAGACAAACTCCCTGGATTCAAGATGTACCCTATTGACTTTGAGAAGGTGCTGGATTAGAACCCTGAGGTGGGGAGGGGGTACTAACAGTGGCTCAGACTTTTGTTAGGATTAAGGGCTTGCAGTAGGTGTTGGTCCTTGGCAGGTAATTTTGTGGAAGGTCCTTGTGTCCTCAGTAGCCTGGAAATAATTTTGTCTTCTGACCTTCCTTCCTCTCTTTTTTCCCACCCATTCACTACAGGACGATGACAGCAACTTTCATATTGATTTTATTGTTGCTGCATCCAACCTCCGAGCAGAAAACTATGATATTCCCCCTGCAGACAGGCATAAGGTAATGACAGGCTCAACTTAAACTTACTTTCTTTTTCAAACTCAAGTCTTCCACATTTGACACACTCATATTTTACTATTTTCTAAGCTCCACCTCTGAAATGACTACCTCTGCTGGTCTCCTCCTGTCTCATAGAGCAAGCTGATTGCAGGGAAGATCATCCCAGCCATTGCCACAACAACAGCAGCTATAGTTGGCCTTGTATGTCTGGAGCTATATAAGGTGGTCCAGGGGCACAGACAGCTGGAGTCCTATAAGAATGGCTTCATCAACTTGGCCATACCCTTCTTCAGTTTCTCTGAGCCTCTTGCTCCACCCTATCACCAGGTAAGGGCTTGCATGTGCAGAAGCCTCTGATGTTGACCATCAGGAAGAGTTCGTTCTTTTCTTTCTTTCTCTTTATTCTTTATTTCACCATAGAGGGACAGAGATGGGTACACAGAGAGAGAGAAAGAGAGAGAGAAAGAAAGTACCAGGTCCAGGATTTAAACTAATTGGCCACGTGGGAGTCCAGCACCCTTAACCACCATGCCACTTGCCAGCCCCATATACTTAAACCTTTTTTTGTAATTTGTGTATTACCTGTTGGTTCATTCATGTAATTTTTTGCATCTGTACAAAGTATGAATGTGACTAGAACATTTTAGAAATGAGGGCCTGTGTACTTACAGGACATTAAGAGCTAAAATAAAGGGGATTAGAGGTAGATGAAAGAGCCATTTCTCATTGGTATGTGGCCTTGTTGATCATTATAAAGATTTTAGCTGTTTACTCAAGCTGTAATAAGATCATGGGAAAGTTTTGAACAAAAGACAGTTATGATTAGTCTGGTACAATGTGTAAGGTTTACTGAAAAGGGTAAGGTCTTCTGAGATGGTCACTGTCATACATGTCTATTCTTTGTTCCTTAGTACTATAATAGAGAGTGGACATTGTGGGATCGTTTTGATGTACAAGGATTACAGGCTAATGGAGAGGAGATGACCCTCAGGCAGTTCCTAAACTACTTTAAGGTAAGGCCCCCTCTTTTTCTGTAACCGTGTACATTGGTGGTATACAGATGATTTGTGTGTTCATCTTACATTGTTCTCTCCTCTTCCATCCTACCCTTGCCAGAAAGAGCACAAATTGGAGATCACCATGATCTCCCATGGGGTATCCATGCTATATTCCTTCTTCATGCCAGCTACCAAGCTTAAGGAACGGTTGGACCAGCCGTGAGTTGGCAGCTTGGGGGAGGCCCTGAATTGAATGGGAGTCTGGAACTTCTAAGTACACTGCTCTGTTCACTTTCTTTTTTCTCTACCCTCATCTGCCTTTCTCAACGTGATTACTGGTGCCTTGTCCCTAGGATGACGGAGATTGTGACTCGTGTGTCAAAGCAAAAACTGGGCCACCACGTACAGGCTCTGGTACTTGAGCTGTGTTGCAATGATGAGAGTGGAGAGGACATCGAGGTTCCTTATGTACGATACATCATCCGCTGACCGTTGGCCATCATTTATATTAGGCTTCATCAGTGTACTTCCAGATCTGTTCTAGTTGTGACAAGAGCTAAGCCCATCCAGGATCACATGCCTTTTTTCTATGAACTTTATTTTTGCTGTTTCCTTCTATTGTGTTGAGAATTGGAATTCATAATAAAGAGTTATTCAGTAGTAGTGTGTCCTTGTTTTGGCAAGGTCCAGTGTCCTGTCATCTCTGAGTAGGAATGGACTCCTACAGTGCACAGGTTAAGGTGATAAATCTATCTAAAAAAGAGTGAATACCACACCAGTAGCATAGAACTTGCCCACTCTCCAAGGCTACATAACGGAAGGTTAAATTCACTTTTCTGTAAATGTGGGATTTTCATTCCTCTTGTCCTCATTGCTTAAATGACATCACAAAAACTATAGAGTGAGTTTACACTTGTTCTGTGTGTGAAATCTAGCCGTGGGCTGGCTTTTGACTTAGTGATAAAACAATCCTTTTACTACATGGCTGATTTTATGGTTAGGAGTCCCAGGCCAGTCCGCTAGGGAATATGCTAAATTATCCACTGAGGAGTGCTTTCTCCTTTACTCTGTCGCTCTTGGCAAGCACACACCTCTTAACCCTTTTCCAAAAAAATTGTAATACATCTTAACTACTTTAAGCTACTTGCCATACTGATTTCAAGAGAGATTCTAGACCTGGCTCTATGGGTCTGAATTCTTTTGTATGTCTTGTCAGTACTTGTTAATTGTTGTCTCCCAGATTCTTCATGTGTATAATAACGGAGCAAAAAGTTATTGGGAGAAACAAAGGTATGTCATGTCTGCAAAGTGCTTAGTGCTTGGCACTAGTATGGGCTGTACTTGTTTTTACTCTTAGTTGAACATACACTTTAGATCTTGAGACACCTCTCTGGTAAGCTTGGTCTTAATCCACTTTTGCATACTGTCCTTTATAACCATGGATTCTTGCCGAAAGATAAAAAACTTCGAAAGAATGGGAATTACCAATGCAGAAAACATAAGCTACCTTTGTTTAGGAAATTATTTGGTTGGGAATATCTGTACAAAAATTGTCCTACTAGTTCTTCCTGGTATATTCAGCTACAGGTTTGCCAGTCCTCTCCTTCAGAATTTTAAATTATATTTTCATTAAGGGAATAGTTAAGAGTATCAGTACCGGGGCCCAGGCCTGCACAGCCTGGGCTCTGCTCTGCATTCCATCGCTAGGGCTGCCCAGCCCCCGCTGCCTCTGGCACTGGGTGTGTCCGGTGCTCCTGCAGCACAGACTAGCCGAGGTCGCCTTCCTTTCTCTCGCCAGGCGGGCGAAGGGGAGGTGTCGCTGGGTCCAGCGCACATTCGCACACTCGGGGCTGGCATGTGACCGCCTGGCCTGCACCTACGCATGGTCGCCGGGCCAGTGCATGGCCCCCGGGCCAGCGCGTGGCCCCTGGGCCTGCCCATGGCTGCTGGGCCAGTGCGTGGCCCCCAGTCCTGAGCGTGGCCCCCGGGCCTGTGCGTGCTGCCGGGCCTGTGCCCGCTCCTGTGCGAATGGCCACCGGGCCTGCGCGTGACCGCTGGGCCTGTGCCTTCGTGTGGCCCCGGGCCTGCACGTGGCTGCTGGGACTGAGCATGACCGCTGGGCCTGCGTGTGGTTGCCGGGCCTGCACCTGTGCGTGGCCGCCGGGCCCGCGCGTGGCTGCCGGGCCTGCACGG
>NW_006159481.1:824624-836692 GCF_000334495.1 Tupaia belangeri chinensis | reverse complement strand
TAAAAAAAAAAAAAAAAAAAAAGTTGCAGGAGAAAAAAAAAACTGGTAAAACAGTTCGTATCATTTTGTAAATGAAAAAATGCATATTTGACAACTGCGGCAAGCTGTATGGGCACAGCTGGGTACTACTTTATAGTATGTTCATTCTACTCACCAGGGGTTATGCCTAAAGTCAGACTTGGGTCCATGTATAGGAATGTGGGAGGATGGGACGTGGCAGAGGGTGGGGGATGGGGAATCAAGGATGGCAAAACAAAAGGCAAGGTATGCAGGACGTAAGAATTGGAAAATTATTTGCTGAGAACATGTATGTTGATGTGCTTGATTGAGCCAATGCACAGTGTATTTTGGATGGAAAATTCATTTGTGTGTTGTGATGGTGTATAGTGAATTAATGTAGAGAATGAATAAATTAAAAAAAAAAAAGAGTTTATCACTACCTAGACAGCAGGAGTCTTATCACTGGCTTTGTAAGGACTGCAGTATCTTTGTCTTTTAACTAAACTCTCTAGAGGCATCAGTCTTTTGACCACTTTGATGATTATCTTTCTCCTGGGACTAGCTTTGGATACCACTATTTTACCGAACCAGAGTCTTTCAAATCCACTTAGCAACGGTTTTATTTCTCCACCAAGACCTCAATATCATAAATAGCCTGGTCTACTGCTGTGCTGTCCCAGTCTGCTGGGTCAGCTCCAACCTCCAGGCATAGTATATTCACTTGTCCACCTCTTAATGACCATGTTCTTTTTTTCAATTTTGCTATAGGTTGTGTGCTCTCACATGAGAGAGATACTGGAGAGAGAGAGACCTCACTCCCTTGGGGGCATGGTCACACCACATTCCTTTCATTCTAAGGAATTTGGGAGATAGCTTTCTTAAGCCAATGATTCCATCTGCCTAAGGGACCGTCTTCAAGATCTCAGGAATGTGAGAGAGGGACCAGGTATCCTGGTAAAGGCTTTGATGCATATCTTTATTTTTTCCCTTTTTCCATCTATTTTAAATGGTGTTTTCTTTTTCATTCACTTAACAGTTTTAAGATACGAAATTAAAGCTGCTTGGAGTGTTTCTTGTCTTAGTTCCAGTCAGTTCTGGCCAAATAAGTAAACATCTCAGAGTTAGCTAAACTTCTTTGAATATAAATTTTGAAAGAGGTATTTTTTTTTCTTTATATACAATTACTGTACAACTTTACAGAATACAAAATGAGTTTTTTTTTTTTTGAAGAGGGTTTTGCTATAGGGAGTATGCCCTCGCCAGAGAGAAACAGAAAGCAAGAAATCACCCCCCGGAGGATGACCATGCCACAATCCCTTCTCCTCCATTCTTCTCTGGGGATCTTGGACACGAACGCACACACACCCAGCTTGAGTTAAGGCTACTGGGTCCAGGACTCGAACCACAGTCGATTACATGGGAGTTCAGAGACATAGCCATTATGCTAATTGCTGGTCCCTCAAAATGAGTTTTAGTAGCATGAATACTCTGTATAATCAATCCAACCTAGCCTATTACCTTACACAATATTCAGAGTTAAGAAAGGTGTTTTGTTTTGTTTCTCAGATTTTGATATAATTGCATTTGCAAAATGAGGTATCTTAAGGATAGAGCCCAGGTCTAAACACAAAATTTATTAATGTTTTGCATATAGCCTGAAGATAATTGTGTAAAATATTTTTGCATTGAAGTGTTTAGATTGTGACCCATAATATAAGGTCAGTTGTAGAATTTTCCAATTGTGGAATCATGTCAGCACTCAAAAAGTTTTGGCTTCTAGATAGTTTGGGTTTGAGATTTTTGGATTAGGGATATTCAATCTATATAAGTATCACTTGTGCAGGAATATCTTGGGGTCCCTAGAGCAGTGTTATGCTGCAGACTGCCCCCCCTTTTTTTCCCTTATTCTGGTACTCAGAGCTTTTGCTCTGAGAGGAAGGAACCCAATGCTTAAATTCCCTGAAGGATTTTACAACAGGAGACTAGTGGAGGAAGCATTCTGATATACTGGTTTTGTGGTATAATCTAAATATTAAAAATGACAATGAGATCTTGAGTACTTAATCATATTTATATTGGCTTCAATTCATTAAAGATATTTCATTTTAATCCTATGTATATTGGCTTCAATTCATTAAAGATATTTCACATGGGTAGTCTGCTTTCTTTCTATAGTACTTGGGAGTATTAAATGAGAAAAATATATTATAGCCTTGTAGTCTAGTATCTAGTTACCAAGTAAATATTATTCACTTTTTCCTCCAACATCTTAACTAGATAAGATTATGTCCTTGAAATTTGAAACTTTTTAAAAAATAAAAAGAAATTAGGTTTTCTATCAATATCCTCATGAGCATGGTTCTGAATTGCTCAAGAGTACTTTCTTCTTTATAAAATAAACATTGGGTTGTTTGAAGTAAACATAAAATCTCATTGTTGTTCAGTGTTCTTTTTTCTATTGTAAAAAGTTATTTCTGAGGAGTTGAAACCCCAGAAGATAACTATTAAAAACTGTTAAATATTTTTTTTTATTTATATGATATTCAAAGGCATACTTGAAGGGAAGAATATTTAAGAGAGAAGTAGGCAAATGTGGCCTCTGAAGGGAACTCTTCTAATTATTACCTAAAAGGCAAATATAGACAACTACATTCAAGGACATAGGTAAAAGCACTATTTTAAAACTAGAATGACTGAACAAGTTGGAATAAAAAAGCTAGAATACAAAAGGGTAATGGATTTAATAATTGATTCAAATTGAAACAATGATCCATCAGTCCTAGATGCTTCTGAATTATCTTGAATTGTACATTATTTCCTTTTTTCTTCCCTGACATTTTTTCTTTAATTGTTATAAATCTTCATAGCAAAAAATACATAGTTTCAAACACATGGCTTACATTACCATCAAATCAAGAACATTACCATGTACATCTTACAACTAGAGAACTTCATATGCTTATTTCTGTAAAGTACTTTCTAAGTCTCTCCCAACCACTTTCTATTACTGTTCTAAATTTTTTATTATGGCAAATACATAACATTAGAATATCATTTTTATTTAATAATTATATCATTTTTTAAAATGTATATTTATGGGACCAACAGTTGGTGTAATGGCTGTGTTGCTGGACTCCGTTGACTATTGTTCATGTCCTGGATCTGGTGGCTTGAAACTCACACCGAGCGCTTGTGTGTGCATGCCCAAGATCCTGAGAGGAGAATGGAGAAGAGATTGTGCCGTGGCCATTCCCCCTTGGGGGGGAGTGATTTCTCACTTTCTCTCTGTCTCTCTCTGTCTGGTGAGCACACCACACCCTATAGCAAAAACCTCTCTCTCAAATAAAAAAGTATATATTCATACTTAATCATTGTATAAATATATGACAAGGATTCTCTCAGTATAGATGCATTACATGTCAAGCAAGCCAAAGATACTACATATGCAATACCTTGACATTCTTGTTATTTTGTTCCTGTCCATTAAATGTTCTTTTTTGAAATTTTCCCTTGAGTCTCTTCTCTAACCTCCAATTCAGTTTATGGTATCTATTCTTATTTCTGCATTACATAACTTTATTGGAATTACATTGATTTTGTATATTAATTTAAGTAGAATTGAACTTTGATTATATTAATTGTTCCAGGAACATGAGATGTCTTTCCACTTTTGAGTATCATGCTCAACCCTTTTTTTTTCATAGTTTTTCTGATTATTCTAAGATTATTCTAAGATACCTTATTTTTTGGTGGCCATTGTAAATGGTACTGACTTTTGCATTCAACTTTGATCTCTTGGTTGTTGGTTTATCTAAATGTAATCGTTTTTTTGTAAATAATTTTCTATCCTATAACTTTCTCTAATTTATCTATCACTTTCAGGTGTATTTTGCTGGATCCTTTTGGACTTTCCATGTACATAATCTTGCCATCTGGAAATAGAGATCCTTTTTCTATTTGAATGTCTTTTATTTTACTGTCTCATCTGATTGCATTGTCCAGGATTTCCAGCACTACATTTAAAAGGATTGGTAAAAGTGGGCACCTGACTTGTTCTAGTTTTGAGGGAAACACTTTTTGCTTTCTCCCATTAAATATGATGTTAGCTATGAGTTTATCATATTTGGCTTTTATTGTGTTGAAAAATTCCCTACAATATTATTGCAGAAAATCAGCCTCTGAGGAATGGAAAACAGCATTCATACAGATAGGAGATCTTTTTATTACACCACACTGAATCTCTGACCCTGCCGAACGTTAAATACAGTTTTTTAATTGGGGAGAGATGGTTTCAGCATGCTTGGAGTATCCTATTAGGGTAGGGACTCAGAGTTTGTCATAATATGGAGCTGGCAAAGAAGCAGGGAGTTTAACTTGCTTAAGCCTCTGGGGAGGGGCAGTTAGTTTGTGGCAGCACAGAAAATTTAGGCAGTTCTCAGCCTTGGGTTGCTTCAAGATTGTTTATAAATTCCAGGTTGCTCTATATCATCATCCCCACCTCCTGAACCTCTTCATCTCTAAGGAGGATCAATTAACAGGGCAATAAATGTAGCATTCCAAGGCAGTGACAAGCAGTTGATATTTGATGACTTCAAGGTAAGAGGTTGGAGGGTATTATAGGGGTGTACTCCATCACTGTCCCCAAGCTCCTGCTGTGCATAGATTGGTCAGTGTCTGGAGTGACTAAATCAGGGCTGTAGACTCCTCAATCTTCTGGTGTGCATAGGTTAGCCAGCCCAGGAATGTCTGTAGCAGGGTTGTAGTCCTGATAACAAGTCTTGGTCCTCTGGAAGGTCATCTTGGCCAGCTGCTCAGGGTAGCTTTGCTTCGTCCTGGTCCCAGGGGCCTCTAGTGTTGTGACTTGCTTCATTCACAAGTGGTAGATTCCCAGGTTCCTGAAACATTAACTGCAGTGGGGCTAAGAAGCACATGTAACTCCAACCAGATGGGCTATAGTGATTCTCTTCCAATTTTTAAGCCATACCAATTCCCTGGGCTCATAGTGTACCTAGTTTCTGAGGGGGGACAGAGATCTTTTTTCTAAGGTTATGCAGGCTATTTCCTTTGAGGTTTCCACAAGACCACTGGATCCTGAGTCAGGATTGCCTTACCCAGCTGACGGATGGCAGCTATTAGGGCCTGGGTGACTAAAGAGGGTGGTTGGCCAAATAGACTTTCATAAAGGGAATAACCTTGTTTCTGTGGAGTGCATTGAGCTGAACAGGATCATTGGTAGGAAATCCATCCAGAAGTGCCCAGTGTCCCAACAGGGTTTTGCAAAAGTGGACTTGGTGTGGTTTATTTGTTCCACCTTCTTGGAGCTCTGAGTTCATTAGGCACTGTAAAGTTTCCACTTTATGACTAAAGCCTTTGTTACTCCCTGTGTGACTTCTGCCATAAAAGCAGGGTCATTGTCTGACCTGATTATAAGGGGGAACTCAAACTGACATGTAACTTCAGAAATGTTCTAGTAACTTCTCTGAAGTTTTCAGTTCACATAGGGAAGGCTTCCACTCAACCTGAGTAAGTGCAGACAAGGACTAGTAAGTATGGATAGCCCCAGCAATGTTGTACTTCTGAGAAATCTGCATCTATTAACTCCAGGGGAGTTGTCCCAGCGACTTGTATTCCAGCCAGTCAAGTTGGCCTCTGGGTGCCAGCGACTTTTATTCCAGCCAGTCAAGTTGGCCTCTGGGTGCAGTTATTTCTGGAATTGGTCTCACATCACATGCTTCTGGTTGTACACAATGATGGTAGGTGAATTGAAATAGCATCTGTCCAGTAAGCTCTCCAGTTTGGTCTTTACCAGTGAGTTAACTCATAGTACTGTTTTACCAATGAATATCCCAGGGGCTGGGATAGGTATATTTTTTTAAATTTGTCAGTCTTCTCCACCTATCTTCTTCCAGAGTTGCTCCTTCTGAGTTTTCCCAATGAAGTTTGTCAGGATTGTGAGTTATAACACTCTGATTTCAGCAGTTGGGATTTAGTTGGTGACAGCCTTGGCTGCCTGGTCTGCTAAGCAGTTTACCAGAGTGACGGGATCTCTTCTAATAATTGACAGATTTATTTTATTTTTTGTTTTTAACTGTTTTTTCTTCTGCTAAGAGGAGTCCTCTCTTTCAATATAATGCCCCATTGATATGTAGGGTGGCAAACACATACTGTGAGTCCATGAAAATGTCTACTCTCTTGTAAACAACCAATTTTAGGGCTTGGATTAATGTTCAGAGTCCAGCCACCTGAGCTGTGTCCTGAGAGGTAACAACATAGCCAGTATATCAGTTTCCTTTCTGTACATAATTGCTGCCATCAGTAAAGAGGGTGAAGTCTTCAACTCTGTCGACAAGGTCAGGGCATCCAGAGAAGACATCATTGAGGGTCTCATCATAATTATGGTCAGGGGGCCCCAGCATGGCTGGGAGGAAGCTGGAAGGGTTGAGAGCAAGGAGAGTTCAAAGCCTAATCCAAGAGTTACTGATCAATAAGCTTTGGTAGTGGGCCATCCTAGGGCTGGCTAGCCAGCTGGCGGTCAGCTCAGCAGGCAGAACTCTGAGCATTAATCCAAGCCCTAAAATTGGTGGTTGACAAGGCAGTAGACATCTACATGGATTCACTATATGCCTTTGTCATCCTACATGTCCATGGGATTTGGTTGGAGTCCAAATGAGAGGACTCCTCTTGGCTGAAGAAAAGAGTCAACAAAGAAGAAATCTGCCAATTATCACAAGCAGTCTGTGAGCCAAAGGAAGTGGCAGTCACCTACTGCAGAGGACACCAGAGGGGAGAAGATTGCATCACTCTGAGAAACCAGTTGGTTTATATCTATTACCATTCATCATAGCAGTCACTGAGTAAGGAATCTGGAAAGTGATAACTTTGCCTAAATTTAATTTGTCTGTCTCTTGAATTAATTCAACATAGGCACCAAGGGTTTCAGGAAATGGGGCCATCCAGATGCCACAGAGTCAAGTTTCTTAGGTAGGCAATGGGTCTCTTCCAAGGTCCTATGGGCTGAGTCAGAACTTCTGGTGCTTTCTGACTTTTTTCTTCATATATGAACATATTGAATTCTCAGGTGATGTCTGGGAGCCTCAAAGTTGGGATTTTCCCAAGACTTGATTTGATTTCCTAGAAATCCTGCTCATGGAGGGGTCCTCATTTGAAAGAGGCCTCTTCTGGGCCTCTGAGTAGCTCATACAGTTGTCTGACCTCAGCAAATCCCAGGATCCAAATCCTACAGAATCCTGCTGCTCCCAGGAACTCATGTAGTTGCCTCCTGGCTGTGGGCTGAGGAAATCCACATACTACCTCTTTGTATTCATGCCCAAGAACATAGTGTTCTTTAGCCAGAATAAATCCTAGGAACTACACCTGAGTATTACAGATCTGGGCCTTCTTCACTGAGATCTTGTATCTGGCCTGGGAGAGAAGCTGGAGCAGCACTCGAGTTCCCTTGTAGCAATCTTCTCAGGTCATTTCAGCAAGCAAGAGGCTGTCAGCATATTAGAGCAAAGTACACCCAGTTTTCTGACCTGGAAAATTCTCAAAATCAGTAGCAAGTACTTCCCTGGGTGTGAATATTCACTATTTTTTCTCTTTGGGAATTGTTACAGTCAGGATTTGGCAGTGGTGACAGTCAATGCAGTTGAGCTTTGGAGTTAAAGCTAATTTATGCTCTGAGTTTAGTCAATAGGTCTCTTCCCAGTAAGGCAGTCCTGGCCCAACCCTCTGGATCTACCTCATTATTACAGGTGTGTTCTTGCAACCATTTCTTTGCTGCAAAAAGGGCTCTGTATCATTCCTCTGAATTCAGTATTGTGAGGAGTAATTGTTGACAGTCAAACCAAATAGACTGGTGGGTTTCAAGTATAGACTCCATGAAATCTCTCATTGCCTGGGGCCACTCTGAGTAAGAGGGGATGTGGAGTTTTCAATTAAGCAAATTGGTGGTAGTGAAGGTCTGGTAGTAGAAGTTGCTCTGCCTTCTGTGATGGCCTCATTTGCACCTACTTGAAGAGGGTCCTTGGGTCTTTTAAAGGGGTATCTGGAGGGTGAGGTTGCCCTGGGCCACAACGGCTCACTGGATGATGGTGGGTGAGGTGGAGTCCAAGTATAGTGGGTGGCTTCCTTCCTGAGCTGGTGCTGCCTCCACAGACTCTTCTTCAGGCCTTAGGGAGACTGGTAGTGGTGGAGTCTCAATTGTCTGTTCAGCAGCTGAGACATACAGTGGTGGAGGTGCTAATGGCTCCTCTTCTGGGGAACACTGCATGACAAGATCTATGGACTTCTTTTGATCATGGTCTGCTGCATGGTCAGAACACAGGCAGCCAAAATGATACATTGGCTTTTCCCTTTTATACTCATGATGGAAGAACCTGGACTATCTGCAGTCAGGAGTCAGCATAGGAAAACTGATCAGGGTAGTCTGGTGTGCCAATAACAACGTTGTACATAGCCCACACTGTAAGGAGGTGTATGGTTCCCTCTGACAGCCATCCAACCATAAAAGAGGGATACTTGACCTCACCAAGAGCTCAGCTTTTCCAGTTTCATTTTGACTCCATAATCTCCTCACCATAAAAGCCCTTTTTGAAATTAGATAACATATAATCCAGCACAGTGGGCTTGTATAACTTGTCTTGGAGTTTTTCCATGGCAGTGCTGAGAAGTGTGGCCCAAATATCTCTGATCTCTCCAGATATCAAAAGCCTGGGCCTCCCAGAGAGCTTGGAAGATCACTGGCTGGAGGAAGTAGTCAATGAGATTTTGAAGGAATGAAGGCTCCTGGGAATGAGCCTTAGCCTGGAGGTTCAAGAGCTGTGCAGTCTCTTTAGGGTGCTACCAGAAGGGCTAGGCAGCATAGAGGGTTAGGCTACTCTGGAGGAGGGCCTTGGCCAATGGCTGTGGCCAGAAAGACCACAGTGTTCTCTTTTCTGGGTCAATCTTGTAGTATTCCAATAGTGGCTACCCCAGTGCTAGAGTGGGCATTTCTGAGGTGGGTGACAGGTAGAGTTGAGGAGAATGAGGGAACAGAAGTCTGCCAAACTGACTGAAAAAGGAAGGCTGTCAAGGTAGAAGGTGATGCCTACTCTCTCTCCACTTGGACAGAGAAGGTAGGTTTAGCTCTGCAGTGGAAGGTGTTGTAGGAGGGTCAGGAAGGTCTCAAGGAGGACATTTTGCATCCCTGTTGCTAGAAACTCATGTTCTAGCTGCTGAGGGCAGAATTAGTGACCTGACATTTGCTTTTCTACTTACCCAGCTCTATAGTGGAAACTTTCCCACCAGCCCTAGTGTCCCCCCTCCCTTGAACAGTGACACAACAGACAAGGGGCAGCCGTTCCCCAGAAGGGAAAAGTCAAGTATATGCCTGGTCACGTCTTTCATGGAATTTTGTAGCTCCTTGGCTATAAGTAATCAGATATAAATCCTGCACCAGATGAAAAGCACAGGGAGGGGCAGTGTTAATTTTGGGATTTAGCAATTATAGGGCTGCCACAGAACTGTAGGTGCACCCTCAATTGCCATTCTGTAACTAAGGCCATGAAGCCACAAATTCACTCAACCTGGACATTTGCACTCCCATTTGGAGATTATGCATTTCCTCCCCATACCAGCCACACGCCAGATGAACCCTAACTACTACTGGTTCTGCAACCAAAGGAGAGTGATGCGGTCTCCTCTTCTCAATCTGAGTAGGTCTGCCTAGGGTTCTCTAGATCTCTAGTGGCTTACCACATTACCAGAGTTGACCAGGGTTGATGTACCAGGGTCTAGAAATTGGTCTTTCCTTCCAACCAGAGTCTGATGACCCAGGAGTGATCAGCCTCAGGATGGGTACCCCAGCTGAGGGAGCCCATCAAATGAGAATGATACATGGCAATCTCTACACACCATTATGCCCATCCTAGAGGGTGATGCCCTGGGATCAGTGGCTCAAAGGGCCATCCTAATTTCATTTTCCAGCCTATTCTCAAAAATATTGTAGAAAACCAAATGGTGAGGACAGGAAAGCAGCAGTTGGAGAGATAGGAAAAGCCTTTATCACACTGGTGGGCCTGGTGAAGTTAACACTTTGAATCTCTGACTGACAGAGGGTTGGATATAGTCTTTTATGGGCAAATTGTGGACAGGTATTTTCAACACACTTGGAATGTCCTATCAAGGACATTCATAGTTTGCCCTAACATGGAACTGGCAGAGAAGCAGGAAGTCTAACTTGCTCAGGGCCTCTGGGGGGAGGGGATAGTTAATTCATCACTGAACAGAGAGTTTAGGCAGTTACCACCCTTGGGTTGCTTCAGGTTGTTCATAAATTCTGGATTGCTCCATATTATTATGATGATTTTGTTGTCTTAATCATAAAAAGTTGCATTTTATTAAATGTTTTTCTCTATCAATTGATAAGATTGTATTTTTACTTTCCTTCTGTAAATATGCGGTATTACTTCTATCATTTTGTGTATGTTGAAGTACTCTTGCATCCCTAGAATAAAGCCTATGAAGTCATGGTGTTGTTTACAATTTCTAACTTTACTTCAGTACACATTCCAATAAATTTATTCTATAAAAACAATATGTTTTTCATTTTAAAATTTTTTCAGTAAACTTTTCAACTATAAATCTCGAGTAAATGGAAAGATGTTCCAAGGACAAGCCTAACAGGATTGTTAAAACCAAAAACTGACAAATATGTGTTCTCAGAATATAAACTAGCATAAAAAGTAAATAAAATTTTCTATTATCATAAGAGCAACAGTAAGGTACACATATTAATGGTTTGTGGATATATATTAACTATTCTAATTCTAGTTCCCCCTATATTGTTCAAAGCCTATATTGAAAAGTCAATGTTTTGTCTGGTTTTCCAAAGGACTGCTGCTGAGGCCACCTTCAAAATGTAAAGTACTCATCTTGAGTGATTAACTTAAGCAATACACTGAGAAAAATATAAACTATTGCTTTTATTTTGGAGTAACACAAAAAGACTAACTTCACATATAGAAATTCAGTTTGTGTAAAATAGCAACATGAGTTTTGGGAAGTATAAACTGTCACTAGATATTTCTAATACAGAACAGATACTTTACAATATGGTTGAATTTTACACATGGCCTCAAAATCAAAGGATGATTAAATTTAATACATTATGTATCTAATAATTAGTTCCTGAATTCTATCAAAGACAAACAGAAATAAGAGGACATAAACAGCTTAGAAAATGGCTATCAAAATGGAGGGTTTTAGTATGAAAATACTGATAATAATATTGAATGTTAATGAATTAAATTCTAAATTAAAAGACATAGACTGGTTGAATGATTAAAACAAACAATAAAACCACTCTATATCCTGCTTGCCAGTACACACTTCACTGGTAAAGACATACATAAACAAATGTGAAGGGCTGCCAAAAGATATTCCATACAGAAAAAGCTGAGCTCTAATACTGGTATCAGACAAAATACTCTTTAAGACAAAAACTCTAAGAAGAGACAAAGAAGGCTATGACAGAGTACTAAAAGAGCTAATTCATCTAGAAGATATAAAACATAAATATCTATGCACACAACATTGGAGCAATCAAATATATAAAAGACTTTTAGATATAAAGGGAAAGACAGACTACAACACTCTAATCATTATGGATCTCAACACCCCACTATCTCTTCTGGTCAGATCAAATAGACAAAAAAATATGTAAAGAGATACATGATTTAAATGATAATGTAAATTAAATAAGCTTGACAGACATATATAGAATTTACCACACAATAACTACTTTATACATTTTTTTACATCTAAACGTGTAGTTTACAGACTGATCACATGATAGGATATAAAACACACATTACAAATTCAAACATATAGAAACTATATCCATCATCTTTTCCAACCACAGTAGAATAAATATGAAATTAGCTGCAGAGAGTATCCAAAAATATGCAGGTACATGGTAACTAACCACTTATTTCTGAATAACTTCACAACCATTGAAGAAATTAAGACTGAAATTAGATTAATTGAAATCAATGATAATGAGTGCATGACATTCCCTAACCTACACG
>NW_006159481.1:795346-824610 GCF_000334495.1 Tupaia belangeri chinensis | reverse complement strand
CTACACGACACAGCAAAAACAGTCATGAGAGAAAAATTCATAGCAATTGATAAAGAAAAAGAAAAGTGGCAAAGAGACAAGCTAAGAACATGCCTCAGAAAACTAGGGAACTAACAGAACGAAAATACAAGGAGAAAAGAATATTCAAGCAAAAATAAGTAAAATAAAGAATGAAGAATTATACATAAAGTAAATAAAACCAAAAGTGGGCTCTTTAAAAAGACTGACAAAATTGGCATGCTCTTAACTAGAAACAAAATAGAAACCAGTATCCTGAATACTACAAGTGACTATACATCAACAAATGAAAATATCTGGATTAGAGATATTTCTGAACACATATAATCTATCAAGATTGAATCAAGAAGATGTGGGAAGCCTAAGTAGACTAATAACAAGCAATGTCAATCAATCAATAATAATCTCCAAACAAAGAAAATCCCAGGTATCCATGGCTTCACTCCTGAATGTCTTTTATTTTTTATTTTATTGTCAATTTGCTATTAACAATTTTTGCTTCAATGTATGAATTACATACTTCACATTACATACATGAAGTCAAATTACACTAGCTACACTAACATGGTGTATAATCTTTTTAACATGTTGAGGATTTTTGTGTCTACATTCATCAGGGATATTGTTCTGTAGTTTTCTGTTTGTTGATTATGTCTTTGTCTACTTTTGATATAAATATATTGAAGGCTTCATACAGTGAGTTTAGGAGAGCTCCTTTACTTGGCTTTTTAGAAATAGGTTGTGTAGAATGAGAGGTTATCTCCTCTTTAGAAATTCAAAAGTGAGGTCAAGAACAAAAGAGAGACAGGCATCCTTTGAGTAGGTACTCTGGGTTTCCTGGCTTGGGTTTTGGTGCTGGAAGAGGACACTCCCACCCAGTAGTCTGGCTGGCATACTCCTTTTCTTCATGAAAGTCTGCCTTGCACTTAGGAATTAACCTGCAGGCAGAGGAGGGGAGCCAGATAAATAAGAAATGGGACATACATTAAATGATCTGATAATAGCCTAAGAGAATAACCTTTGTAAGTACCTTGATGTTTCTCTCTCCCATTTTTGGAATATGGACTTTATCTTTTATTTTGACAAATGTGGCTAAAATATGCCATGGGGAGAATATTGTTACATTGAATCTATTTGACATCCTATGTATTTGCTGGGTCTTTCCGTATGATTGTTTCTGTAGACTTGGAAAATTTTCTGCAAGTATCTCATTGAAGAGATTTTCTGTGCCTTTATCTGATTCTTCACCCTTTTTCATCCCTATTATTTAAATAGCCAGACATTTAATGTTGTCTAGTATTTCCCATAAGTTGCCCTCTTTTTTTGGTTATTTTTTATTCTTTTTAGTGGTTTTGTCTAAGTCAGAAACTTTGACTCCTAGATCAGAGAATTTATTTTATGTATTCAGGGGAAGAACAGATTTACTTCCCAGGTGTGTTCTTGGTAGAAAGCTTCATCTTCCAATCAGAGGAGAGTGTATGTAATCATCTTTATTTGGCTTCTTTCCCAAACTCTCAGGATCAGATGAACATGGGGCTGAGCTAGAGAGATGTAATTAGAAGAAACACAAGTCATGCATCTTACTGCATGGTGCAAAGCACTGAACTGTGAAATCTGAAAATATACCTGGGTGGTCAAAAGGACCAGGAAGGAAATCAGAATTGCCATTACTTTATAACTCACTCCTTTCATCCTGATCCTACACCATGGATAAAATTCAGGAAGCTAATGATGGAGTGCAGGGCCAGGAAATATCTGAAAGCACCTTGAAGTGATCAGAAGTTTAGTCCCTTTCTCCTACTTTTGCTTTCTCCTACACTGTGATTGAGGCTAATGAGGCTAATGGCAGGGCATGATGAGGCAGGAAAAAATCTAAAAGCACATATGAGTGATCAAAAGTCACCAGTAGGAGTAAAATTATCTTAATTTTTAACGTACAGTTCTATTATATCAACATTCAGTTTCTAGACTGTCACCATCATTCACTTCCAAAACATTTTTATCTTTCCAATGGAATGTTTTTTCTAGTCATTTTTTTTCTATGAATTTGATTACATCAGTACCCATGTGAATGGAACCATACTATTTCTATGTGTAACTGATGTATTTCAAATAGTGTAATATTTTATCCATGTTGAATAATGTGTCAGAATTGATTTTATTTTTAAGATGGAATAATATTACATCATATGTATAATCACATTATTATATTAATTGACACAGTAGTACATATATATCATTTGACTTTTTTTTCCCAGTTCTATACAGTTTATAAGAAACATACCGAGTATAATTCACAGTTTGAAAATATAGAAAGCTATTATACCAGGTATATCAGTTAGAAAGCTTTGATTATGCTATAGAACAATCAACTGAAGACTGGTTAATATATATTTACTAGCTTAGATAAGCAAAAAGTGCAGAAGCAGGATCTCCTTCAAAGTAGGGTGATTCAGGAACAGTCTCAGCAGAAAGCCAGTAGCTTCTCATTTCTTTTCTCCCTTCCATAGTACTAGCTTGATTCTTTTTTTTCTCATTATTTTTTTATTAATTAATTTTTCTTTTTTTAACATTAATATGCTACACATCATTACAGTATACAAAATGAATTTTCTATCCAAAATACACTGTCTGTTGGCTCAATCAAGCACATCAACCTACATGTTATCAACAAACAATTTTCCATTTCTTATGTCTTGTACATTTTGCTTTTTTTTTTTTCCCATTCTTGACTCCTTATCCCAAACCCTCTCCTAACCCTCTGCCATGCCCCACCCTCCTCCCATTGTCTCTGGAATCCATGATTGCTTTCTATGCCTCCCCCCCCCCCTTTAATTGATTTGCTAATGAACTTAGTTTGTCTAAATATTTGCAATAGCAAGCACAGCTGATACATACACAAGAACCCATGTCTGACTTTAGGCATAAACCTCAGTGCATACAATGAACATACTATAAAATAGTACCTAGCTGGGGCTATATAGCTTACTGTGGTCATTAAATACACAGTTTTTTCTTTAAATTTTGGCAACAGTTTTAGTATTTTTTTCTCTGAAAATTTTTTAAAAATTTACATTCATTCCCTGAGCATCATCACAACATACTAAATGTGGTTTCCCCTCTAGAGTAAACTGCATAGTGGCTTAATCATGCATGTTGTCATCCATACAATTCCATTACTACTTTCATATATATATGTTTTTACCCCATGTCTGACCCTCTGCCCTATTCCACTCTCTTATTACACTATCTCTGCTGTCTACAGTTGTCTTCAATTCCTTTTCCCCCAACATTTTGTTGACCACACAATATCATAAGTAATCTAATTACTTTCAATAGCAAGTTGAGCTGGTGGTTTCAAGAAAGGCAGTTTTGAACTGGTAAGGATATTTCCTTGAAACTTGAAGCCTAGAAACAGGTTAGTATTTTGTTCAAATAATAGGTACATGAATCTATTGACATCTCAAGACAGGATAAAAATCCTTAAAACTGGACAACAAAGCTTAGAAGAAAAGCAGCAATATCTTAGTCAAGTCACAGAGTGCTGTTTCATCAGTTCAGACTCATGTACTTAATCTTTCTTCTGTTACTGTAGAGGTATGATCTTGCAGATTGAACTCTGGGATATAGTACTCAACTCCAGACTTTGTCCCTACAATTAAGTTGCCCATTTTCTTACTTTTTGAACTCTTATTTCTGTGTGTCTGCATTTAATTTTACTGACATAGCACTCCCTTAAGAACTTCTTGGAGATCTGGTCTGGTGCTGGTAAATTATTTCAGGTTTTGTTTATCTGGGAAAGTTCATGTCTTTTCTTCCCAAATGAATGATAACCTTGCTGGGTACAGATTTATCGGTTGAAATTGCTTTTCCCTTAATACTTTGAATATATTTTCCCATTCTTTCCTCGCTCGCATTGTTTCTGATGAGAGGTCTGCCGTTAGTCTGATGGGATACCCTTTGTAGGTAACTTGCCATTTTTCTCTTGCCAGTTTTAGTATCTTGTCTTTGTCTGTAGTTTTTGTCAATCTGGCTATAATGTTCTAACAGTTCCATCTGATTCTTTTGTAAAGTGTGAAATTCCCCTTTTAGATCTTGCATGAATTTCCTCACCTCCTGGAACTCATCAACTCCTTTCTCCTTCCTCTTCAGCAGTTCCTTGTCTCTCATCTCTTCCATCTATGTTAGCTTTGCCATTATGAATGTTCTGAATTCTTTATCAGACATTTCCATGATTTTCCATTGAACTGTGTGTGGATGAAGAGGAGCCATCATTTTCCCTTGTGGGAGAGGTATTTTCCAGCTTCCCCATATTTCTTGTGGTCCTGCAGCAATTTCTAGTCATCTGGTGGATGGTCGGTTTCTTTACAAACTTGGAAGTTCAATCACATGAGTTTTGTATGCTGGAGGCCCAGTTAACAGTGGGGCATCTTCCTTTCTCCTAAATTGGCTAGATCACAGGAGTCATGGAGCTGTCTCTTGAAGAAGGCCTTTTCTCTTCCCTTCTGCCTCTCCATGTGAGTTTTATATGCTGGAGGTCCAGTTATCAGTGGGGCATCTTCCTTTCTCCCAAAATGGCTAGATCACAGGAGCCATGGTGCTGTGTCTCTTGAAGAAGGACTTTTCTGTTTCCTTCTGGTTTAACTTTTTGATACATGAATTCAATGTGTAATTCTCAAATAAAGATAGTCAGCATATTCTTTACCTCAAACATCATTTTATTTTATTGGAAATATGCTGTTTTCTAGTTCTTTTGAAATAAGCAATACTGGTTCAAATTCCAATGACTAGCCACAGAAACCCAAGGGAGTTAGATGTGGAAGTAGAACAGATGGAAATTCTTTCATCAATATCTCTATGTACTCTAAGCATGTGTGAATTTGGATTCTTTTCCTTCCCACATCCACCATTGCTGTTCAGGTTTCAC
Source organism: Tupaia belangeri chinensis (assembly GCF_000334495.1). Classification (NCBI taxonomy): domain Eukaryota; kingdom Metazoa; phylum Chordata; class Mammalia; order Scandentia; family Tupaiidae; genus Tupaia; species Tupaia belangeri. Next base: position 819,665 of record NW_006159481.1, on the reverse strand, counting down.
CAGCTATACCTGGATAGCCTTTGGAAGCTGGTTGCAGGAAAAGAGCAGCTGGAAATATTTCTACCGCTGTTCCCCTGCTGTCTACTCTGGTTGAGGAAGCATGTGATTCTTGTAATTCCTCTTCCAGGTGAATCTCACTAGTGTAACCTCAGGTGCACCCAGTCCTAGGAGACAGAGAAAGAAATCAACAGCTAAATCTGGCTAAATTCACCTTTTTTTGACTAGAAGTTCTCTGTTAAGAACATGTCTGGAAATTGGAACTCTTCTTCCCCTCTGACACTAGACAATCAAGAGCAGAAATTTTTTTTTTAAAAGTGTAATATTAATCAAATGACTAGAAGGCAGTAAGAGGCATAAGAATTAAGGGAAACAAGAAAATCTCTCTCTCTTAAGGGAATAGAAAATTCTTCATCCATAGGCAGAATAAAAGAATACACATATAGGAAAAAATTAGTTCAGAATACTCCTACTGAGAGAAATGAGAGTCTTTTCATGACTTGAAGGATATGAACATCATAAAGAAAGAATCTGAACTTCTCCACATGAAGACATAATACAAAAAATCAAAATCTCACTTGGAAGTATTAATAGCAGTAGACAATGAAGAAAACAGTATTTGACCTAGAAGACATATATCTTTGACTTAGACAAAACTATCAAAAAAATACAAAATATAAGGACAACATACAGGCGATAGTAGAGACTATTAATTACCCAACTAATATTTGAATAATACATATTCCAGAAGGTGAAAAATCAGACAAGGGCATAGAAGATCTATTACATGAAAAATTTTGAAACACAGAAAAACATTTAGACATTAGACCCAAGAAATACAAAGAACCCCCAATGGAATGAACATAATAAGATTGTGTCCACAGCACATCATAGCCAGATTGGGAAAAATAAAAGGCAAAGACAACATGCTAAAAATGGCAAGAGGAAAATGACAAGTTACTTACAAAGGTTAACACATAATTATCAGACCTCTCAAATAAAACAATGCAGACAAAAGAATTGGAAGACTTATTAAAATATTCAAAGACAAAAAATTTCAGCAAATACTATACTCAGCAAGCTTATCCTTCAAATGGAAGATCAAATAAAATCATTTGCAGATAGAAAAAAAAACAAAAAAGAATTAATCAACACTAGACCACCTCTTCAAAAAGTGTGTAAAGGAATACTATATCAGAAACATTATAAAGACAAATGGGTTAGCAGGTGGCATGGAGGTCAAAGCACTGGACTCCTACATGTTTGGCCAGGGTTCAAATCCTGTATCTGGCTGCTTGATTTCTCACTCTGTCATTCTCTCTCTCTCTTTCCTTTTTTTTCCCTCTCGTTAAACTGAAGAATAGAAAATAAACAAACAACAAATAAATAAAATTCATCATTAAGTAAAAGACAAGCAGATATGAGGGAAAATGGCTAATGAAATGGTAAAGATTAGCCCACACATATAGATAATAGCATCAAGTGATAATGAACTAAATTCTACAAATAAAAGACACAGTTTGGCTGAATACATTTCAAAAAGAAACCTTCTTTATGATTTCTACTAGAAACATCTCATAGATAAAAACATACATATATAGAAAGTGAAGTGCTGAAAGAAGTCATTCCATGCAAAGGGAAATCAAAAGAAAGCTATAGTCATGATATAAATATTATATCAAAATAGATTTTAAGGTAAAAGTTGTAAAAAAAAGGACACCAAAAGGGCTAATTCACCATGAAGACACAATATTTATAAATATCTATGCACATAACCCTGGAAAACTCAAATACATGAAAGAAAGACCATCATAACTAAAGGCAAAAATAGACTGTAACACACTAATCATTGGTGATCTCAACAAAGAAATAACTGGCAAGCTTATTCTTGTAATCAAGGAAGTCCCTTCTGGCTACACTATCTATATTAAATATACATAAAAAAGTACAGGATATAAGTGATGTCTTAAATCAAGTACAGTTGACCTACATCTATAGAGCTTTCCAGCCAGCAATTACAAAATATACATAATTCTCACCCCCACATGAAACTATTTTTTAGAGATTTCTGCTATAGGAGCTAGTGGAGAGACAGAGAAACAAAAAGTAATAAATCACCCCTAAGGAGAGATGATCATACTTCAATCCCTTCTCTATTATATGTGCATATGCACATATCTGCCATGAATTTTAAGCTTCTTAGTGCACAGTACTATGAGCCACAGTACTATGTGTGAATTCAGTAATGTAACCATTACACCAACTGCTGGTCCCAGAATATTTTCAAAGATTGACCACATGATAAAAGCAAAATAAGTCTTTATAAATTCAAAAACATAGATAATAAATAAAACATCTTCTTCGACCATGATAGAATTACTTGAAATTAACTTCAGAAAAAAAAAATATAAATGGTGCAAACATGAACTTTTATGTTTTTTTTTATTTTAGTAGTTGCTGTTGAGTACAACAACTACTAAAAAAGTTAATATTAAAATAAGATTCATTGGCATCAATGCTATAAAGTAAATGAGTTTCCATAACCTATGAGACACAGAGAAAGCAGTCATAAGAAATAAATAATTAGTGCACATAAGAAAAAGATGGAAGGAGGAAAATAATCTAACAACATATCTCAAGAAAAAAATTAAAAAAAAAAGACAGGAAAAAGATAATAAAGATGCAAGAAGAAATGGAAAAATAGAAAACAAACTATACAGAAAGTGAATAAAATGAAAAGATAGTTTGTGAAAAGATAAATAAAAAATATACTTATCGTTAGGTACATTAATTAAGAAAATGAGAGAAAAGAACAAAAAAATCATCAATAAAAAAGGAAATATTATAACAAACATAACGGGATTTTTTACAAAAAGCTGGTAGAGAACATTATAAGTGACTCTATGCCAACAAACAAGAATCTATACAAATTCCTTGAACATATAATCTGCCAAGGTTAAATACAGAAGACATAAAAGCCTAAATAGACCAATAGCAAGCAATAAGCTTAAATCAGTAATTAAAACAAACAAACAAAACTTCTCAACAGAGAAAAGCTCAGGTCCTGAGAGTTTTGCATCTTTCACTTCTGAATTCTACAAAACTTAGAAAAAAGTCAAATCCCATTCTCTAAAACTATTTCTAAAGAAAAAACTAAAACAAAAAAATCACAAATTTATTTATGAAGCCTCCATCACCATCATTTCAAAACAAGGGATGTAACAACAACAAAAAGCTACAGGCCAATATATTTAAATACAAATGCAAAAAGTCTCAACAAGAAACTAGCAAATCATATCATATCCAAAGATATCAAATAAAACATTAAAGAAGTATATACACCACAACCAAGAAGGTTTATTTCTAGGAATACAAAACTAGTTCAATACCTACAAAACCTTACATGTAATACATCATATTAATAGAAAAAAAAGATGGAAAAATACAGATGATTATATTAATCAATGTAGAAAAAACATTTGATAAAACACAACATCCCTTTTATGATTAAAACTGAGGAAAATCAGAGTAGAATGAATATTTATTAACACATTAAAGGTATATATAAAAACACAATTTTGGTGATTTGAGTAGTGCGCGGCGCGCAATGCGCGCCGTGCGATTTTCTTTTTCCATTTTGTTTTTATTTGCTCTTGGGGTGTTGCTTATTTGGTCAGTTGAAGGCTCACCACTCCTTAGAAACAGCGAGGACTTTGGGCCTTCCAGGGCTAGTGGCAACAGTTAATGGTAATTGTGAGTAATAGGTAGGCCAACCATAAGAGAAATCATCAATCTTCTAAGCCTGTACAACTTTTAAGAATCAGAGATACCTTAATCAAGTTAGCAAGAAACATATAGATTACCTGATGACTAAAAACAATCGCAAAGGCTCAAGAAATATGAGCAACCAACAAAAGGCCTCTCCGTCAAGGGAAATCATCAATCCTACATCACCCACAGTCAATACAATGGACGTCGTGGACATGTCTGATAAGGAATTCAGAATATTTGTAGTGACCAAACTAACTGAGATGGAAGAGAAAAGAGACAAGGAGCTCCAGGAGATGAAGAAGTCCTTTATCAAGAAGATTGAGAAAACAACCATGAAAAATGAGGATAATATACGAGGAATACTGGACACCATCAAGCGCCCCAACATTCGGATAATTGGTATTCCGGAGGAGGAAGAAAATAATAAGGGCCTGGAAAATTTATTCCATGAGATCCTGGAAGAAAACTTTCCAAATCTAGAAAGGCATTCAAATATCCAGACCCAAGAAATACAGAGGACCCCAAGTAGAATCAACCCAAGAAGATCATCTCCAAGGCACATCATAGCCAGACTGGCAAAAACAACAGATAAAGACAAGATACTAAAGTTGGCAAGAGGGAAACGCCAGGTTACTTACAAAGGTCACCCCATCAGGCTAACATCGGATCTCTCAGCAGAAACAATGCAGGAAAGGAAAGAATGGGGAAGCATAGTCAAAGTGTTGAGTGAAAAACAATTTCAACCAAGAATACTATACCCGGCAAAATTATCTTTTATATGGGAAAAAAAGATAAAAACATTCTCAAATAAACAAAATTTGAAGGAATTTACCAACACCAGACCAGCTCTTCAAGAGGTTTTGAAGGGAGTACTATACCAGGAAAACTAAAAAATCAGAGACAGTTATACGAGAACAAAAAACAACTAAGAAAATGGCTCACTTAATGATAGGATCAGGTATGGAAATATCGATAATTACATTGAATGTCAATGGATTAAATTCCCCAGTTAAGAGACATAGACTAGCTGAATGGATAAGAAAACAGAAACCCTCTATCTGTTGCCTACAAGAAACTCACTTTATGGATAAAGATATACATAGACTAAAAGTCAAGGGCTGGAAAAAGATATTCCATGCAAATGGAAATCAGAAAAAGGCTGGAGTAGCGATATTGATCTCAGACAAAATAGATTTTAAAACAAAGACTGTAAGAAGAGACAAAGAAGGGCATTATATAATAGTAGATGGGGTAATCCAGCAAGAAGATATAACCCTTATAAATATCTACGCACCCAACTCAGGTGCGCCTAAATATGTGAAGGAAAGACTGCTGGAGCTAAAAGGAGACATAGGGAAAAATACTATAATTGTTGGAGATCTCAACACCCCGTTATCTCCTATAGACAGATCTTCTAGACAGAAAATAAATAGAGAGATACAGGACTTAAATGATACTATAAATGGAATGGGCTTGACAGATATCTATAGAACTTTCCACCCTACATCCACAACATATACATTTTTCTCACCCCGACATGGAACCTTTTCAAAGATAGATCATATATTAGGACACAAATCAAGCCTTTACAGATTCAAAGGCATAGAAACTGTACCCAGCATCTTCTCTGACCATGATGGAATTAAACTCAAGATTAATTTCAAGAAACAACCCCGAAAACACACGAACACATGGAAACTGAACAACCTACTTCTGAATGACTTCTTCACTACTGAAGAAATTAAGGCTGAAATAAACAAATTTATGGAAACAAATGATAATGAGGACACAAGTGTCCAGAACCTATGGGACACAGCAAAAGCAGTCATAAGAGGGAAATTCATAGCAATTAGTGCACATAAGAAAAGGATGGAAAGATGGCAAGTAGATAACTTATCATCATGCCTCAGAGAACTGGAAAAACAACAACAAACGAACCCCCAAAATGCCAGGCGAAAAGAAATAATAAAGGTTCGAGCAGAAATAAATGAAATAGAAAATAAACGAACCATACAGAAAATAAATGAAAGCAAAAGCTGGTTCTTTGAAAAGATCAACAAGATTGATACTCCATTGGCTAGACTGATCAAGAAGAAGAAAGAAAGAAACCAGATTAATCAAATATGTGATGAAACAGGCAATATTACCACGGACATAGCAGAAATACATAATATCATTAGAGGATACTATGAGCGACTTTACGCCAACAAACAAGATAACCTGGAGGAGATGGACAAATTCCTGGATGCATATAAACTACCAAGATTGGATCAGGAAGACATAGAGAATCTGAATAGACCTATAACAAGCCAGGAGATTGAATCAGTAATTAATAATCTCCCAACAAAGAAAAGCCCAGGCCCAGATGGCTTCACTTGTGAATTCTACAAAACTTTCAAGGAAGAATTAACCCCTATCTTACTAAAATTATTTCTAAAGATTCAAAAGGAAGGAAACCTTCCAAATTCATTTTATGAAGCCTCCATCATCCTCATCCCCAAAACAGATAAGGATATGACAAAAAAGGAAAACTACAGACCAATATCATTGATGAATATAGATGCGAAAATTCTCAACAAGATACTCGCAAATCGTATCCAACAACATATAACAAAGATCATTCATCACGACCAGGTAGGCTTTATACCAGGGATGCAAGGGTGGTTCAATATACGCAAGACCATAAATGTAATACACCACATTAACAGAAAGAAAGATAAAAACCATATGATCATCTCAATTGATGCGGAGAAAGCGTTTGATAAAATACAACATCCTTTTATGATTAAGACTCTCAGTAAGATTGGTATAGAAGGGTCATTTCTGAACACAATAAAAGCAATCTATGAAAAACCTACAGCTAATATTATACTGAATGGGGAAAAGCTGAAAGCTTTTCCTCTGAAAACAGGTACTAGGCAAGGCTGCCCACTTTCTCCACTGCTCTTTAATATAGTACTGGAAGTCTTAGCTATTGCAATCAGAGAAGAGAACAGTATTAAAGGCATTCGAATAGGCAAAGAAGAGTTGAAAATATCTTTATTTGCAGATGACATGATGGTATACTTAGAAGACCCAAAGGTATCCATGAAAAAACTGCTTGAAGTAATAAGTGAATACAGTAAGGTGGCAGGATACAAAATCAATATCCAAAAATCTATAGCATTTCTATTTATGAACAACAAGTTGAATGAAGCAGAGCTGAAGAAAGGAATCCCTTTCACCGTAGCCACAAGATGTATAAGATATCTAGGGATAAACCTAACTAAGAAAGTCAAAGACCTTTATAAAGAAAACTACGAGAATCTTAAAAAAGACATTGAAAGTGACATAAAAAAGTGGAAGGACATCCCATGCTCCTGGATTGGTAGAATTAACATAATCAAAATGGCAATTCTACCCAAATTAATCTACATGTTTAATGCAATTCCAATCAAAATACCAGAGATATTCTTCAGAGATCTAGAAAAGACAATTATAGAATTTGTCTGGAACCATAAAAGACCTCGTATTGCAAAAGCAATCCTGCGTAAGAAGAATGGAGTAGGAGGCATATCACTCCCTGATCCCAAGATATACTATAAAGCTGTGGTCATCAAAACAGCATGGTATTGGCATAAAAACAGACATGTGGACCAATGGAAGAGAATAGAGACCCCAGAAATAACTCCCAAAGCTTATAGCCAACTGATCTTTGACAAAGGATATCAGTCAATCCATTGGGAAAAGGAAAACCTCTTTAGTAAATGGTGCTGGAAAAACTGGGTATCCACCTGCAGAAAGATGAAACTGAACCCCCATCTTTCACCATTAACAACAGTCAACTCAAAATGGATCAAAGATCTGAACCTAAGACCTCAGACAATAAAACTACTTGTGGAAAATGCTGGGGAAACTCTGGGAGACATTGGAGTAGGCAAAGACTTCTTAAATAAGACTCCCAAAGCACAGGCAATAATCCCTAAAATAGACAAGTGGGACTATATTAGACTAAGAAGTTTCTGCACAGCAAAGGACACAGTAACAAGTGTGAACCGACAACCCTCAGAATGGGAAAATATTTTTGTTAAATATGCCTCAGACAAGGGACTGATAACGAGAATACATAGGGAACTCAAGTGCCTTATGCGAAAAAAAATGATTAACCCGATTAAAAGATGGGAAAGTGAGCTGAACAAAAGTCTCTCTAAGGAAGACATACGAACAGCCAAAAAGCATATGAGGAAATGCTCGACATCCCTCATCATAAGGGAAATGCAGATAAAAACCACAATGAGATACCACCTAACCCCTGTCAGAATGGCAAAGATTAAGAATATAAAAAGTGATAAGTGTTGGCGGGGATGTGGTGAAAAGGGAACCCTCCTACACTGTTGGTGGGAATGTAAACTAGTTCAACCACTGTGGAGAACAATATGGAGGTTCCTCAAAGATCTACAAATAGAACTACCATTTGATCCAGCAATCCCACTTCTGGGTATTTACCCAAAAGACAGGAGAACGCTCAGTCAGAAAAGTGCTTGCACATCCATGTTTATTGCAGCATTATTCACAATTGCCAAGACATGGAACCAACCTAAATGTCCACAAACTGATGAATGGATTGGAAAAGTGTGGTATATATACTCTATGGAATACTACTCAGCCATAAAAAATAACAAGACCCTGGAATTTGATAGAAAATGGTCAGATACGGAGGATCTATTGCTGAGTGAAGTAAGCCAGGCTATGAAAGAAAGATATTGTATGTATCCACTCAATATATACCGACTATCCGCACTCTATAATAGAGAGCAAAAATTCGGAGGACATAAACACAGTGAAGGTACTTAATGAGAATAGGACAGTGTGGAATGGGGTAAGTGAAGAGAAGAGGATAGAGAAAGATAGCAAGTGAACAATAGAGAGACAGGACGTTAGTGAGAAACAGATAGGGGTTATTAACTGTTGATGATGACATGTATAGTATTCTCAACTGGGTTGGTCTGAGAAGTATTTCATGATGGGCAAAGTATTTTTACAAGCAAAACGAGAAATAGCAATTGACTGTTTTATAAAAATAATTAGAATAATAAAAATAATGATTGGGGAAAACAGAAAAGATATGGAATGGTGAAGTGGGGAGATTAATGTCTCTGTACTGACTGACATGCATGGCATTCCCTTTTGAAAAAACAATGTAATACACTGTAAAGTTATATGTAATCCAATGTAATATAAAGAAGATTATGATGATAATAAAAATTAAAAAAAAATAAATAAATAGGTGGCCTCTATGAGTGGCCTAACACCAAAAACAAAAAAAAACAAAAAAAAACACATAGCTAACACCATGCAGAATGAAAAAGATTTCAGCTTTTTTACTAAAGACTGGAGCTAAACAAGATTGCCCATTTTTTTTCTGATCCTTTTCACCAGTGAAATAAGAAAAGAGAATAAGAGACATTAAAATATGAGAAGTAAAATTTGGTTCTCCAGCCCTAATAATACAGAGTAGAATATGATAACTTGGAAAACATGAATACCTCATCAGATGACCAAAACCCAGCATAGTTCTTGAAGAAACATGAGAAAACAAGGGAGTGATTTTTCCCCAGGTGAGTGAGTAACACTCCATCAAAATGAGCAGAACAAAATAATAAAAGAAATGTCTAAATGAAATGTCAAAAAAATAAAAAAGGGGTTCTGACCATTTATAATGACAAAACTCAATGATATACAAGAGAAAACAACCATTACCAGCAAATGAGAAAGAATCATTTCAGGACAGGAAATAGAAAATTCATAAAAAATAGGCATCCTAATGAAGAATCAAACAGAACTTCTGGAAATGAATACAATGCAAGAAATCAAAATCTCCCTTAGAAGTATTAACAGCGAATTGAACCATGCAGAAGAAAGTATTTCTGACTTTGAAGACAAAGTCTTCAAAATAGGCCAAATCACCAAAAACAATTAAAAAACAAACAAACAAACAAAAAACCAACAACATCATACTGGAAATGGTAGGCACTATAAAACATCAAAATACTTATATAATGCATATTAAAGAAAGTGAACCATATTAAAGGCATAAGAAACTTCTTATGATAAACACCTAAAAAAATTCCAGAAATAGTAGATATGGAGATATTCAGACCCCAAAATAAAAGGAACCCCAATAAACATAAAAAAGATCTTCTTCCTGGCACATCATAGCAAAATTGGTAAAAATCCAAGACAATATTCTGAAAATGGCAAGAGAGAAAATGAACATAAAAAAGATCCTCTTCCTTGCCCATAATAGCAGAATTGGTAAAAAGCAAAGACAATATTCTAAAAATGGCAAGGGAGAAATATCAGGTTACTTATAAAGGTTATCCCATTAGACTAACATCAGACCTTCCACTGAAACAGTGCAGGCAAGCAAAGAATGGGAAAATGTGTTCAAAACATTAAAAAAAAAAAAGAATCCACCATCCACCAGCAATACTATATCCAGCAGGATTATCCTTTAAATGGGAAAAAAACAAAACTATTCTCAGATAAACAAAAACTGAATTCACCAAGACTAGACCAGCTCTACAGGAAGTTCTAAGAGAAATATCGTATCAGAAAAACTAAAGAACTATAAACAGAAATAAGAGAACAAAAACAAACTGAGAAAATGGCTACTACAATGACAGGGATAACTATACAAATATAAGTAATAATGTTGAATGTTAATAGGTGAAATCCTCAAATTAAAATTCTCACACTGGCTGAATAGAAACAAAAACAGAAGTCATCTATATAGTACCTACAAGAAAAACAACTTATTGATAAAGACATACATATACTGAAAGCCATGAACTGGAAAAAGAATACAATGCAAATGCAAACCAATAAAAGGCTGGGGTTGTCATATTGTTATCAGACAAAATAGGCTTTAAATGAAAGCTGTAGTGAGAGGCAAAGAAGGATAAACAGTACTGAAAGAACAGTACAAAAAGATATAACTTAATATATAAATGTCCCCAACAGTGGAGCCCCTAAATATGTCAATGACAGACTATATATTTCAAGGGAGATGTACAACGCAATACAACAATCCTAGGGCCTTTCAACACCCATTTTCTCCTCTGGCCAGATCATCTAAACAAAAATAAAGACATATAGTATCACAATGATACTATACATAAAATAGACTTGATACATTTACAAAGTATTTCACCAAACTACCACAAAATATATACTTTTCTTACCCCTACATAGAACACTTTTGAAGCATGATCACATGTTAGGGCACAAAGCCAGAACAAATTAAAATGTATAGAAACTATGTCCAGCATATTTTCTGACCATATGAAAGTCAACTACAAAAAGAGAAATTAAAATTACACAAACACGTATAAATTAAAAAAATCTATCACCGAATGACATTAAACCTACAAGGAAAAAAAGACCAAAAGGAAAAGGTTTATAAAAACCAGTGGTAATTGATCTTTATCTCTACACCTCTGCTATACCTTCTAAGTTTAATGGCTGTGAAGCCACCGCCCCCCCAAGCCAGGGACCCCCTTACAGACTCCAGTTCTAAGAGTCCTTCTAAGCATCTCCATCTCTGCCTCTGCTGCACTTTATGAGTTCAGCTATAGATTTATAAAACCTCCTCAACCAGGGCCACCACTTCCAGACACCAGTGCTCATCAAGTAAGCAAAGTCTCTCTATCCCTCTTGCTCCTTTCAGTCCTTTACAACTTATTTTCTCTTTCTTAAAAGCTTTATGCCCCAAATATACCTTTCACTTACTAATTTTTCTCTTCTTCCCTCACATAGAACAGAATCCACCCAGGTGTCTCCATCTAAGCCTCTGCCACACGTTCCGGATTTAGTTTCACTGATATGAAGCCCATCCAGCCAGGGACCCCTCTTCAAAACCCAATGCTAATCACACAGTCGATGTCTCTCCCTCTTGTTCTTTTCTGTCCCATTCAACTTTTCTTTCTCTTTTAAAATTTATCTTCCTGCCCTATTTGTGCCTTTTTCTTGCTAATTGGTCTCTTCTTCCTTCAACTAGGACAGAATATTTCCAGGCATCTCCATCTCTGCCTCTGCCACACCTTCTGGGTTCAGTTTCATGGCTGTGAATTCCCCAGTCAGGGACCTTCCATTCCAGCTTTTTTTTTTTCTTAACAAACAGCTTTCTGCCCTCTTTGTGTCTTTCTTTGGCTAATTTGTCTCTTCCTTCCTCACCTAGGACAGAACTCTCCCAGGCTCTCTATCTATGTCTCTGCTGCATCTTCTGGGTTCATCACCATGGTTGTCAAGTTCACACAGCCAGTAGACTCCCATTCCAGATCCCAGTAGTAGTCAGGTAAGCAAATTCTCTCTCTCCCTCTTGTTCTTTTCTATCCTTTGTGGGAGGTTGTGCACCAGCGAACATCACTGGTTTCTCAGAAAGCAAACAATTACACAATGCCAAAGGCCACAATTGGTTCCCTTCAAAAAACCTGACCTTCAAAACCATACTCTGATTGGCCACTAGAATCCCTCAGATTTGCATATCTGGCACCTCATGATTGGTCCAAAGCAACCACTCATAACCCACCGTTTACAACCAATCACAACCCACTTTTTACAACCAATCATGGCCCACCAGCATGTATATAACCACAATCCGTGGCCCACGATCTCCAGATGACCAGGAAGATGACACAGATGACCCGGAAGACCCTGAAGAGTTGTAACACTGCATCATCTCTGGATGACCCTGAAGAGTTGTGACACCACGTTGTCTCCATGCTGCTCACAATAGATGATGCAACACTGAAGAATTTTAACACTGCGTCGTCTCCATGCTATACCATCCTGCCCACAATAAATGGATGACTCTGAAGACACTGTGTCATCTCCATGTTGTAACACTGCGCCGCATGTCCCAGCTCTCACTCCTTCCCTCAGGAAACCTGTTCTACTGTCTCCCTAAGTTGGGACATGTGGCACCCAAACAGGGACCCTGAGTACTATGGTCACTAATTCAAAAATTAAAATGGAACAGGGAGAGGATCTTATTTTCCTAGATAGCGAGGGAGAAGTTAAAATCCCCAAAGGCAAGACAAAGCCCCCCAAATCAAAAACAAAAACAAAAAAAAACTAAAAAAGAAAAACAACTTCAAGGCTCTACAAGAGCCAAAGAAAAATGAGTCATCAACTAGTTTAGAGGAGGAAATCCTAGAGGCCAAGGCTGACAAATATAATACCCTAAAATGGCCACTCTTCAAAAAATGGCTGCCACACTATAACACTACCACCTCAGCACCACCTCTTATTGACACAAAGGAAAACATAATTATAAAATAAAACAATTAAAAGAACAAATTCGATTAGATAAAGAACCCCGGGAACTAATACTTCAGAACCAAGGAGCAGGACTTTTAGCTGCTTGTTTTATAGCAATTGTACCAGGTTATATATCTAGGTCAGTAGATGGATTATTTGATAATGAAGGCATTGCTATTTTTGCACTTCAGTTCACATACTACTTGTGGGTAAAATCAGTAAAAATTGAGTCAGTTTTTTGGACAATCTGCTGCTGTTTATCATATTTCTATATGGTCTCTGCTTGGGGTGGTTATCTGTTTATCATCAACCTTATTCTACTGCATGTGTTTGTGTTGTTACTGATGCAGAGATATAGCAAAAGAGTCTACATAGCATATAGCACTTTCTATATTGTGGGTTTAATATCCATGCAGATACCTTTTTTATCATAATTAGAGAAACTAAAAACTAAAACTAAAAACCAATAAAAAGAAACAAAACTACTTCAGGGATCACATATGGCAGACTTTGAGACATTCCCTGCTATGGAAACTACAGATCCCCAAGGACAGGTTTGGCTCCATCACAGCAGGTTTATGGTAAAGGAGATTAAGGTGGCAGTCGCCCAGTATGGAGCTAATGCTCCATATACCTTAGTTATAGTTAAAGCTATCACCGAGGGCTGGCTCACACCATCTGATTGGCAAACATTAGTGCAAGATATCCTTCTTAAATCTCAAAACTCTCAGCCTTTATGTTCCCCTAACTGCAGCACAGCAGTGCAGCTGCTGGCTCCACTGGGTTGGGTTATTATGTCAAGTCACTGAGGGTCTTATCTCAGACCAACTAGATTCCCCAGCTGAGGTGGTTCTTCAAAATAGACAAGGTTTAAATCCCTTGTGGCAGAACAGAGGGTGATCTCTGTCTTGCTTTACAGGAACGCTAGGGCTTTTATGCTAACATTCCACCATCATTCGTGACAAGATACATCAACTCCAAGAATAGATACATCAACTCCAAGAATCTTTCCAACAACGTAGAAAACAACTTGCCAATGGTCTGCCTGGAACGGTCTCCTCTCTTTCCCATTCCCCTTCCTTGGCCCATTTATTGCCTTTTTAATTGTTTGCTCACATGTACCTATGTCATTCCTCAAACAACAAATTGACTCGCTTATGGAAAACCAACACCCCTACACTGGTCTCACCTGAGGCTCTGAATTGGCTAGCCAAAGATGGGTTAGAGTCTGATGAACCCAATAACTGTCCAATTCTTCCAACTAAGACAGGAGGCCTATCATAGCTATGGGACTCTCCAGTGATGGGTAAAAATGGAGATGTAGTTCCATAAATGACTCCAACCTAAGACAGGCATGATTCCCCCAGGTCTTTTCCTCATCTCTCAAAATAAAACAGAGAAGGGGGATATGTGGGAGGCTGTGCACCAGCAAACATTGCCGGTTTCTCAGAAAGCAAACAAATAATGCCAAAGGCCACAATTGGTTCCCTTCAAAAAACCTGAACTTTGAAACCATACTCTGATTGGCCACTAGAATCCCTCAGATTTGCATCTCCAGCACCTCCTGATTGGTCCAAAAGGAACCAATCATAACCCACCTTTTACAACCAATCACAGCCCACCAGTGTGTATATAACCACGATCCCTAGCCCACAATCTCCAGACGACCAGGAAGACGACACAGACGACCAGGAAGATGACACAGATGACCTGGAAGACCCTGAAGAGTTGTAACACCGTCATCTCCAGACGACCCAGACGACCCTGAAGAGCTGTGACACCATGTCATCTTCGGGCGACCCTGAAGAGTTGTGACACTGCATCATCTCTGGATGACACTGAGGGGCTGTGGCACTGTATTGTCTCCATGCTGCCCACAATAAAAGGAAGACCCTGACTCTGCGTCATCTCTGTGTTGTAACATTGCACTGCTCATCCTGACTCTCACTTTTTCCCTCAGGAAACCTGTTCGACTGTACCCCGGGCCAGGACAAACCTTCTCTACTTTTGTCTCTTTTTAAAAAACACCATTCTGTCAAACAGCAGGTGACATGATGGTTAAGGCACTGGCCACTCCCACATGGCTGACCACAGTTCAATTCCCAGACATGGTGAATTGTTTTTTTCTCTCTCTTTCTCTATTTTTCTATGGTCAAATAAAAAAATAAATGAATAAATAAATAAAATTAAAGATAAATAATTATTTTAAAAATCCACCATTCTGAACCTTTTGCTCCTTTCTTTTGATAATATGTCTCTTCTTTCTACACCTAGGACAGAATCCTTCCAGGCATCCTATCTCTGCCTCAGCTACATCATCTGAGTTAATTGTCATGGCTGTGAAGCCTCCCAAGCCAGGGCTGTCCTGCTTTTTAGAACCCAGTGCTACTCAGGAAGATAAAATCTCTCACTTTCTTGTTCCTTTTTATCCCTTCAAACATTTTTTCTCTTTTTAAAAAACAGCTTTCTACCCCCTTTGTGCCCTTGTTTGCTAATTTGTCTCTTCATTTTTTACCTAGTACAAAATGGGATGTCCATCTCTGCCTTTGCGGAACTTTCTGAGTTCAGTAATGGCTGTGAAGATCCCAGACAGGAAACCCCATTTTAGACCCCAGGGCTAATGGGGTAGGCAAAGTGTCTTTCTCTTGTTCTTTTCTGTCTCCTCCAACATTTATACTCTTTTTACACAGACTTTTGCACCTTTGTGCCTTTTAGTTGATAATTTGTCTTCTTCTTCCCTCATTTAGAACAGAATACTTCTAGGCATCTGCATCCCTGGCTGTGCAGCATCTTTTTGGTTCAGCTTGACAGTTGTAAAGCCCATCCCAGCCTGGGCCCCTCCTTCTAAACCCCAGTGGTAGTCAGATAACCAAAGCCTCTCTGTCTCCCTATTGTTCTTTTATGTCCCTTCCAACTATTTTATCTTTAAGGAAAAAGAAAAAAAAGTTGTCTGTCACATTTTCTGTGCTTTCAATTGCCAGTTTATCACTTCTTCCCTCACCAAGAACAGAACCCTTCCAGCCATCTCCATTTCTGCTTCTGCTACACCTTATTGGTTCAGCTTCATAGCAGTGAAGTCTCCAGAACCAGACCCCTTTCCTCCCATACCCCAGTGCTAGTCAGATAGACAATGACATTCCTTCTGGTTCTTTTTTGTCCTATGAATTTCTTATTCTTTTTAAAAACATCTTCTGCCCAGTTATGCCTTTCTTTGGATAATTTGTCTGTTCTTATCTTACTTAGGATAGAATCCTTACAGGCACCTGCATCTCTGACTCTGTTGCACCTGCTGGTTTCAATTTCACAGCAGTGAAGCCCCGCCTATCAGGGCCCCATTTTCCAGACCCCAAATCTAGTCAGGTAGGCAATCTCTCTCTCTCTCTCTTTTGTTCTTTTCTGACACAACTTATCTTTCTCTTTTCAAAAAATATCTTCTGCACCCTTTGTGCCTTTCCATTATCAACTTAGCCTTTCTATTACTAAGTTGTCTCTTCTTTCCTCACCTAGGACAGAATCCTTCTAGGTGTCTTCACTTCTGCCTCTGCTCACATTCTGGTTTCATTTTATGGTTTTAAAGTCCCCACCCAAACAGGGTTGCCTCTTTCTCAACTCCATTGCTATTCAAGTAAACAATGTCTCTCTGTTCCTCTTGTTCTTTTTACTTTTGCATCTCTTTTTCTCTTTTCAAAAAACAGCTTTCTGCACCCTCTGTGCCTTTCTCTTGCTAATTTGTCTCTTCTTCTGTCACCTAGGACAGAATCCTTCCAGGCATCTTTATCTCTGCTGTTTCTTCATCTTCTAGACTCATCTTCATTTCTATGAAGCCCTTAATCCACAGCTCCCACCCAGCAGAACCCAGAGCTAGTCAGTTATTCAAAGTCTCTCACTCTCTTGTTCTTTTTTATTCCTTCCAGATTTTTTTCTCTTTTTAGAGTTTTCTGCCCCCTTTGTGCCTTTCTCTTGTTAATCTCTTTCTTCTTCTCTCTCCTAAGACTTAATTCTTCCAGACATCTCCATCTCTGCCTCTCTGCTGCACCTTCTGGGTTTAGTTTCATAACTGTGAAGCACCCACAGCTAGGTCATCCCCTTCAAAACCCTAGTGTTAGTAAGATAGACAAAGTTTCTATCTCCTTCTTTTCTCCATCCGTTACAAGCTTTTTCTCTTTTTAAAAAATAGCTTTATGTCCCCTTTGTGCCTTTCCCTTGCTTATTTCACTCATCTAGGACAGAATCTTCCCTGACCTTTCCATCTCTGCCTCTATTGCACATTCTTGTCCTGACTCATGGGACAGTCAAATAGGTTCCCTGGGAGAGGGAGTGAGAGATGGGACAAACACACCCACACACAATACGAGGTGCTGATCAAGTCTTCTTCCTCTTATTGAGGAAAACTGGCAAGTTATATACAGCTGGTAGGCACCAATTGGTTTACCAAAATGCAAATGAGATAGTACAGCATGAACCAATCATTGATGTGGGTGGATCTCTCCCATTGCCTAGAAACCCAACCACTTCCAGGGAGAATGGTTGGTCACATGATTTCTGAGAAATGGTTTGTTCGGTGAGGAAGTGAAGCCTAATGGTTTCCAAGATGGTGGATAGCTCAAGATGGCTTCTGTATGCAATGCCCTCCACACATTCTGTCAGATCCAAGGCCAGAGGACCTTTCTTCCAGACACCAGTGCTACTCACATAGGCAAAGTTACTCCCTCTTATACTTTTTTGTCCCTTTTGACTTACTTTTCCTTTTTTAAAAAACAGCTTTCTGAAACCTTTGTGCCTTTTTCTTGCTAATATGTTTTTCTTCTCTTTTCTAGAAAAGGATTCTTCCAGGCATCTCCATCTCTGCCTGTGTTGCACCTTCTGATTTCAGGTTCAAGGCTTGAAGTATAAACATAGTCATCCCCCCACACACCAGATCCCAGTGTTAATCAGTGAAGTATAGTCTCTCACTTTCCCTTCTTTTCTATTTCTTTTTTGTTTCTTTCTTTAAAAAACAAATTTCTACACCCTTTGTGCTTTTCTTTTGTTAATTTGTCTCTTTCCTCTTCTAGGACAGATTCCTTCTAGTCTTTTACATTTTGCCTCTGCTGCATTTTCTGGGTTCATCTTCACAGCTGTGAAGCTCACCAGTCAGGGGCCCCCCTCCTAGACCTCAGGGTAAATCAGGTAGGCAAATTATCTCTCTCCTTCTTGTTCTTTCTTTCTGTCCTTCCAGCTTTTTCCTCTTTTAAAAAATGCATTTCTGCCTCCTTTGTATTTTTCTTGTTAATTTGTCTCTTCTTTTCTCACCTAGGGCAGAAACTTTCTAGGCAACTCCATCTCTGTCTCTGTTGCAGCTTCTTGGTTCAATTCAGGACCGTGAACACCCTCTTTGAAGGATACTTCTTTCCACTCCCCAGTGCTAGTCATGTATACAAAGTCTCTCTTTCTCTCTTTTTCTTTTCAGTATTTTTAAGACTTTTTTAATTCTTAAATACAACTCTAGATAGTCCAATTTTATCTGCAGACTAGTGACCAATCAGAAAAACTGAGGCAGGGCCTTTCACTGGCCCCAATGCCAGCTCCAGCTCCAACTAAGCTCTTCCAACCTCAGAGCCCCTACTCCACTGTACCAAAATAGTAGCCTGTTTTTTGCTTCCGTTTGATTGATTTTTGACTTCTCTTTACCACATAAAGAAACCCTCAGCTCTCCAGCAGAGCTCAGTTCTCGTAGCAGTCTCCTAGCCAGTCAGAGAAACTGAGGAAGGACCTTCCACTGGTCCTAACCCCAGCTCCAGCTCCAGCCTAGCCAAACTCTTCCAACCTTAGAGCATCCCATCCTCCCTGCCAGAAAGGTAGGCTGGTATGTTTTTCTTCTTTCTTTGGCTATTTTCCTATTTCTACTTACACCGTGGGGCAACCTTCAACTCTCCAACAGAGCCCAGTTCTATCTGCAGCCACCTGGCTGCACAGCATGGACTTTATTTTTTATTCTCTTTTTCCTTCCCTCTTATATTGCCATCTTCTTCTCATACTCCTCCCACCCAGAAGGACTAACAGGTCTAGAATCATAGATTTCAAATACCCTAGTATTGTGAGCCTCCCTTTTACTGAACCACCTGCAAAAAAAAGAAGAAACTGCTCTTCAGAAACCTGAATAAAATACTTCTCCTGTGAGTACTACATTGCTAAACACAAAGAAAGAGTGACAGCACATATTAATTCACAGCAAAAGGGAAGGAAACTTGTACCCAGAGGCAAAAACATTCTTAAAAATTTATCCAAAAGTGTATACATCATCTGATGGCTAGGAGTAGAATAAGATACTCAGGATTGAAGAAATCAGAAAATTAGTCTTCATGAAAACAACACAACAATGGGGTCCAGCAGGTGGCATGGTGGTTAAGGACCCTGGACTCCCACATAGCTGAACACAGTTCAAGTCCCAGACATAGTGGCTAGCTTTCTCTCTCTCTCTCTTCTCTGTCCCTCTCTGCTCAAATTTGAAAAATAAAATAAAGTTAAATTAAGAAAAAAAAACCAACAACAACACAACTCCCCTATATGTCTCAAAAATGCAGAAGTTACAAAACTCTCAGGCTAATAATTCAGAGCATACATAGTGGCAAAAATCTATGAGTTGAAACAGAAAAGAGACAATGAACTACAGAAAAGTAGAAAGTTCTTCCACAATATAAAAGAAGAAATGGACATTATAAGAATCTGATTGAACTATTAGAGTAGAAGTCTGTAATATAGTAAATCAAATACTCTCTAGAAAAAAATAAAAGTTGATAAGACCAGGATCAAGATTGAATCTCTGACCTAGAAAATAAAGCCACCAAGAAAATAGAGAGAATAACAAAAAAACAGGACAATAATATACAAGAAATACTAGGAAATACTAGACTCTACTAAATGTCCAAACATCTGAATAATTGGTATCTAAAAAGGTAAAAAATTATTGAAAGCATGGAAATTCTATTCTATGATATCCTGGAAGAAAACTTACCAAACCAGAGAAGCACTCACACATACAGGCTCAAGAAATACGATGGTCTTGAAATAGAATCAACCCAAGAAATACTTCCCAAAGGCACATCTTAGACAGACTGGGAAAGACTACAGATAAAGACAAGATACAACAGCTAGTGAGATAAATGACAAGTGACTTACAAATGTCATATAATCAGGCTAACACTGGACCTCTCAATGGAAAATAAATGCAAGCAAAGATAGAATGGGATGATATATTTAAATTGTTAAGAGAGAAACAACTTCAACAAAGACTATTATATCCAGCAAGATTATCCTTTGCATAGAAACAAAAGATTAAAATCTTCTCAGATAAGAAAATTTGAAACAATTTAACAATACCAGATCAACTATACAAGGAATTCTGAAGAAAAACTAAAGAATAAACTTACAGAAAATAAGTGAATACAAGACAATGATTAACTTGAAGGTAGAACAAGTATTGAAATGTAAATAATAACACTGAATGTATTTTTTGAGAGTTTTTTGCTAGAGGGCATGTGTGATCACCAGAATGTCAGAGAGACAAAGACAGAAAGCAAGAAATCACCCACCTCAAGGGGGATGGCCATGTTGCAATCCTTTCTCCTCCATTCTCTTCTTGGGATCTTGGGCACACACGCACACACACCTGGTGTGAGTTTAAGTCACCAAGTCCAGAACTCGAACCGTGGTAGACCACATGGGAGTCAAGTGACATAGCCATTATGCTAACTGCTGGTCCCAATAACATTAAATATTAATGGATTAAATTTAGCAATCAAGAGATAAAGATTGGTTCAATGGATTAAAAAGAAAGACACCCTCTGCCCGTCAGCAGGCACAAGGTCCACCTACAGGTCTCTGTCCAGCAAGGGATATTGAGGGAGGGTCATCTCTGACCCCCACTCCACTTCCAGACTCCCCAGTCCAAGATTCCACTTCCTGGGTAGCTAGATAGAATTTTTCTGTGGCTTTTTTTCTTGGAGACCCTCTATTCTCTTGTTATATCCTAGGTCTGCCTCTTTCCACAGACTTTCCCTTCCCAGCAGCAGGCACACGACTTTTTCTTTATCTATCTCTGTTGTCTTTCATTTAGTTTCATATTATCCTTTCCTCTTTATTTTTTACCCTGCCAGAGGGACTAGACAGATCTAGAATCAGATATATGAAATTCCCTATTAAGGTAAGTGTCTCTGGGATCCTCCCTTGTACTGATCCACCTGTGAGAATGGAGATACTGCTTTTTAGACACCTCGGTAGAGTTCCCCTCTTGCAAGCACATTGTTAAAAACAACAGAAGAGAGACTTCAACAAACATCGATTCCCAGTCAAAAGGAAACACTTTTTCTCCTAGTGGGAGAAACGTTCCCCCAAGAGATTTTCAAAGAGAATACATCTTCCAATAGCTAGAAGTAGAAAAAGAGCCACAGGTATGAATAAACAATAAAAATAAATATGTTTCCAACAAAGGAAAACTCCCCTCCATGTGTCGTAAATATGGAGGACATTACAATAATAACAGACAGAGAATTTTGAACATTCATAGTGACCAAATTCTGTGAATTGGAACAGAAAAGAGACAACAAAATACAGGAAATTAGGAAGTCCTTCCAGGATATGAAAGAAAAAATGGATACTCCAAGAAAGAATCAGGTGGAACTATTACAGATAAAGTCTATAATACAGGAAATCAAAAACTCTCTGGAAAGTATTAAGAGCCAATTAGACCATGCTGAAGATTGAATCTGTGCTGTAGAAGATAAAACCACTGATCTAGAAAAAAAAACACCAAAAAGATAGAGAAAATAAATAAAAATATGGGGATAATATACAAGAAATACTAGACTCCATTAGATGGCCAAACATCAGAATAATTGGCATCCCAGAAGGTGAAGAAACTAATAGTGGAATGGAAAATCTATTATATGAAATCCTAGAAGAAATTTCCCAAGTCTAGAGAGGCATTCAACCATCCCGATCCAAGAAATATAAAGGACTCCAAAAGAATAAACCCCAGAAGATCTTCCCCAAGCCAGGTTGTCTAAGACTACAGATAAAGACATGATACTAAAACTGGTAAGAAAGAAACGAGAAGTAACTTACAAAAGCCATCCCATAAGGCTAACACTGGACCTCTCATCAGAAACAATTCAAGCAAGGGAAGAATAGGAAGAAGCATTGAAAGAGTTAAGAGAAAAACAATTTCAGCTGAGACTATTATATCCCGCAAGATAATCCTTCATATGGGAAAAGAAGGTTAAAATCATCTCAGACAAATAAAACCGGAAAGCATTCGCCAACACCAGACAGCTCTTCAAGAAACCCTGAAGAAAGTATTGTTCCAGGAAAACTAAAGAATCAACAGCCAGAAACAAATAAATAACTGGCAACTAAGACAATGGACGACTTTGTCGGTACAGATCCTATAACATTGATAGTAACATTAAATGTTAAGGGTTTAAATTCTCCAATCAAGAGACATAGAGTGGCTTAATGGATAAAACAACAGAAACACTCTATCTGTTGCCTACAGGAAACCCATCTCATGGAGAAAGACATACATAGACTGAAAGTGAAGGGTTGGAAAAAAATTTTCCATGCAATTGGGAACCAAAAAGGAGCTGGAGTTGTGATACTAATTTCTGACAAAAAAGGCTTTAAAACAAAAACAGTTCAAAGACACAAAGAAGGGCACTATATCATAGTAAAAGGCTCTATAGGTCAAGATGATATAACACTTATTAATATCTATGCACCTAACACAGGAACACCCAAATATGAGAAGGAAAGACTGTTGTATCTAAAAGGGGAGATAGACTGCAACACACTAATTGTTGAAGATCTCAACACTGTAATATCCCCTCTGGACAGATCATCTAGGCAAAAAATAGAGAAAGAAACAAAGGATCAAAATGATACCATAAATCAATTGGACTTAACAGACATCTATAGAACTTTCCACCTCAAAACCACAAAATATACTTTTTTCTCACCTCGACACGGAAACTTCTCCAAGATTGATCACATCACAGGACACAAAGTAAGCCTCTACAGATTCAGAGGCATAGAAATTATATTTAGTACCTTCTCTGACCATGATGAAATTAAACTTGAGTTTAATTTCAAGAGAAATCCTCAAAAATACCTAAAAACATGGAAACTAAATAACCTACTCCTGAATGACTCCACTATTACCGAAGAAATAAAGATTGAAATCAAAAGATTCAGTGGAAGCCAATGACAATGAGGACATGAGTGTCCATAGTCTTTGGGACACTGCTAAAGTAACCATACGAGAGAAGTTCATAGCAATTAGTGCACATAAGGGGAAGACAGAAAGAAGGCTAGTGGATCACCTAACATCAAGCCTCAGAGAATTGGAAAAGGAACAGCAAAAAAATCCAAAAATTACAGGAGAAAGGAAATAATAAAGATCTGAGCAGAAATAAATGAAATAGAAAATAAATGAATGATACACAAAATAACTGAAAGTAAAAGCTGGTTCTTTGAAAGGATAAACAAAATTGATACACCACTAGTGAGACTTATTAAGAAGAGAGGAAGGAACCAGGTGAATAAAATCTGCAATGAGGCTGGTAACATAACAACAGATATAGTAGAAATTCAAAACATCAGTAGAGGATACTTTGAACACGTATATGCTAAGAAACAAGACAATCTGGATGAGATGGACAAATTCCTGGAAAAATATAAACTACCAACAATGAGCCAGGAGGATATAGAAAGTCTGAATAGGTCCATAACAAGTCAGGAGATTGAATGAGTTATAAATATCCTCCCAACAAAGAAAAGCCCTGGCCCTGATGGATTCACCTCTGAATTCTCCAAAACTTTCAAGAAGAGTTAACTCCCACTCTGCTCAAGTTATTTCTAAAGATCTAAAAGGATGAATCTCTCCCTAGTTCATTCTATGAAGCCTCTATCACCCTTATCCTTAAAACAAATAAGGACAGGACAAGGAAGGAAAACTATAGACCAATTTCTCTGATGAACATAGACACAAAGATTCTCAACAAGATACTAGCAAATCGTATTCAACAACTTATAAAAAATATTATACACCATGATCAGGTAGGCTTTATTCCTGAAATGCAAGGTTGGTTCAACATACGCAAAACCATAAATGTAATACATCCTATCAACAGGAATAAAAATAAAAACCATATGGTCATATCAATTGATGCAGAAAAAGCAATTTTTTTCTTTTCTTTTTTTTTTTTTTTTGAGAGGT
>NW_006159481.1:780168-794380 GCF_000334495.1 Tupaia belangeri chinensis | reverse complement strand
AAAAAAAAAAAAAAGATAAGTGTTCGCAGGGGTGTGGTGAAAGGGGAACACTTTTACACTGCTGGTGGGAATGTAAATTGGTCCCGCCACTGTGGAGAATAATTTGGAGATTCCTCAAAAATCTACAAATAGATCTACCATATGATCCAGAAACCCCACTCCTCAGTATCTACCCAAAGGACAGAAGAATTCTTCATTGGAAAAGTGCTTGCACATCAATGTTTATTGCAGCACTATTCATGATTGCTGAGTCATGGAACCAACCCAGATTCCCCCATATGGAGTAATGGATTTAAAAACTGTGGCACATATACTCTATGGAATACTACTCAGCCATCAAAACCAACAATACTCTGGCTTTTGACAGAAAAGTGGAAGAATATGGAAGATTTACTGCACAGTGAGGCAAGTGAGGCTATGGAGAGACGCTGTATGTCCCCACTTAACATATACAAATGTCTGCACTCTATGACTGAAAGTGATTGACTAATGGTTCAACAAACACAAGAGGTGTGTATGAATATCAGATGAGCTGTATGTGGAGGAGTGGGACCTAACGAAGGACATTTGGAGAAGGGATACAGAGGTAGAGCACTGACAGGATGGGAGGTGTGGTGTTAACTGTTGAAGATATTTTGATCAATGGCACTGGGGAGAAATGTTCACATATTAAAATGTTCACATTGTAAACTAAACAATGTGATTGAATGTATATACAAAAATAAATAAATTAAAAAAAACACTCTCTGTGTTTCTAAAAATATATATCTCATGGATAAAAACAAACATAGAGTAAAGTGAAAAGGGTTGGAAAAAAGTATCCAAGCAAATGGGAACAAAAAAATAGATGAAATCATGATAATTTCTGGGGAAAAAAAGACTTTAATTAAAAATAAGATGAGAAAAGACAAAGAAGGGCAATATATTGTAGTAAAAGGGTCATTGACCAACAAGTATTACACTTATAAGTAACTATGCAGCTAACACAGGAGCACCAAAATATTGAAAAAAATACTGTTCGATATAAAAGGATAGATATACTGCAACACACTAATTGTTGGAGACCTCAACACCCCATTTTCTCCTCTGGACAAATAATCTAGACAATAAGTAAAGAGGTAAAGGATCTAAATGATACAATAAATCAGCTGGACTTAACAGACATCTATAGAATTTTCCACCCAAAAATCACAGTATACTTTTTTCTCACTCATTTATGGAAGCTTTTTGAAGACTCAACATATGAAAAGCCACAAAGCAAGTCCCTACAGATTCAAAAATAGAAACTATATCCATCATCTTCATCAACCATGATGAAATTAACTTATTTTAATTTCAAGAGAAATTCTCAAAAATACTAAAATAAATGAAAATTTTAAAAAACCTACTCCTGAATGACTTCACAACTACTGAGGAAATAAAGAGAGAAATTAAAAGATTCACAGAAGCCAATGACAATGAGGATGAGTTTCCATAATCTTTGGTACACTGCAAAAATGGTCATAAGAGGGAAGTTTATATCAGTTAGTTTGCATAAGAAGAAGACAGAAAACAAATGGATCACTTAACATTGTGCCTCAGAGAATTGGAAAAGCAACAGCAAAAAATCTATAATACTCCAGAAAAAAGGAAATAATAAAGATTTAAGTAGAGGTGGCTTCTGAGGACTAGCAATTTCAGGGAAAAAAGAGAAATGAAGATTTCCTTCTGATAACTTAGCCTCCAGCTCACAAACTTGAATGGCAAGAGAGGCAAAAGGCAGGCCTTCAGAATAATATTCCTCTTGGCTCCTGAAAAACTAGTGAATTCAGGGGAAAAAGAGAAATAAATATTTTCTATTGATAATTCATCCTCCAGCCCACAAACATGAGTGCTAAGGAGCTCCTCCAGCCTTCTCTTTCTTATCTGTCTTTGTCTCTTATCTGCTTCTGTCTCCTCATTTTTTGTAATGTTTCCTTTTTAAAATTTTAAAAAGTATTCTCTTACATTGAGTCCACCTTTACATTCTTAATAATCCCCTCTCCCCCTCCCACCCAGGCAAGAGAGACAAAAGGAAGGCCTTCAGAAGGTGATTCTTCATGGTTCCTGAGAACTAGTGATTTCAGAGGGGAAAGAGAAATGATTTCCTACTGATAGTTCAGAGAAAATTGCTGGCCTAGAAAAATCCACCACAAAGCTTGAGAAAATGGCTCCCCAAAATTGAGAATAATATATGAGAAATACTAGTTACCATGAAGTGTGCAAACATCCAGATAATTGGTATCCCAGAAGGTGAAGAGACTCATAAAGGCATTGTTAATTATTAATACCATGAAATCCTGCTGAACTTTTCAAAACTTTGAGTGCCTACAGAGGCACTCAGAGATTCAGTCTGAAGAAAAACAAAAGACCCCAAATTTGAATCAACCCAAGAAGATCTTCTCCAAGATACATTATAGCCAGATTGACCAAAACCACAGACAAAGGCAACATACTAAGATTGGCAAGAGAAAAATATCAAGTTACATGCAAAGGATATCCCATCAGGATAACAGCAGACCTCTTATAAAAAACAGTGCAAGCAAGGAAAGAATGGGAGAATATATTCAAAATGTTAAAAAAATTCAACCAAGAATATTGAACCTGGCAAGATTGCCCTTCAATCTTGTGGGAAGAAAAGACAAGACCGTTCTTAGAAAAACAAAACCTGGATGAATTTACCAGCATCAGACCAGATCTCCAAAAAGTTCTCAAGGGAGTGCTACATCAGGAAAATTTTTAAATACAGATACACACAAATAAGAGTTCAAAAACGAAAATAAAAAAGGCCAACTTAATCATAGGGACAAGTTTGTAGTTGAATGTTCTATCCCAGAATTTAATCAGGAAAATTGAATCACAACAGAAGATAAAGTACATGAGACTGAACTGGATAGATATAATTTTATGACTTTTGATTAAAACATTGCTGATTTTCTTCTATGCTTTTTTGTCCATTTTTAAGGATTTGTGTTCTGTTTTGTGAAGTCAATAGGCTCATGTTCTACCATTAGAACAGAATCTTAACCTGCTTCCTGGCTTTAAGTTTTGAGCAAAGTTCCTTAGTTTTTTTGTGTGTTTGTTTGTTTTGTTTTTAATTAAAATTGATTTTCTTGAAATTATCAGCTGAACTTTCTGTTGGAAGTAGTTAGATTATTAAAGAAATTGTGTGGTCAATACAATGTGGGGGGGAAAGTAATGGAAGGCAACTGTAGACACCAGAGATAGTGTGAGAAGAGAGTGGGAAAGGACAGATGGTCAGGATAGGGGTAAAAATGGAAAATTTTTGATGATAGCATGCATGGTTATGCCAACATACAGTATATTTCGTATGGGAAATCACATTTTGTATGCTGTGATGATGCTTAGGGAATTAATATAAATTAATTAGATTTTAAAAAAAGTCTCAGGAGAAAAACACCTAAAACTGTTTTTCTGGAAACAAACAAACAAACAAAAAAAACACATTAAAATACTTATTTGATGGTTGCAGTAAGATATATAGACCCAGTTAGGTGCTATTTTATAATAGGTTCATTCTACTCACTGAGGTTTATGCCTAAAGTCAGACTTCTGTTTATGAATATGCATATATCAGCTGTGCTTGCTATTCAAAAATATTTAGATTAATTAAATCTTTAATGAATCAATAAAATGTGGGGGTGGAGAAGGCATAGAAAGCAACCATAGATAACAGACACAGTGTGGGAGGAGGGGGGTTGGTGGCAGAGGGTGAGAGTTAGGGAATCAAGGATGGAAAAAAAAAGCAAAATATACAGAAAACAAGGAATAGAAAATTATTTGTTGGCAATAATGCATATGTTAATGTGCTTGATTGAGCTAATATACAGTGTATTCTGGATGGAAAATCTCATTTTGTATTCTGTAGTGATGTACCATGAATAAATGTAAATAAATACATTGAAATAAAAAAGATACAAGCAGAAATAAGTGATATAGAAAATTTTAAAAAAGCTGTACAGAAAATAAATAAAAGTAAAAACTGGTTCTTTGAAAAGATAATCAATTTTGATACAGAAGTAGAAGAGGAGTAAAATAATTTAGATAAATTAAATTGCAATGAATCAGGCAATATAACAGCAGACATACTAGAAATATAAAATATAATTAGCAGATACTATAAACAACTATATGCCAACAAATAAGAAAATCTGGATGAGATGGACAGATTCTGGGACACATATCATCTATCAAGGTTGAGTCATAAGGATATAAAAAGCCTGAATAGGCCTATAAAAAGCCAGGACATTTCATCAGTAATAAATAACCTCCCAACAAAGAAAAAAAAAATGTTTAAAGAAGAGCTAACTCCTACTCTTCTCAAGTTATTTGTTAAGATCCAAAAAGATGAACCTATGATGCCTCCATCACCCTGGTCTTCAAAACAGAAAAGGACAGACAAGGAAGAAAAATTAGACCAATATTTTGATGAATATAGACACAGAGATTCTTAACAAAATACTAGCAAATCATTTTAACAACTTATAAAAAAGATTATACATCACAACTGTAAGGGTCCAGAGATCGGTCTTACTGATGGAGACACAGAAAAGACAGCGACAATGCAACGGCAAAAGAGGCTTTTATTTTTCCAGCTAGCTGGGGTCCAAGTTTCAGCCCGTCGCAGCGGGCCTTCACAAGGACCCCAAGCCTAAGATAAAGGGATCTTTTATAGTTCAGGATGTTCTCTAGACTGTAACACACAAAGGAAGGAGGGGTATGAGAAACGAGGGTACAGCTTTCACCCCCTGCTCAGGTCTAGATAAGGGCTCTCAGCTAAGGATTTGGATGACCTTGCCTCGGAGGTGCTGGGCCCTCCTGTTTTCCACTTATCTGAGAGTTCCCAGACTCCTGGTTCCCATCCTTGAGGCCCTAACAAAGTGGGCTCAGTCCCTGAAGACTCAACAGGGTAGTGATTAAGC
The DNA here is from genome assembly GCF_000334495.1 of Tupaia belangeri chinensis. Taxonomy (NCBI): domain Eukaryota; kingdom Metazoa; phylum Chordata; class Mammalia; order Scandentia; family Tupaiidae; genus Tupaia; species Tupaia belangeri. The sequence goes on along the minus strand of NW_006159481.1, from coordinate 789,419 downwards.
TAACTTCCCCAGCATTCCCTAACATGGCGGTGATTTTGCTAATTCGGCCTAACAACAACCAGGTAGGCTTAATTCCAAGACTGTAAATGCAATACACCATATTAACAGAAAGAAAAAGGAAAAAAAATATGTCAATTAAAGTAGAAAAAGTGTTTGATAAGATAAAACATTTTTTCATGATCAAGGCTCTCAGAATAATTGACATAGAAGGATCATTCCTCAACACAATGAAAGTTATCTATGAAAAACCCTAACAAGTTTAGAGAACCACTCAAACATTCATAACAAGAAATACAAAAAAAAGGAAAAAAAAAAAAGAAGAAGAATCAACCCAAGAAGATCTTCTTAGGAAGACCAGCCCCAGTCAAAACCACAGATAAAAACAAGATACTAAAATTGACAAGAGAGAAACAAGTGACTTATGAAGGTCATCCTATCAGGATAACTCTGGACTTTCCAAGAAAACAATGCAAGCAAGGAAAGAATGGGACGATGTATTGAAAGGGTTAAGAGAGAAACAATTTCAACCAAGATTATTATATTCACCAAGATCATCCTTTGTCGCACAACAGACGACTCCGGAGACGGTCTTCTCTTCAGCACTTTATTTCCCCAGGCTATGTTACAGAAGTTCTTCTCTTCCTCCCCAACCCTAGGACCTTATAAAGGGCCCCTGGCCAATTGGGACGTTGTCCACGTGTGCGGAAATCAGTTCTCGGGTAGGGATTGATTGCATGTGATGTTCCCGTGCTCTCCACGCTCCTCGCGCACCACTTCCTCAAAGTTGTTTACAACTTCGAGCGCTTAGTGAGTTTCCACTAGGTGCCATCTTTAAGATGAGCGCTGTAGGCGATGGGCGGGGGCGCTCCACAATCCTTCACATGGAAAAAAAATTAAAGTCTTCTCAGACAAACAAAACCTGAAATAATTTGCCAAGACCTGGCCATGTCTTCAAAAAACTCTGAAGAAAGCCTGGTTCCAGGAAAACCAAAGAATGAACAGACAGAAATAAGGGAATCAAAGACAACCAAAACAATGGCCAGCTGAAAGAAAGGAACAAATCCTGAAATATCAATAATAACACTGAATGTTAATGGATTAAATTCTCCAATCAAGAGACAGGCTGAATGGAAAACAAACAAACAAAAATAAATAAATAAACAAAAAAGAAAACCAGAAACCCTCTATGTGTTGCTACAAGAAATGCATCTCATAGATAGTGACATGCATAGACTAATAGTGAAGGTCTGAGAAAAGGTATTTTATCACCCTTATACTTAAAACAGAGACAGGCCAAGGAAGAAAACTATAGAGGAATATCTCTGATAAATATAGACATTAAATTATCAACAAGATACTAACACATTTTATCTAACAACGTATAATAAAGAGTATACATCACAACCAGTTAGACTTCACTCTAGAAATGCAAGGTTGGTTCAACATACTTAAAAGCATAAATAAAATACTTCATATTAACATAAAGAGAAAAATCATATGATCTTATTAATTGATGCAGAAAAAGCATTTGATAGGATACAACATCGATTTATGACTCTCATTTAAATTGGCATAAAAGGGTCATTTCTCAACACAATAAAGTATCTATATAAAAATATCCATAGCGATCATCATCCTGAATAGAGAAAAGTGTTACACACTGGTAAAAGACAAGAATGCCCACTTTCTGTGCTCCTTGTCAGTATAGTATTAGACATCCTCACCATTGCAATCAGAAAATAAATAAATAAATAAAAGACATTCTAATAGGAAAAGAAGAGGTGGAATGTTCTCTACTTGCAGATGACATGAATGTATACATAGAAGACCCAATGGTATTCATGAAAATATTCCTGGAAGTAATAAGTGAATAGAGGAAAGCTGCAAAATACAAAGTCAACATACAGAAATCTATAGCTTTTCTATATACAAACAGCAGGCAAACTGAGATAGAACTAAAAAAAGTAAATCCAGTAATCATAGCTACAAAAAGTATAAGATACCTAGGAATAAATCTAACCAAAGATGTTAAGACCTCCACAAGAAAAACTATTGGAGCTAAAAAGAGAATTTGAAAATAACAGAAAAGGGAGGAAGGACATCTCATGTTTTTGAACTGGAAGAATAAATATAACCAAATGGCAATTCTACTCAAATTAATCTATATACTTAACAAAATCCCAAAGTGCTAGAAACAGTCTTCACCAATCTAGAAAAGACAATCATACAATTCGTGTGAAATCATAAAAAAAAATAAAAATCTTGGATTACCAAAGCAATCCTGCACAAGAAGCATGGAATGGTCAGCATTCCACTTCCTGATCCAAAAATATACTACAAAGACATGATAATTAAAATAGCATGGTATTGGCACAGAAACAGACAGATGGACCAGTAGAACAGAATAGAGACCCTAGAAATAAACTCTCAAACTTAAAATCAACTGGTTTTTGACAAAAGATACCAGTCAATAAGAAAAAGAAAACCTGTTTAGGAAATGGTACTTGAAAAACTGGATATCCATCTGCAAAAAGATGAATCTGAATCCTTACCATTGACACAAATCAACTCAGAGTGGATCAAATATCTACCCATAAGAACTGAAACTGTAAAGTTACTGCTAGAAAACCTATGGGAACTCTGGGAGACATTTGGGTAGGCAAAGACTTCTTCAAAATAGAGAAATGGGATTACATCAAATTAAGTATTTTCTGCATGGCAAAAGACACAATAACTAATATAAATCAGGGTCCTTAGAGTGAGATAATATTTCTGTAAACTAAGCTTCATATAAGGAACAGATAACTAGAATACACAAGGAACTCAAACAGCTTTTCCAAAAAAAAAAAAAAAAGATGATCAATCCAACTAAAAGATGAGAGATAAATTGATTAAAAAAAAGAAAAGAAAAGAAAAGAAAAGAAAACATTCTCTAAGGAAGATGTATGAATTTCCAAAAGGCATATAAAAAAATGTTCAACATCCCTCAATATAAGGGTGATCGAGATCAAAACTGCAATGTGCCACCACCTAACTCTGTCAGAATAAACAAGATAAATATATATATATATATAAGTGGTGAAAGAGGAACACTTGTCTATTGCTGGAGGGAATGGAGTTTGGTCCATCCACAGTGGAGAACAATATATAGATTTCTCAAAGATCTAGAAATAGAATTACATATAATTCAGCAATAACACTCCATGGTAAATACTCAAAGGACAGAAGAATCCTTAATCCAAAAAGTACTTGCACATCAATGTTTATTGTGGCATTATTCACAATTGCTAAGACATGCAACCAACCAAAACGCCCAAAGAGGAATGGATTGAAAAAGTGAGGCACATATACTGCATGGACTACTTACCATAAAAACAGGAAGACCCTGACTTTTGACAGAATGTGAATGAATATTGTAGATTTCCTGCTGTGTAAAGCAAGTCAGGCTATGAAGGAGAGGCATTGCATGTCCCTACTTAATATATACCGAGTGTCCCACACTTTATAGCTAAAACTGAATTACTAGAGGATATGCAAACATAACAAAATGGTTATAAATACCAGATACCATGAGGGAAGAGGATGAGTGAAGGAGGGGAGTCTGAGGAAGGACATTAAGGAGAAAAAAAGAGAGCTAAGGTGTTTATGGGACACAGAAATGGGATATTGTCTGTTGAAGATAATGTGTATAGTATTCTCAACTCAATTGGTGAGAAATGTGTACATGTTAAAATATTCACTGTAAGCTAAGTAACATATATGATTAAATATATAAAAGAAATGGAAATAATATATATATATAAAACCTACAAACAAAATCTTTATGCCCCCTTTGTGACTTTTTCTTGCTAACTTGTCTCTCTCTTTTTTTATACTGAAAATAAATTCTATAAAGTCATTTCTGTCTCTGCCTCTGCTGCACCATCTGGATTCACCTTCATTGCTGTGGAATCCCTCTAGCCAGGTTTCCCCTGTCCATGACCCAGTTCTAATGAAGTAGGCAAAATCTCTCTCTCTCTTGCTTTGATCTTTCCATGCATGTCCCACCTGTACCTCTGAGTTCAGATTCACAATTGTGAAGCTTCCCAAATCCACACCCTTATTTCCAACCCCAGTGATAGTCAAGTTTGCAAAGACTCTCTCTTCCTTTTTTTCTTTTCTGTTCCTTTCAAATTTTATTCTCTTAAAAACAAAAAAAAACAGTTTTCTAACTTTGTGAATTTCTCTTGGTAATTTGTCTCTTCTTCCCTCACCAAGAACAGAATCCTTCCAGAGATGTCCTTCTCTGCTATTACTGCACCAACAGGGTTTATTTAGATCCATGGTCATGAAGCCTCTCCAACCAGAATCCCCTTGTTACAGAGGCTTTCAAATTTTATTCTCTTAAAAACAAAAAAAAACAGTTTTCTAACTTTGTGAATTTCTCTTGGTAATTTGTCTCTTCTTCCCTCACCAAGAACAGAATCCTTCCAGAGATGTCCTTCTCTGCTATTACTGCACCAACAGGGTTTATTTAGATCCATGGTCATGAAGCCTCTCCAACCAGAATCCCCTTGTTACAGAGGCCAGTGCTAGTCAGATAGGCTAATAAAACAGTTTTCTGCCCTCTTTTTGCCTTTTTCATGCTTATCTGTCTTTTTTCCCCTCACCATGAACAGATTTCTTCCAGGCATCTCGTCCTCTGCCTCTCTTGCACTTCCTGGCTTCAGATTCATGGCTGTGGAGCTCATTGGCTGGAACCACCACTCCCAGGACCAAGAGCTAGACATGTCAAAAAAAGTTTCTTTCTACTTAATATTTTCTCTTTTTAAGATCCAGCTTTCTCTTCCATTGTGTCTTTGTCTTGTTAATTTCTCTCTTCTTCCCACATCAGTAAAGATATTTCCAGGAATCTCCACCTCTGCGTCTGCTCCACCTTTTGAGTTAAACTCCATAGTTCTTAATCCCCCACGCCCCACCCCAATCAGAAGCACACCCTTCTAGACCCCAGTAATATTCAGGAAAGCAAAATCATTCCCTCTTGTTATTTTATGTCCCTTGTAACTCTTTTTCTTTCTTTCTTTCTTTTTTTTTTTTAAGGTTTTTTCCACCCTTTGTGCTTTTCTCTTTCTAATTTGTTTTTTCCTCCCACACCTAGGACAGAATTTATCCAGACATGTCTATCTCTCCTTCTATTGCACTTTTTTGTTTCTTCTTCACTCCCGTGAAAACCTACCAGACTCCAGTGTTAGTCAAGTAGATAAAGTCTCTCTCTCTCTCTCTCTCTCTCTCATTCTTTTAGTCCACTTAAACTATTTTTTTCTTTAAAAAGAAAAACAACTGTTAATTGCCTCCCCCCTTGTGTCTTTCTTTTGCTAATTTATATCTTCTTCCGTAATCTAAGACAGAATCCTTCCAGGCATTTTCATCTCTATCTCTGCTGTACCTTTTGGGTCCATCTTCTTGGTTGTGAGTCCCTTCTCTCCTCCTCGCCCCCCCCCCCCCCGGGCCCTTCCCTTTTACCAGTAATAGTCAGGTACCAAAGTATCTCTCTCCTTCTCCTCCTCCTCCTTCTTCCTCTTCTTTATTGTTCCTTCCAACATTTTTCTTTTTAAAACAAAACAAAACAAAAATAGCTTTCTGCATTTTTTGTGCCTTTGTCTTGCTAATTTGCTTTATGTCCCTCTCCTAGTACATAATCCTTCCAGGCATCTCCATTTCTGCCTCTGCTACCTTTTTAAAACTCTTTTAAAATGTTTTCAATTTTTAACACAATTTTATTTTCTGCTTTGTGATACCTATTTTCTCCTCTTTTGATCTAGATATTTTCTTCTTTTTTCTTTGCTTTTTCTTCCTATTTCATTTTCCTACTTTATTTTTTTATTCTATTTTACCACTCAGTCTTTACTTACAATTTAGAGTAATCTAGGTGCTATACTCTAAACATTTGAACATTGGGAGCTTTAGAGAATTGTTTCTCCCTCAAAAAACTGATTATAAAAAAAGAGCAAAACTCCCTTTTACTAGGTTGATTTCAAAATTCCTCTTGTGATTACCACACTGGAGGACACAGTAGAAGAGAAAACAGCACCAAATTCTTTCACAGTAAGAGAACTTCATGAACTTACTTTTAAAGAATACTTTTCCATAAAAATAGCCAAAAGTGAATACATTACCAAATGACTAAAAATCTAAGATCTTCAAGGATGAGAGAATCATGGAATACTTCTCCATCAGAGTACACTCTAACTCATCTCCAAGTAGAAAAAGAAAAAATAACGGATATTGCCAACAGGTCAGAAAAATAATTTAGAAAATGTAAGGTTAAAAAAAAAGAACTCTATGAGATGTAAGGAAGAGACATGGAACTCCAAGAGATGAGGAAGTCTTTCCACAATATGAAAGAATTGGACAACATAAAAAAGAATCAAATGGGACTGTTAATTATGAAGATTGTAATACAAAAAATAAAAATCTCCCTCAAAAATATTAAAAATTGGTTAGATCATGGAGAAGATCTAATTTTGAAAGTAAAAGACTAAACTTCTGACCTAGGAAAAAATATTAAAAATATGGCTAAAACAAGTAAAACATTAAGGATAATATACAAGAAATACTAAATACCATGAAAAATGCCAAATTCTGAGTAACTAATATCTCTGAATGTGAAAAAATAAATAAGGTTATTCATATTCTATTCCATAAAATTCTGGAAAAAGCGTTCAAGTCTATAGTGACAGCTAAACAATCTCACCCAAGAAATGCAAAGAAATCCAAATAGAATCAATGCAGAAATATGGTCTCCACAGCACCTCATAACTAGACTGACCAAAATCAGACAAGACAGGATTCTAAGATTGGCAAAAATTTAAATTCATTTACAAAGTCTATTCCATCAGGCTAAACATGACTTCTCAGTGGATACAATGCAAGCAAGGAAAGAATGGGGAAATATATTAAAAATGTTAAATGAAAATAATTTCAAGCAAGAATACTAGACCTAACAAGATTATCTTTCATATGGAAAAATAAGATAAAAATGTTTTCAGATAAACAATACCTGAAAGATTTTTCAAATTCCAGACCAGATTAAGAAATTCTGAAAGGAGTACTATGTCAATAAAATTAAAGACAGACAACAGTAAAAGAACAACAACAAGAAAACAAAAACAAAACCAAAACCAAAATCAAAAACAAAACAAGAATATGGCCACTTTATGGTAGGAAGAAGTCTGGAAATATCAATTATGTTGAATGTTAGTGAATTAATTCTATGATCAAGAGACACACACTGACTAAATGGATTAAAAATGAGAAAACCCACTTCTGCTGCCTGAAAGAAACCCATCTTAATTATAAAAACATACAAAGATTAAATAAATGGCTAAAAAACTATATTCCATTCAAATAAAACCCAAAGAAAAACAGAAGTTGTGGTACTAATTTTGGAAAATATAGGTTTTAAGACAAAAAATAAAGCATAAGAGAGAAAGAAGGACATTATATAGTAGCAAAATGAATAATTCATCAAAAAGATATTATGATTATAAATATTTATGCACCCAACACAGTAGCACCCAAATATGTAAAGAAAAGGTGGCTATGTCTAAAAAGAGAGATAGACTATAATACACTAATTGTTAGAGATCTTGGGATCCCATTATCTTCTTTAGACAGATCAATGAGATAAAATATAAGTAAAGAGATTCAGGAATATGGCTAAAACAAGTAAATAAATTTTATGTACTTGACAGACATCTACAGAAGTTTTTCCCAAAACACACAAAATACATATTTTCCTCAGCCCTGCATGGCATCTTCTTAAGAGTGACCACATGGTAGGGCACAAATCATGTTTTTACAGATTCAAAGGCATAGAGGGTATATCCAGCATCTTCTCTGACTACGATGGAATTAAACTTGATATTAAGCTGAGAAGAATCCCTCAAAAAACAAAATACATGGAAACTAAATAATCTACTTCTGAGTGACTTTATGACTTACTAAAGAGATTAAGACTGAAATCAGAAGATTCATGGAAACAAATGATAATTATTGCATGAACTTCTGTAATCTATGGAATACTGCAAAAGCAGTCATAAAAGGGTAGTTCATAGAAATTAGTAAACACAAGAAAAAGATGAAAAGGTGACAAAAGGACAAACTAACAGCCTCACAGACAAAACTGACAATAGAAAAGAAATAATAAATATTTGAGCTTAAGTAAATAAAATACCAAATACATTATACAGAAAAGAAATGGAAGTGATAGCAGGTTCTTTGAAAAGATAAGCAAGATTGACACATCATTAGCTAGACTAATTAAGAAGAAAGAAACCCAATAAATCAAATACACAATCAGGCAACATTTCAATAGATATAATAGAAATACAAAACATAATTAGAAGATATTATGAGTGACTATACAAAAGAAAGGACAGAGAAAAAAAATACTGCCTACCTTAGGTAGAGGGGGAACTCTGGGGGTTGAAGAACTGGACTATGGCCAGTGAACAACTCTGCCTCAGGGTCTCTGGTTTCATGAGGGGGTTGGGGATGGAACTGGGTTTTGTTCTTCATTTCTTCTAATATGCACTAATTGCTATGAGCTTCCTTCTTATGACTGCCTTTGCAGTGTCCCAAAGATTATGGAAACACTTTTTATATTCTTAATCTTTGCCATTCTGACAGGGGTTAGGTGGTATCTCATTGTGGTTTTTATCTGCATCTCCCTTATGATGAGGGATGTTGAGCATTTTCTCATATGCTTTTTGGTTGTCGGTATGTCTTCCTTAGAGAGATTTTTGTTCAGCTCATTTTCCCATCTTTTAATTAGGTTGATAAGTGTTGGCAGGGATGTGGTGAAAAGGGAGCCCTTCTACACTGTTGGTGGGAATGTAAACTAGTTCAAACACTGTGGAGAACAATATGGAGGTTCCTCAAAGATCTACAAATAGAACTACCATTTGATCTAGCAATCTCACTTCTAGGTATTTACCCGACAGACAGAAGAATGCTCAGTCAGAAAAGTGCTTGCACATCAATGTTTATTGCAGCATTATTCACAATTGCCAAGATATGGAACCAACCTAAATGTCCACAAACTGATGAACGGATTGAAAAAGTGTGGCATATATACTCAGCCATAAAAAATAACAAGACCCTGGCATTTGATAGAAAGTGGTCAGATATGGAGGATCTTTTGCTGAGTGAAGTAAGCCAGGCTATAAAAGAAAGATATTGTATGTATCCCCTGAATATCAACTATCCAC
>NW_006159481.1:763531-779867 GCF_000334495.1 Tupaia belangeri chinensis | reverse complement strand
AAATATAAAGAAGATTTATGAAAATAATAAAAATAAAAAGATAAAATAAAATAAAATAAAATGATGATGCTCATCAAAAAAAATAAAAAAGAAAAAGATTATGGAAACTCATGTCTTTATTATCAGTGACTTACATGAATCTTTTGATTTCAATTTTTATTTGTTCAGTATTTGCGAAGTCACTCAGTAGTAGATATTTAGTTTCCATGTATTAGTGAATTTTGGCAGATTTCCCTTGAAATTAAATTAAGTTTAATTTTAACATAGTCAGTTTATTCCTTTGACTCTGTAGAGGTTTGCCTTGTGTCCTATCATGTGGTCAATCTTCAAAAAGGTTTCATGTGGGGGTGAGAAAAAGTTTATCTTGTGATTTTTGGTGGAAAGTTCTTTAGATTTCTCTTAAGTCCATTTGATTTATGGTATCATTTAGATAATTTATCCATTTACTTATTTTTTGTCTAGATGAGCTGTCCAGAAAGGATAGTGCAGTGTTGAGGTTTCCAACAATTATTGTGTTGCAGTCTATCACCCTTTTTGGATCAAGCAGTCTTTCCTTCACACATTTGGGTGCTCCTGTGTTAGGTGCATAGCTATTAATAAGCGTTATGTCTTCGTGATCAATTTAACCTTTTACTACAATATAGTTCCCTTTGTCTCTTTGAATAGTTTTTGTTTTAAAGCCTATTTTGTCAGAAATTAGTATTGCAGCTCCTGCTCTTTTTTGGTTCCATTTGCATGGAAAACTTTTTCCAGCCCTTCACTTTCAGTCTATGTATATCTGTATTCCTGAAGTGTGTTTCCTGTAGGCAACAGATAGAGGGCTTCTGTTTTTAATCCATTTAGCCAGTCTGCATCTCTTGATTGGAGAATTTAATACATTAATATTCAATGTTATTATCAATGTTACTGGATCTTTCCCGATGTTTAAGTTGGCCATTGTCTTAGTTGCCTATTACTCCTTTGTTTCTGGCTGTTATTTCTTTAGTTTTCCTGGAACAGTACTTTCTTCAGGGTTTCTTGGACAGCTGGCCTGATGCTAGCAAATTCTTTCAGATTTTGTTTGCCTGAGAAGATTTTAATCTTTTTTTCCCATATGAAGGATAATCTTGCAGGATACAATAATCTTGGTTGAAATTGTTTCTCTCTTAACACTTTCAATACATCTTCCCATTCTTTTCTAGCTTGCATTGTTTCCATTGAGAAGCCCGATGTTAGCCTGATGGGGTGACATTTGTAAGTCACTTCTCACATCTCTCTTTCCAGTTTTAGTATCTTATCTTTATCTGTGGCCTTAGCGAGTCTGGCTATGATATGCCTTGGGGAAGATCTTCTTGGGTTGATTCCATTTGGGGTCCTTTGTATTTCTTTGGTCTGGATGGTTGAGTGCCTCTCTAAACTTGAGAATTTTTCTACCAAGATTTCATAGAATACATTTTCCATGCCCTTATTAGCTTCTTTATCTTCTGGGTTACCAATTATTTAGATGTTAGAATGTCTAGTGGAATCTATTATTTTTCATGTTATCCTCATTTCTCTATCTTTTTTTTTTTTTTTTTGGAGAGGTTTTTGCTATAGGGTGCATGCGCTCACCAGACAGACAGAGAGAGACAGAGAGATAGAAAGCGAGAAATCACCCCCTGGGGAGGATGACCACACCGCAATCCCTTCTCCTCCATTCTCCTCTTGGGATCTTGGGCACACATGCACACGCGCCCAGCGTGAGTTTTAAGCCACTGGGTCTGGGATGTGAACCACAGTCAACTACATGGGAGTCCAGCGACATAGCCATTATGCTAACTGCTGGTCCCATTTCTCTATAATTTTGATGGTTTTCTCTAGGTCAGAAGTTTTACCTTCTACATCAGAGATTTAATCTTCAGCATGGTCTAATTGACTTTTAATACTTTTCAGAGAATGCTTGATTTCCTGTATTACAGACTTCACCTCTAATAGTTCCATCATATTCTTTCTTAATATGTCCATTTCTTCCATCATATTCTAGAAAGATGTTCTAATCTCCTGTAGTTCCTGCTCTCTTTTCTATTCCAACTCATAGTATTTATTCAACATGAAAGTTCTAAATTCTTCTTGGATATTTTCGTAACGTTCTCTATTTTTCAAGAAATGGGAGTCACTGTGTTCTTTTAATGGAGACATATTTTCTACTTTATTCAGACCTCAGGTTCCTCTTCCACTTCCAACCATTGGGAGATGTGTTCCCTTTGAAATACCTTTTAAGAGAATATTTCCTCAAAGAGGAGAAAGTGTGTCTCCTTTTTGTTGTGGAATAAAGACTGCAAAAATCTGTTTTCTGTTGTGTATCACAATGTGATCCAAGGGTGAATATTCTCATCAGATGTACAAAAAAAAGCATCTCTTTTTTCACAGGTGGTTCTGTGAAAGGAAGGATACCAAAGAGTCTTAAAATACTACAACATTTCAGAACTGTAATTGTAGACCAAATAAATCACCAGGGATGATATAAATAAAGAAAATGAGGACAAAATGAGTGTAAAGAATGTAATAATGATAATTTTAAAAAGTTGCATGGCATACGAAAAAGCAGCACACACTTTCACCAGGAGTGTAAAAGTGAAAGTGGAGTGTTTGTAGGACTTTTGGAGTTTCTATGTAGTAAGGAGAAGAGAGAAATTTACAAATGAAAGAAGAGGAGAAGGAGAGAAAGAAAAAAGTGTACTTGGCTGACAGAGAGAGGGGTCTCTGGCTTGGATGTCCTGGGGCTTGAATTGCAGCTGGAAGCCCTGCCTCAGAATTCCTTAGCCCAGCTGTGAGAAGATGGGAGTGGGGTGACTGTAAGGATGAGGGTGTGCCTATGTGGTAAGGAGAAGAGAGAAATTTACAAATGAAAGAGGAGAAGGAGAAAGAGAAAAAGAAAAGTGTACCTGGCTGACAGAGAGAGAGGTCTCTGGCTTGGATATCCCAGAGCTGGAGCTATGGCAAGAAGCCCTGCCTCAGAATTCCTTGACCCAGGAGTGCAAAAAGGGGATTAGGCTGTTTGTAGGGCTGAGGGCATGCCTATGTGGTAAGGAGATGAGAGAAATTTACAAATGAAAGAAGAGAGAAGGAGAGAGATAATAAAAGTGTTCTTGGCTGACAGCAAGAGGTGTCTCTGGCTTGGGGTCCCTAGCAGGAGCTGAGGCAGGAAGCCCTGCATCAGAATTCATTGGCTCAGGAATGCAAAGATGGGAGTGGGGTGTCTGTAGGGCTTTGGGAGTTTCCATGTGGTAAGGAGAAGAGAGAAATTTACAAATGAAAGAAGAAGAGGAGGAGAGAGAGAGAAAAGAAGTGGATCTGGCTGACAGAGAAACAGGTCTCTGTCTTGGGCATCCGAGGGCTGGAGCTATGGCAGAACTCCCTGCTTCAGAATTTCTTGGCTCAGAGGTGCAAAGATATGAATGGAGTCTCTGTAGAGCTGAATGTGTTCCTATGTGGTAAAAAGAAGACAGAAATTTACAAATGAAAGAAGAGGATTAAGAGAGAGAAAATAAAAGTGTACCTAGCTGATAGAGAGAAGGGTCTCTGGCTTGGGATCATGTGGCTGGAGCTGTGGCAGGGAAGCCCAGACTCAGAATTCCTTGGCCCAGCAGTGTGAAGATCAGAACATGGTGTCTGTGGGTCTCAGGGTGTTCCTATGTGGTAAGGAGAAGAGATAAATTTACAATGAAAGAAGAGGAGGAGAGAGAGAGAAAAAAAGTATACTTTGCTTACAGAAAGAGTGATCTCTAGCTTGGGGATCCTGTGTCTGGAGCTGCTCTGCCTCCTAATTCCTTAGCCCAGGAGTGCAAAGATGGGAATGGGGTGTCTGTAGGGCTGAGGGTGTACCTATGTGGTAAGGAGAAGAGAGAAATTAAAAAATGAAAGAAGAGGAGAAGGAGAGAGAGAAAAAATAAAAGTATACTTGGCTGACAGAGAGAGGAGTCTCTGGTTTGGGGGCCCAGGGGCTAGAACTGCAGAGAGAAGTCCTACCTCAGAATTCCTTGGCACAGGAGTGTGAAGATGAGAATGGGATGGCTGTAGAGCTGAGGGGGTTCCTATGTGGTAAGGAGAAGAGAGAAATTTGTAACTGAAAGAAGAGAAGAAAGGAGAGAGAGAGAAAAAAAATCTTCCTGGCTGTCAGGAAGAGGAGTCTCAAGATTGGGGGTCCTGGAGTTGGAGCTGTGGTAAAAAGTTCTGCTTCAGAATTCCTTGACCCAGGAGGGAATGATGGTAGTGGGGTGTCTGTAGGGCTTATGGAATTCCTATGTGGTAAGAAGAAGAGAGAAATTTACAAATGAAAGAGGAGAAGGAGGAGAGAGAGAGAATAAAAGTGTAAGTGGCTGAAGATGAGAGGAGTCTCTGATTTGGGCATCCAGGGATGGAGCTACAGCAGGAAGCCCTGAGTCAGAATTCCTTGACCAAGTCATGTGAAGATAGGAGTGTGGTGTCTGTATAGCTAACTGAGTTCCTATGTAGTAAGGAGAAGAGAGAAACTTACAAATGAAAGAAGAGGAGAAGGAGAGACAGATAAAATAAAAGCATACCTGGTTGAAAGAGAGATGGATCTCTGGCTTGAGGGTCCCAGGCTGGTGCTGTGAAGGGATGCCCTGCCTCACAGTTCCTTGGCACAGGAGTGCAAAGATGGTAGTGGGGTGTCTGTAGGGCTAAGGGTGTTCCTATCTAGGAAAGAAAAGAGATAAATTTACAAATTAATAAAGAAGAGGAGAGAGAAAAATAAAAATGTATCTGGCTGACAGAGAGAGGTGTCTCAGGCTAGGGCATCCCAGGGTAGGAGCTATGGTGGGAAGCCCTGCCTCAGAATTCCTTGGCCCAGGAGTGTGAAGATGGGAGTATGGTGTCTGTAGGGCTGAGGGCATTCCTATATGGTAAGAAGAGAGAAATTTGAAATAAAAAAGAGGTGAAGAAAATAGAAAAGAAAATGTTTACCTGGCTGACAGAGAGAGCAGTATTGGGCTTGGCGGTCTTGGGGCTGGAACTGCGGTGGAAAGTCCTGCTTCAAAATTCCTTGACCCAGGAGTGGGAAGATGGTAGTGAGGTGTTTGTTGGGCTTATGGCACTTCTATGTCATAAGGAGGAAAGAGAAATTTACAAAGAAAGGAGAGGAGAAGGAGAGAGAGAGAGAGAGAAAGAGAAAGAGAAAGGAAAGTAAACCTGGTGACAGAGAGAGGGAAGTGGGCTGTCTGTATGGCTGAGGGTGTTCCTATGTGGTCAGGAGAAGACAGAAATTTACAAATAAAATAAAAGGAGGAAAGAAAGAAAAAAAATAGTGTACCTGGTGACAGAGAATGGGGTCTCTGGGTTGGAGGTACTAGGGCTGAAGTTGCAGCATGAAGCCCTGCCTCAGAATTCCTTGGCCCAGGAGTGCAAAGATGGGAGTGGGCTATCTGTAGGGCTAAGGGTGATCCTATGTGGTAAGGAGAAGAGAGAAATTTACAAATGAAAGAAGAGGAGAAGCAGAGAGTGAAAAAAAAATGTGTACTTGACTGACAGAGAGAGGGATCTCTGGCTTGGGGTTCCCAGGGCTAGAGCTGTGGTGGGAAGTCCTGCCTCAGAATTTCTTAGCCCAGGAGTGTGAAGATGGGAGTGGACTCTCTGTAGGGCTGAGGGCGTTCCTCAGAGAAATGAAATAAAAGGAGAAGAGAAAAAAATTAGTGTACCTGGTGACAGAGAGTGGGGTCTCTGGCTTGGAGATACTGGGGCTAAAGCTGCGGCATAAAGCCCTGCCTAAGAATTCCTTGGCCCAGGATTGCAAAGATGGGAGTGGGCTCTCTGTATAGCTGAGGGCATTCTGTTGTGGTAAGCAGAAGAGAGTACTTTACAAATGAAAGAAAAAGAGAAGGAGAGAGAGAGAAAAAAGTGTACCAGGCAAAAGAGAGAGCTGTCTCTGTCTTGCGGGTCCCGGAGCTAGAGTTGAGGCTGAAAATTTTGTTTCAGAGAAGACTGTAGTGAGGTGTCTGTAGGGCTTATGAAAGAAGAGGAGAAGGAGAGAGGGGAAAAAAAAAAGTGTACTTGGTCGACAAGAGAGATGTCTTTGTTTTGGGGGTCCAGGGGCTGGAGTTGTGGCTGGAAGCCCTGTCTCAGAATTTCTTGACACAGGAGTGGAAAGATGGGATTGGGGTTTCTGTAGAGCTGAAGACATTCCTATGTGGTAAGGAGAAGAGAAAGATTTACAAATGAAAGTAGAGGAGGAGAGAAAGAGAAAAAAATGTGTACTTGCCTGACAAAGAGACGGTTCTCTGGCTTGGGGGTCCCAGTGCTGGAGCTGTGGTGGGAAGCCCTGCCTCAGAATTTTTTATCTCAGGATTTCAAAGATGTGTTTGTGGTATCTGTAGAGCTGAGGGCATTCCTATGTAGTAAGGAAAAGTGAGAATTTTACAAAGGAAAGAAGAGAAGGAGAGAGAGGAAAAAAATGTATGTGGCTGACAAAGAGAGGGGTCTCTGGATTGGGGGTCCATGGGCTGGGTCTGCAGCCGGAAGCCCTGTCTCAGAATTAATTCGCCCAGGAGTGTGAAGATGGGCGGGGAGGGGGGGTGTCTGTAGGGCTTAGGGCACTCCTATGTAGTAAGGAGAAGAGAGAAATTTACAAATGAAAGAAGAGGAGAAGGAAAGAGAGAAAATAAATCCTGACTGACAGAGAGGGTTCTCTGGCTTGGAGGTCCCAGGGCTGGAGCTGCAGCAGGAAGCCCTGCCTCAGAATTCCTTGGCCCAGGAGTTCAAATATGGGAGTGGGGAGTCTGTAGGACTGATGGCGTTTCTATCACCTCTTTAAAGGTTTTGTAAACTTCAACAAAGAAGCCATTGCGACCTGGCCTTTTTGTTGTTGTCGTTGGGATGCAATTTATTACTGTTTCAATCTCATTGTTTGTTATAGGTTTATTCAGCCTTTCAATGTCCTCTTGAATCAGTCTTGGTAGACTATTCATCTCCACTAATTTGTGGATTTCATCCATGTTTTCTGTTTGTTGGTGTATAGTTGTTCATAGTATCCTCTAATAATGTTCTGTATTTCTGTTATATTGATTTTAATGTTGCCTGATTCATTGTAAGCTTGATGTATCTGGTTCTCTTTTCTCTTCTTCTTAATTAGTCTAGCTAATGGTGTATCAATCTTCTTTATCTTTTCAAAGAATCAGGTTTTACTATCATTTTTTTCTTGTATAATTAACTTATTTTCTATTTCATTTATTTATGCTCAAATCTTTATTGTTTCTTTTTTTCCTTTCATCTCATTGTTCTCGTTGTTTATCCAATTCCCAGAGGAATGATGTTAAGTTGATCTTTTGACACCCTTTCATGGTTTTCTTGTGTGCACTTATTGCTATCAACTTCCTTCTTATGACTGCTTTTGTCAAGTCCCATAAATTATGGAAACTTGTGTACTCATTATCATTTGTCCCCATGTTTCTTTTGATTTACTTTTAATCTCTTCAGTAGTCATGAAGTCATTCAGTAGTAGGTTAATTAGTTTACCTGTATTTTTTTATTTTTGAGGATTTTTCCTGAGATTAATATCTAGTTTAATACCATCATGAAGAAGATGCTGGATATAGTTTCTATACCTTTGAATCCATAAAGATTGGTTTTGCACTTTATCATGTGCTCAATCTTCAAGAAAGTACTATCCAGGGCTGAGAAAAATGTGCATTCTGTGTTTTTTTTGGGTAGAAAGTTCTACAGATGTATATCAAGTCCATTATATTTATGGTATCATTTAGGTCCTGGATCTCTTTGCTTATTTTTTTTTTCTCATTGATCTGTCTAACAAGACATTGGGGTGTTGAGATATTCAACAATTATTATGTTACAGTCTATTTCTCCTTTTAGATCTCACAGTCTTTCCTTTACATATTTGGGTGCTTGTAAGTTTGGTGCATAGATATTTATAAGACTTATATCATCTTGGCCAATTAGCCTTTTTACTACTATATAAATCCCTTATTTGTCACTTCTTACAGTTCTTGTCTTAAAGTCTATTTTGTCTAAACTCAGTGTAGCAACTCCTGTTCTTTTTTGGTTTATTTGCATAGAATATCTTTTTTCAGCCTTTTTCTTTTAGTCAATGTCTTTACCCATGACCTAGGTTTCTTGTAGGCAGCTAATGGAGGGGTACATATTTTTAATACAGTCCAACAGTCTGTGTCTTTTGATAGAATTTAATCTATTAACATTCAATACATTCAATGTTATTATTGATATTTCCTAGTTGCCTCTAACATTAAGTTGACCAGAATATTGTTTGCTTTTTGGTTCTTTGTTGCTGTCTCTCTCTCTCTCTCTCTCTTTTTTTTTTTTGGTGTAGTACTCCTTTCCAAATTTTTTAAATAGCTGTTCTGGAGTTGGTTAATTCTATCAGGTTTTGTTTATCTGAGAATGTTTTTATTTTCTTTTTTCATATTAAGGATAATCTTGCTGGGAAAATTATTCTTGGTTGAAATAGTTGTCCATTTAAAACAATAAATATATTTCCTCATTCTTTCCTTGCTTGCATTATATTCAGTGAGAGATCTGGTGTTAGCTTGATAGGATAGCCTTTTTAGGTGATTTGAAATTTCTCTCTTGCCAATCTTAGTATCTTGTTTTTGTTGTCATTTTAGTCAATGAAAGACAAAGGAGAGGTTCTTCTTTGATTGGTTGTCCCTGTGGTTCTCTGTATTCCTTGGGTCTGGATGTAAAATTTCTCTCTAGATTTGGAAAGGTTTTTACAAGATTTTGTGGAATAGATGATTCATGCCTTTATTAGATTCTTCACCTTCTGGGATTCCAATTATTTGGATATTTTGGTGTTTTTTGGTATATAGTATTTGCCCTATATTATGCTCAGTTTTCTTGGCTGTTTTATAGTATTTTTTGCTTTGTTTTGTTTTGGAGAGGTTTTGCTATAGGGTGCATGTGCTCACCAGACAGAGAGACAGAGAGATAGAAAGCAAGATAGAAAGTGAGATAGAAAGCAGAGAGATAGAAAGCGAGAGATAGAAAGACAGAGAGATAGAAAGCCTGGGGATGGCCATGCCACAATCCATTCTCCTCCATTCTCCTCTTGCGATCTTGGGTACACATGCACATGCACCTGGTGTGAGTTTAAGCCACTGGGTCCGGGACTCAAACTGTAGTAGACTACGTAGTAGTCCAATGACATAGCCATTATGCTAACTGCTGGTCCCTAGTATTTTTTTTATCTGTTTTTTGGTTAGAAGTTTTGTCTTCTATTTCTGAAATTTGATATTCTGCATGGTTTAACCAACGCTTAATACTTTTCAGGGAGATTTTAATTTCCTATATTATAGCCTTCATGTCTAATAGTTCCATTTAAATCCTTTTTATTGTGTCCAATTCTTCTTTAATATGGTGGGAAAACGTCCTCATCTTTTTGAGCTGAATGTCTTTTTTTCTCTTGAATCTCATAGAAATTTGTTACCATAAATATTCTAAGTTCTCTCTTTGACATTTTAGAAATATCTTCTAATATTGCCTTTATGGCAAATTATAGGTTTTTCTTTCTGGAAATGTAATAATTCTCTCATCCTTGAGGACCTCATCCAATTTTTAGTCATTTGGTAATGTATCAAATTCTTCCTAACTTGCTGTAGAAGAGTTATGTATGTTTCCCTTAGTGTGAAATAATTCAGTGCTACATTCTCCCTTCTACTGTGTTCAACAGTGCAGAAAAATAGAAGTTTTGCAATCAGATTTCCTGTCATAAATATTTCCTGTCATAAGTCTTTATGACAGGAAATTTCACTATGTTTGAAACCACTACAGTGAGGAGCAAATAGTTCTCTAAAACTCACAATGTTCATAATGTAGGTACTATGCATCTAGTTGTTTCTAGGCAGTGGGTAAGGGCTGAGCAGTAAAACAGGAGATCAAGGTAAAATAAAAAATGTAGGAAATAAAAAGAGGATAGAAAAGCAAATAAAAAAGAAGGAAAATACTACAAAAAAGGGAATAAATTAAAAATCACAGCACAGAAAATGAAAGTTGGTTAAAAATAGAAAACCACTTGAAGTGCTTGTGTGCCATATGAAGGCCCAAAATCAGGCATATGTGACTAGTACTGGATCTATATGAGAGCCCTTGGCTGGAGGAGTACTTCACAAGCCCTGAAGCTTAGCCCAGAGGCCCAACCCAAGTAGAGGCCTTCAGTCCTAGGTGAAAAAAGAAGAGATAATTTAACATAAGAAAGACACAAACGAGCAGAAAGTTTTTTAAAAAAATAAAGAAAAGAAAAGAGAAAAAAATAAGAAGAAACACAGAGAAAGCGAAGGAGACATTTGCATACATGACTAGCACTGGGGTCTGTGGGAGAGCCTTGGCTAGGGGACTACATCACACAACTTTAGCTAAACCCAGAAGCCCCACCCAGGCACAGATGGAGGACCCTGAAGGCTTTCTGTTCTAGCCATGGGAAGAAGAGATAAGTGAACATAAGAAAGTCACAAACAGGAAGAAAAGCTGTTTATTTAAGAAAAAGTTAGATGGGACAGAGCAGAACAAGAGAGAGTTAATTACTTACCTGACTAGTACTGCAGTCTGTGGGGAGCCCAGACTGGGAAAGTACTTTACATAATTGAAGTTGAAACTAGAGGAAAAACCCAGGCAGTGGTAAAGCATGGCATGTGACTTTTTCTTTATTTCTCTCTGTCGTCTTTTATTTCCTTTCATGTTATTCTCCCCTGTTCATTTTCCAACCTTCCAGAAAGACTAGACAGGTCTAGAATAAGATATATAAAATCCCCTATTAAGGTAAGTTTCTCTGGGATCCTCCCTCCTACTGTGAGAAAGGAGATACTTCTTTTTAGAGACTTTAGTAGAGTTATTCACTTGAGAACACACTGGTAAAAACAACAGAAGAGAGACTTCAGCAAACATCAATTCCTAACTAAAATAAACACACTTACTCCTAGAGGGAGAAATGTTCCCATAAGAGGTTTTCAAAAGAGAATATATCTTTCAGTGGCTAGAAGTAGAAGAAGAGATTCAGGTCTGAATAAAAAAGAAAATATATCTCCAACAAAGGAAAACAATGACTCCCCTCCATCTCTCGTAAACATGAAGGACATTATCAAAATGACAGAAAAAGAATTGTGATCATTCATAGTGACCAAATTCTGTGAGTTGTAACTAAAAAGAGACAATGAACTACAAGAAATCAGGAAGTCCTTTCATGATATGAAAGAAGAAATGAACACTCTGAGAAAGAATCACTTGGAACTATTAGAGATAAATTCTGTAATACAGGAAATCAAAAAGTCTCTTGAAAGTACTAAGAGCTGATTAGACCATGCTGAAGACTGAATCTCCGATGTAGACGATAAAACCTCTGACCTAGAAAAAAAACATCAAAAAGATCAAGAAAATAACAACAATAACAACAACAACAAACCATGAGGATAATAGAGGAGAAATACTAGACTTCATTCAACACTCAAACATCAGAATAATTGGCATCCCAGAAAGTGAAGAAACTAATAACGACATGGAAAATCTATTACATGAAATTCTGAAAAAAGTTTCCCAAGTTCAGAGGAACACTCAACCATCCAGACCGAAAAAATACAAATGACCCCAAATAGATTCAACCTGAGAAAATCTTCCCCAAGGCACAATTTAGCCAGGCTGCTTAAGACCACATATAAAGACATGATACTAAAACTGGCAAGAGAGAAACAAAAAGTAACTTACCAAGGCCATCCCATCAGGCTAACACCAGACCTCTCATTGCAAACAATGCAAGCAAGGAAAGAATGGGAAGAAGTATTGAAAGTGTTAAGAGAGAAACAATTTCAACCAGGACTATTATATCCTGCAAGATTAAACTTCATAAGAAAAAAAGAAAGATTAAAATCTTCTTGGACAAAGTCTGAAAGATTTGACAAAACCAGACCAGCTATTCAAGAAACCCTGAAGAGAGTACTGTTCCAGGAAAACTAAAGAATCAACATCCAGAAACAAAGAAATAACAGTCAACTAAGAAAATGGCCAACTTGGGAACCAGCAGTTAGCATAAAGGCTATGTTGCTGGACTCCACATAGTCGACCGTGGTTAGTGTCCCAGACCCAGTGACTTTAAACTCACGACTGGTGTGTGTGCGTGCATTCCCAAGATCCCAAGAGGAGAATGGAGGAGAAGGGATTGTGGCATGACCATCCCCCCTGGGGAGTGATTACTCGCTTTCTGTCTCTCTGTCTCTCTCTGTCTGTCTGGCGAGTGCACACGCCCTATAGTGAAAACCTTTTCAAAAAAATAAAGGAAAAGAAAATGGCCAACTTAAATGTCAGTGTAGATCCTGTAACATCAATAATAACATTGGATGTTAATGGATTAAATTCTCCAATCAATAGACACAGGCTGGCTGAATGGATAAAACAACAGAAACACTCTGTTGCCTACAGGAAACCCACCTCATGGAGAAAGACATACATAGACTGAAAGTGAACAGTTGGAAAAAGTTTTTTCATGCAATTGAGAAACAAAAAAGAGCTGAAGTTGCAATACTAATTTCTGACAAGATAGGCTTTAAAACAAAAACTAATCAAAGAGACAAAGAAGGGCACTATATTGTAGTAAAAGTCTCTATAGATCAAGAAGACATAATGCTTATTAATATCTATGTGCCTAACACAGGAACACCCAAATATGAGAAGGAAAGATTGTTAGATCTAAAAGGGGAGATAGATTGCAACACACTAATTGTTGGAGATATCAACATCACATTATCCCCTATGGACAGATCATCTAGGTAAAAAATAGGTAAAGAGTTCAAGGATATAAATGATACCATAAATCAATTGGACTTAACAGACATCTATAGAACTTTCCATTCAAAAACCATGAGATACAGTTTTTTCTCACCCCAACATGAAACTTTTCAAATATTGACCACATCATAGGACACAAAACAAGCCTCTCCAGATTCAGAGGCATAGAAACCATATCCAGCATCTTCTCTGACCATGATGGAATTAAACTTGAATTTAATTTCAAGAGAAGTCCTCAAAAATACCTAAAAACATGGAAACTAAATAACCTACTCATGAGGACACGTGTTTCCATAGTCTTTGGGACACTGGTAAAGCATTCGTAAGAGGGAAGTTTATAGCAATTAGTGCACATAAGAGGAAGATAGAAAGAAGGCTAATGGATCACCTTACATCATGACTCAGAGAATTGAAAAAGCAACAGCAAAAACTCCAAAGAACTCCAGGAGAAAGGAAATAGTAAAGATCCTAGCAGAAATAGATGAAATAGAAAATAAATGTACCATAAAAAGTAAATGAAAGTAAAAGCTGGTTCTTTGAAAGGATAAACAAAATTGATACATCACTAGCGAGACTTATTAAGAAGAAGAAAGAAAGGAACCAATGAATCGAATTGGCAATGAAGCTGTAAATATACCAACAGACATAATAGAAATTCAAAACATCATTAGAAAATACTTTGAACATCTATATGCTAAGAAACAAGACATCTGTATGAGATAGACAAATTCCTGGACAAATATAATCTACCAAGAATGATCCAGGAGGATATAGAAGTCTGAATAGGCCAATAACAAGCCAGGAGATTGATCAGTAATAAATAACCCCCAAACAAAAAAAAGCCCTGGTCCTGATGGATTTACCTCTGAATTCTATACAATTTTCAAAGAAGAATTAACCCCATTCTGCTCAAGATATTTCTAAAGATCCAAAAGTGTGAATCTCTCCCTTCTTTCTTCTATGAAGCTTCTATCACCCTTATCTTTAAAATTGATAAGGATAGGACAAGGAAGGAAAACTATAGACCAATATCTCTGATGAATATAGACGCAAAGATTCTTAAAAAGATACTAGCAAATCATATCAAACAACTTATAAAAAAGATCATACAACATGATCAGGTAGGCTTTATTCCAGGAATGCAAGATTGGTTAAACATATGCAAAACCATAAATGTAATACATCATATCAAAAGGAATAAAGAGAAAAAACATATGGTCATATCAATTGATTTAGAAAAAGCATTTGATAAGATACAACATCCCTTCATGATCAAGGCTTTCAGCAAAATCTGCATTGAAGGACCATTTCTCAACACAATAAAAGCCATCTTTATTAAAAACTCTTAGCAAACATCATTATGAATGGAGAAAAGCTGAAAGCTTTCCCACTAAGCACAGAAACAAGACAAGGATGCTCCCTTTCTTCACACCTTTTTAATATAGTACTGGAAGTCATGGCCATTGCAATCAGAAAAGATAAAAAATAAAAGACATTTATTTGAATAGGAAATGAAGAAGGTGAAACTCTATCTATTCACAGAAGACATGGTTGTATACATAGAAAACACAATGGTTTCCACAGAAAAATTAGAGGAAGTAATACATGATTACAGTAGAGTTGCAGGCTATAAAATTAATATACAGAAATTTATGGCATTTCTATATACAAATAACAGGCAGACTGAGATAGAAATGAAAAAAGTTATTCCATTTACCATAGTCACCAAAAGTATAAGATATTTAGGAATAAATCTAACCAAAGAAAATCGAATTGGCAATGAAGCTGTAAATATACCAACAGACATAATAGAAATTCAAAACATCATTAGAAAATACTTTGAACATCTATATGCTAAGAAACAAGACATCTGTATGAGATAGACAAATTCCTGGACAAATATAATCTACCAAGAATGATCCAGGAGGATATAGAAGTCTGAATAGGCCAATAACAAGCCAGGAGATTGATCAGTAATAAATAACCCCCAAACAAAAAAAAGCCCTGGTCCTGATGGATTTACCTCTGAATTCTATACAATTTTCAAAGAAGAATTAACCCCATTCTGCTCAAGATATTTCTAAAGATCCAAAAGTGTGAATCTCTCCCTTCTTTCTTCTATGAAGCTTCTATCACCCTTATCTTTAAAATTGATAAGGATAGGACAAGGAAGGAAAACTATAGACCAATATCTCTGATGAATATAGACGCAAAGATTCTTAAAAAGATACTAGCAAATCATATCAAACAACTTATAAAAAAGATCATACAACATGATCAGGTAGGCTTTATTCCAGGAATGCAAGATTGGTTAAACATATGCAAAACCATAAATGTAATACATCATATCAAAAGGAATAAAGAGAAAAAACATATGGTCATATCAATTGATTTAGAAAAAGCATTTGATAAGATACAACATCCCTTCATGATCAAGGCTTTCAGCAAAATCTGCATTGAAGGACCATTTCTCAACACAATAAAAGCCATCTTTATTAAAAACTCTTAGCAAACATCATTATGAATGGAGAAAAGCTGAAAGCTTTCCCACTAAGCACAGAAACAAGACAAGGATGCTCCCTTTCTTCACACCTTTTTAATATAGTACTGGAAGTCATGGCCATTGCAATCAGAAAAGATAAAAAATAAAAGACATTTATTTGAATAGGAAATGAAGAAGGTGAAACTCTATCTATTCACAGAAGACATGGTTGTATACATAGAAAACACAATGGTTTCCACAGAAAAATTAGAGGAAGTAATACATGATTACAGTAGAGTTGCAGGCTATAAAATTAATATACAGAAATTTATGGCATTTCTATATACAAATAACAGGCAGACTGAGATAGAAATGAAAAAAGTTATTCCATTTACCATAGTCACCAAAAGTATAAGATATTTAGGAATAAATCTAACCAAAGAAGTTAAAGACCTCCACAAGGAAAACTATGAGAAGCTAAAAAAAGAAATTAAAAATGACACACAAAAAAATGGAAGGACATCCCATGTTCATGGACTGAAAAAATTAATATAATCAAAATGGCAATTCTACCCAAATTAATCTACATATTTAATGCAATGCCAATCAAAGTACCAGACACATTCTTCACAGATCTAGAGAAGAAAATCATAAAATATGTCTGGAATTATAAAATATCCCATATTGCCAAAGCAATTCTACACAGAAAGCATGGAATGGGTGGCATCAAACTCCCAGACCCAAAAATATACTACAAAGCTGTGGTAATAAAAACAGCAGGGTACTGGCACAGAAACAGAGAGGTGGACCAAAGGAACAGAATAGAGTCCCCAGAAATAAATTCCCAAACATACAGTCAACTGATTGTTGACAAGGGACACCAGTCAATCCACTGGGAAAAGGACAATTTCTTCAGCAAATGGTGCTGGAAGAACTGGATTTCTACCAGGTGAATCTAAACCTAAACCACTCACTTTTGACAAAAATAAGTGAAGGTGGATTAAGGATCTAAACTTAAGACCTTGAACTATAAAACTGCTCCTGGAAAACACTGGGGAAACTCTGGGAGACGTTGGG